>NC_058412.1:83947466-84145186 GCF_002201575.2 Neomonachus schauinslandi | reverse complement strand
AAAGAAAGAAAGAAAGAAAGAAAGAAAGAAAGAAAGAAAGAAAGAAAAGAAAGAAAGAAAAGAAAGAAAAGGAAAGAAAGGAAAGGAAAGAAGAAAGAAAGAAAGAAAAGAAAAGAAGAAAGAAAGAAAGAAAGAAAGAAAGAAAGAAAGAAAGAAAGAAAAAGAAAGAAAAGAAAGAAAAGAAAAAGACCAACCAGGCTCTATGTTTCCCAAAGCAGTTGCCCCTGTGTGGGTGGAAATGACATGCAGAATACGGTATTAAGTAACAAACCCACCTAACATTTCCATCTTCATCCTAAACAGCATTACAACTCTAGGTTTTGGGGGTTTTTTGGGGTTTTTTTTTTTTTTGATTTTTATTTATTTATTTATTCATGAGAGACAGAGAGAGAGAGAGGCAGAGGGAGAAGCAGGCTCCCAAGGAGCAGAGAGCCCGATGCGGGACTCGATCCCAGGACCCTGGGATCATGACCTGAGCCGAAGGCAGATGCTTAACCATCTGAGCCACCCAGGTGCCCGACAACTCTAAGTTTATTCATTCAGTTGGCAAACATATTCTGAAGACCTGCTGTGTACCAAACTGGGTGCTGGGGGTGCCACTGCCGGGATCCAGTTGGATACGTATGGGGCCTGCCCTGCAGAAGCCCACCCTCAAATGGGAGAGAAAACTACAGGGGCACAAAGAACTCTAGAAGCTTCCAAGAAGTGAAATTTTGAGTAAAACACAGTGTATGTGAAACACAAAAAAAGCAAGTGCACTTAATAACCAGGGGAGAGAGAAGAAAAGGACACGGGCTATCGGAAGAAACATTCTTTGCCTCCTACAGTTAGGATCTTACAGATGGGCCTTGATACTGTGTCGGTAGCCTGAAGTACTCAAAGGGAAAAAGGACCCCTCTGGTTGTAACAACCTTATTTTGACTCAGCACCAGTCTTTCTTGGACCACTCAGAAAATGTATAACTTTTCCAGGGGCTTGTTCCTCATCCGTAGTGACTCCCATTCAAATCAACATGTCTTCTGCGACTCACCATCCCCAGGAGAGAGGGAGGCACAGCCCATTCATTTCCTGCTCCCACTCTCAGAGCATCCACCAGAGCAGTGTTCAAAGCCCTGGTCTCAAGAACCCCTTCCACTTTCAAAAACTATTGAGGACTCCAAAGAGTTGGCATTTATGTAGAGTGTATCTGTCGATGTCTGCCATATTAGAAATTACAACTGGGAACAGTTCAAAGTATATAGTATTCATTTTTAGAAAGAATAAACCTACCACAAGTTCACATAAAAGATATATTTTTGTGAAAATAACATTTCTTAAAATAAAGTTAAGAAGAATAGCACAGTTTTATATTTTGGCAAATCTCTTTTAATAGCTATGTTCCCATCTCTGCTCCTGCATTCAGATTCGGTCAATAAATTATTTTGTTTGAAGTAGATTAATATAACCCAGGTTTACAAAACCATGCTCTTGGGAAGAAGAGGAGCATTTTAATAGTCTCTTAAAGTACTTGTGGATATTATTCTTTGGTACTACACCAAAACTCAACAAGTGATACTTTTTAAAAAGTTACAGGGAGGAATCTGAACCTATATCAATGAACTGTACACATTCTGTGATTAAAATCATGGGTCTGTCTTCCATTTTGAACAGGCCTTTCCATCTGGCCTTGTTTGGTAGCATCATGCGCTGCTCATTTGGAAAATACTGACTCCTGAGTTCTGCAAACAGATCTTCTAAACGTTGACTCATTTCATTTTATAAGACCCAAAGTTCCATTTTTAATACCACCACTGATCTCATCAAAAAGCCTGGAAGTACTGGAAAGCTATCCAAGTTTTCCAAACTTCTGAATTTCACTGAAGAGCTTGAATATTATTATTGGCAACAAATATTGCCCCTTGTTGTTCATGAAATGATGGGTTCCTTTTTTGTTGTTGTTGAGACAATGTCTGCTGGACACCCAATTTTGAATAACTCATTGGTTAGTCATTCAAATAAAAATGGGGTCCTATGAAGAAAAAGCTGCTACTTGAGCTTGTAAATCCATCACACAAATGTTTTTCCCAGTGACCTCTAGTGCACTTGGGTGCCACTGCTGTGACTTGTTCATCAGCAGTCTTAACCCACCATTGCTTTTGCAACATAAATATAAATGTCAACACAGTGCAAAGGCAAATACAACTTAGTATTATTATGAAAATTGCTTTCCTCGCTTAGATCCACCAAAAGGGGTCTGTGGATCCCACTTTGAGAATGACTAGTCTGCATGCCCAAGGTGGAGGAGAGGCCCTGCATGCTGGAATTTGATTTCATGATTCTCTCCACTTTATCTCTTGGGAGAGAGAGAAAACTAGGGTAGTAAGAATAGTCTTCAATTTACCCATTGGGGCATGATTTGTGTTCCTTGAGACCCGACTTTCGTTTAAGTTTACTGAAACTTCTTTTTAAAATGCTGACATCAGGGCACCTGGGTGGCTCAGTTGGTTAAGTGACTGCCTTCGGCTCAGGTCATGATCCTGGAGTCCCTGGATCGAGTCCCGCATCGGGCTCCCTGCTCGGCAGGGAGTCTGCTTCTCCCTCTGACCCTCCCCCTCTCATGTGCTTGCTCTCTCTCATTCTCTCTCTCTCAAATAAATAAAAAAATAAATAAATAAAAATAAATAAATAAAATGCTGACATCAAAAGGAAAACCTAAGTCGCTACCACATCAACAGGTACACATTTAACGCTTCCTGGGTACAGAACACTGTGCTAGGTAAGAGCATGCAAAGAGCAGGAGGCATAGTCCTGTCCCTGAGCTTTCTGCACAGACAGAAGGGTATGCAATAATACAAGGCAGCATTTCCTGTCGGATGCGTACAGATTAAAAATACAGCAGCTCGGGCGCCTGGGTGGCTCAGTCGGTTAAGCGACTGCCTTCGGCTCAGGTCATGATCCTGGAGTCCCTGGATCGAGTCCCGCATCGGGCTCCCTGCTCGGCAGGGAGTCTGCTTCTCCCTCTGACCCTCCTCCCTCTCATACTGTCTCTCATTCTCTCTGTCTCAAATAAATAAATAAAATCTTTAAAAAAAAAAATACAGCAGCTCTTTAGGAAAAAGAGAGATCACTTAAGCCTGGAACATCCACATCCTGGATAGGTCCAGATTCTTCAACAAATTTATTGAAGACCTACTATGTGTTGGACCCCGCTCTAGGTACAAGGAATATAGGGATGAACAAGACAAAAATCCCTGACTTCATGTAATATACTTTGAAGGGAAGGAGACATGGGCTCCCTGCTCCTTGGGAGCCTGCTTCTCCCTCTGCTTCTCTCTCTCTCTCTCTGTCTCTCATGAATAAATAAATAAAAAAAAAAAATCTTTTAAAAAAAAAGGGAAGGAGACAGGCAATAAGCAAACAAATACATCATCTAATGATAGGCATCTATCTAGTTTTTAAAGAAAACTAAAACAAGGTAAGGGGACAGATTGCATTGGGGGTTTGTTTGGAGAGGGTACTATTTTGGACAGTGTAGTTAGGGAAGCCCCAAAGAAGGTGACCCAGGAGACAGGATCTCAATAAAGAGAATGAGTGCCTATCTGTAGGAAGAAAGCTCTACGCAGAGGGAACTAGACATGTAAACGCCCTGAGACCAGATCATTTGAGGTTCATTTGAGGACCTGCAAAGAAGCACGTGTGCAAAGAAGCATGAAGCAAGCCTGGTTCGTTTGAGGAACTGCAAAGAAGAAGAGAAAATGAAAATCTGATTAAATCCTGGATAGACTGAGAAGCCACTGCAGGTTTTGAGGGGCTTCATCACATACCCTGATTTAGATTGTTCAGACACCACTCTGGGGAACTGACTCATGGAAGGTCACTGGAAGCTGGGAGAAGACGGAGAAAGGTTGTAGAAATCCTGGTAAGCAAAGACAGGGGCTCAGAGTAGAGTGGTCAAATATGCTAACTCTCTTTGGAAATCAAGGCAGACAGGATTTGCAGCCATTGACTACATGGAGACAATTAGAAAAAGGGCAGAATGGGGTGCCTGGGTGGCTCAGATGGTTAAGCGTCTGCCTTCGGCTCAGGTCATGATCTCAGGGTCCTGGGATCGAGCCCCCGCGTCGGGTTCCCTGCTCAGTGGGGAGCCTGCTTCTCCGTCTCCCTCTGCTCCTCCCCCTGCTCATGCTCTCTCACTCACTCACTCTCTCAAAGAAATAAATAAAATATTTAAAAAAGAAACATTAAAAAAAGAAAGAAAGAAAAAGAGCAGAATTGAGGATAAGTCTTGGGTTTGAGGGTTGAAAAATCTGGTGGATGATGGTACCATTTACTGTGAAAGGGAAAACTGAGAAACGTATGTGAGGGATAGGTCCATCATCAGCTCTGTTTTGGATACACTGTTTGAGATGTCTATTAAACATTCAAGTGAATATGTTGAGGGAGGTATTAAATATACGATTCTACGTCTGGCATGGTGGGCGTGGCAGAAGGCAAACTTGGGACCAGAAATATAAACTTAAATGTCAGTAGAATATAAATGGTGTTCTGAGACGCAGGACTGGACAAGACCGGGACAGTGCAGAGAACTGGGTCAGGACACTGCAACACAGAAAAATCATGGTGGAGCAGAGGAGCCAGCCCAGACCCTTAGAAAAGGCAGCCAAAGGGAGAGGAGGAAAGCCACGTGAACATGGTGTCCAAGAAGCTAAGGGAGATGAATGATAAGGAGGAGTGATTAATAAACTGTATCAAACACTGCTAGGGGGTCAAGGGAGATTAAGACTGGGAGCCAACTGTGGATTTGACAAGAAGGGTGTCGGTGGGGGTTGGGGGAGGCGGAGTTTTGCAGCCTGACCACAGCGTGTTACAAGAACATGGGAAAGGCGAGGACACATGAGTAGAGATTTACATTGCCAGCCATTATTGCTCTACAGGCAAGCAAAGAAATGGGACTGCAGTTGAGGAGGACATAGTGGAGGCAGAGAGGGTTGTTTTATTTTCTGCTGGAAGTTACTGCATTCAGCATAGTGGAGTGCTCAGAGCAATAATTTAGCAGATAGGCAAACTGCATTTTGGGGGAGAGAAGAGGAGTAACTACCACAGCAGACCCCTTAAGCTGATGAGTGGGAATGGGATTGCCAGCCTTTTATGGAAGTAGGCAGCATTATCCAAATGTAGGTACTTTGACAGATTTGTTAGTGGAAAAGTAGATTATCCTCTCCTTGCTTCTGTTTTCTCTGTGATGTACAAGATGAGGTTGTTAGCTGATAGGCAGAGGTTTGAGAAGACAGAAGGTGGTGTGAATTACCAGACAAATGCATGATTGAGGTTGAGAGTTGGTTGAAATGCGTAGCCATACATTTACAGTGAAGGAACCAGAAGAACCTCACAAAGAGATGAAATTTGAATTGGTCTCGGAAGCAAGGAGAACACTCAGGCTCAGAGATAGTTTGGACACTGAGTTAAAAAAAAGTGTTAGAAATATAAGTGCATTGAAATCTGGCACTCTGACAGTCTTGTTCATGGCGACAGTAGGTACTGGATAAATGTTTGTTGGATAAAGGAATGAGTGAATGGAGGGATGGATTAGAGAATGCCAAGACATATCCAGAGAACAGTGGGTGAGGGTCATTTAGTTCTTTGGATGTCACTGGGGGGGGGATCAAAGTTGAGAAACAGATAGGAAATTACTCAGGAAGATCTTGAACACCTCGATAAATGTTTTGGCCTTAAACCATCAATACCTGGCACCAATAACCAAGCTTGTTGATAGAAGTTCTGCACTTCATGGAAGCAGGACTTGACCCCATTCCAGACCATAGGAATCTGAGCACACTCTTCAGAGTTGGGCTCTAAAAAAAAAATGCTCTAACTTGGTAGCATGACAATCCTACCAGTCACATTATGAAAACACCCAGCATGTGCATTTCAAAAGCCAACATGTCCACTTAGATCTCTCTTCGGACATAGTACAGGGCTCAGGGGAGAACAATAAACCAATTTCACAGGGCCCTTCAAAGTAGAGGGAGAATGTGGATCACACAGCAATGTGAACCCACATCAAAACAGCATGTGTCTGCCTACAAGGTCAAAGAGGCCTCAGAGTGGTGATTCACAGACAACATGTACCCTCAAAGCTTTGTTGTCTCCACGGTCTTAAATGGCATTTAATTGGCTTGCATTTTAATTCCATAGAGCTCTGGGGAGGAGAAAGGAATGTTGTAAAATAATTACAAAGCATTTTCAAAGGGAATCATGTTCCAGAGACAGAAAAGGCCATCCAGAAGCTTTTAGGAAACTCTAGGGCATCAGAGGCTGGGCAACAGTTCTGCCCCACATCCTTCATCCCGAGGCCCCCATAGCTCAAGGACCATCATGATCATGAACGGTGAGCAGAAGAAGAATCGTCACAGATTTTTTGACTCAGACCTCCTTCCAGATATCTTTACCCTGTGCTGGGTTCTCAGGCTTCCACCACCTAAGGAATTACAGTTGGAAAGAACTCAGAGCCCATGTCATCCAATAGCCCAGGTAATGCAGGAACCCCTTCTAGACGTCTCTCCTGCAGCTCACCTGGCCCACAGGATCGTGCACTTGGCCACCATGTTTGGGCAAGAAGTTTAAGAAATGGAAAAAAGCAACAGAAATCACTCAGCAAAAAAGCACGTCTCCATAAATTATTCTCACTCAATATAAAACACAATGAATAGAACTGAAGTTCTTTGAAGGTGGGAGTATTTCTCAGGAGGGGTGTGGCCTTTTGCTGCGAGCTTCTGCTGGGTGGCATTTTCACTCAGCTGGCCTGTTCCTTACTTTCCTGGTGCCCATAGCCTCAATGTCCCGGGCCCTGGGTATCCCCTGAGGCAGGCCAGCAGGCAGCACACAGCTCTTTTCTGTCTGCTGACCCCATCCCCTCCCTCTCTGTGGGGGGCCACTGAGGGAAGCACCGACTTTCAGCACCACCAAGGCCTGAGCCCTGCTCTCAGGTTAATTCTTCTAACAACCTGGTGAGTTGGGTACTACTACTATCCCTATTTTACAGATGAGGTTTATATATTTTTTTAATTCTTCCTTCTTTTTTATTAACTTTCTATTTGCATTAACTTTAGATTTATAGAATGGTTGCAAAAATAGTACACCCTTCTCCCAGGTTCCACTAATGTTAGTATTTTATGTGACCAGAGCAGGATGATCAAAACCAGGAATACTATTAACTAACTACAGACCTTATCGAGAGTCTCACTGCTTTTTCCACTTATGTCTTTTTACCTGGAGCCAGCATTGCATTTAGTGCTTATTTCTTCCTCTTGTCCTCCAATATGTGACAGTTTCAATCTTGCTGCATCATTCATGACCTTAACATTTTGAAGAGTATGAATGGGTTATTTTGTAAAATGTTTTGATCATTTGTCTGAGGTTTTCTCATGATTGGGAAGAAGTAATGGATTTGGGGCCAGAATACCCCAGGCGTGCTTGCTCTCAGTGTATCCTATCACAGGGTTGTTACTGGTGACGTTAACCTCGATCACTTGGTTAAGAAGATGTTTCTTCATTGCAGAGTTACTACTTTTCACTTTGTCATTGGCATATATTTGGGGGAAAATACTTTGAGAGTATGCAAGTGTCCTGCATCTCCTCAAACTTTTAGCATCCATTGGTGGGTCCTGTCTGCAACAGTACTGAGAAGTTTGCCTAATAGTGATTTTCAATTTCTGTCTATCTACATTTATTACAGAAATTTTATAAGAGATGTCCCTTCCCCTCTATTTATATCTTCAATTACTTATTTATAGCAGTAGGGGCTTATGGACCGTCACTTTTTTCTATGGGTTATAGTCTAAAACTAGCATTATTTATTTTGCTGCACAAATTGTTCTAGCTTTGGTTTTTGAGAGCTCCTTCAGGTTGGCTCCTGAGTTCTTGTGACAAGCTAGGACAGCTCACAGGCAATGACACTCCAGTGGCAATGAGAACACTAAGTACAAGGACTTTGGCTTCTAAACATCATTCTCCAGTAAAATGAATCAGAGCTCCTTGAAGGAGGGGTTGATTCCAGGACCATGGGAGGAAAATTTCAAGGTGAACTTGAAACATCTTACGGTAGCAGAAGGCAATGAAGTGCTCAAATAAGTTTGTTCGTTGCTGTGCCTGGCACCCAGTGGGTGCTCAATACGTGTTTGTCAGATAAATTAAGGTCACAACAGCAAGTGCTCAGACCGCTCCAAATATGTGTCCAGGATCACCGGGTGTTCCCAGTGACGACTCAGAGAGCCCACAGTGAATTTGCCCAGCCCACCAGCCTGAGTCACATCCCTGGTACACACCCAGGAAGGGGGCCCAGGACATTGTCATTAATGCAGTCTCCGCCTCAGGCACGCTAGGCTGCTGCCTCATGTCTGCTGTGGGCAGAGATACAAGCAGCCCCTATGGGTCCTCTCTGCACATCCTGCCTGTGTTGCTACCCTGTGGTGCATGCACGGCACCTTCCACGCTGGGTGGACCAGGCCTCAACAGGAAGGGGGCGCCCTGCCTTCTACACTGCAGATGACAGAAAGATACGATGATTTCTTAGATACAACTGAGAACAGTGCCCGGTAGGTGCTATATGTCCAACAGCTGCTAGGTGTTACCATTAATATCAATATCTCTAGGAGTTTAGAAACTGTTTCTTCTCCAACAGCTTTCCCAGTGGGTTATGCTCTGGCCTCTTAGAAGATATACTTAAATACAATGAACGCTGGAAGTTTCCCGTATACATGCAGTCCTGGGTTGGGGTCCCCAGGAAGGCAAAGTCTGTGCCCCAAGGTGAACAAGGGGAACAGGTGACCAGAGGTTGAAAGCATTTGCACTTGATTCTTCCCCAAACCCTCCTTGGCTGTTTGGCTGGTTGGGGTGGAGGCAGAAGGAGTCAGGAGGGCTAATGTGGACTGGAAAAAGTGCCAAGAGACCTTGGGACCACTTTCTTCACAGCAATCCCATCAGAAACGTCTACCTGCATGGCCTGAGTCCTTCCTGAAGTTAAGAAAGGGCCTCAGGTCATCAGGGAAATCCAAATCAAAACCTCAATGAGACACCACCTCACACCAGTCAGAATGGCTAAAATTAACAAGTCAGGAAACGACAGATGTTGGTGGGGATGCGGAGAAAGGGGAACCCTCCTACACTGTTGGTGGGAATGCAAGCTGGTGCAGCCACTCTGGAAAACAGTGTGGAGGTTCCTCAAAAAGTTGAAAATAGAGCTACCCTACGACCCAGCAATTGCCCGACTGGGTATTTACCCCAAAGATACAAATGTAGGGATCCGAAGGGGTACATGCACCTCGATGTTTATAGCAGCAATGTCCACAATAGCCAAACTATGGAAAGAGCCAAGATGTCCATCGACAGATGAATGGATAAAGAAGATGTGGTATATATATATACAATAGAATATTATGCAGCCATCAAAAGAAATGAAATCTTGCCATTTGCAATGACATGGATGGAACTGGAGGGTATTATGCTGAGCGAAATAAGTCAATCAGAGAAAGACATGTATCATATGATCTCACTGATATGAGGAATTCTTAATCTCAGGAAACAAACTGAGGGTTGCTGGAGTGGTGGGGGTTGGGAGGGATGGGGTGTCTGGGTGATGGACATTGGGGAGGGTATGTGCTCTGGTAAGCGCTGTGAATTGTGTAAGACTGTTGAATCACAGACCTGTACCTCTGAAACAAATAATACATTATATGTTAAAAAAAGAAGATAGTAAGAAGGGAAAAATGAAGGGGGGGAGATCGGAGGGGGAGACGAACCATGAGAGACTATGGACTCTGAGGAACAAACTGAAGGTTCTAGAGGGAAAGGGGGTGGGGGGATGGGTATTAAAGAGGGCACGTATGAATGGAGCACTGGGTGCTATACGCAAACAATGAATCATGGAACACTACATCAAAAACTAATGATGTAATGTATGGTGATTAACATAACATAATAAAATTTAAAAAAAAAAGAAAAAGAAAGGGCCTCAGGTGGCTTCATCCAGATGTGCTTCTCCGGGGTCCTTTCTGACTAATCTTAACTAACTGAAAGAAGTATCCTAGCTCCTGTGCTGAATGGATCTGAATGAATGTTCTGGACTATTCCACCAGCCAAAATGCTGCCAGTCAGCTTGACAAAGCTTTTGGAGAATTGAATTTAAAAGCCTTTCCCTTTCAAAAAAAATAAAATAAAAGTGTTTCTCTTTCTTCTTTCCTTTCCTCATTAGCACAACCTGCTGACAGTCCTTGACTGTAAAGTGCATGATGTCTTAGGAATCTTACTTCTGGTTGGGAAATAAAGTATGTGTGACTATGAGGCTGATTCTATTTGAATCCCCCCAGAAAAGGGGGGCATGTAAGATGAGAATGTCACAGTGCTGAGGGGCATGACAGACCCAGAACAAGCCAGTCCGGACCACGACGACTGAGGAAGAAACCCAAAGCATCTCCACCCCCCACTCTTGGCCCAGCCTGGCTGGAACCAAGCAGCATTAAAGCTCATGACAAAAGATGGGGGACTTTACTGAATCTGAGAGCAAAGGAAGCATTTTATTTCCTTGTGGGATTCTGTTTTCAGAACCCATATTTCATGAATTGTTTTTATACTGCTAGCTTGCTCTTTAGACTATATTTTTTTGGTAAAATTGTTTAAGTCACACAGTTAAGCATAGTTTGGAATGAAAAAGGGGTGTCATTTCTTGCCTAATGTATCAGGAGGCCCTGGGTTAATGTCCCATAATGGCTGCCATCAGAAGCTTTACTGATCACAAGGCTGTCACAAAGACCAAAAGAGGATGAATGGGGACATCATAGAGAACCCAGCCCAGGAGGTCAGAGCAGGATTTTCTGATACTCCTCAAGGGTGAGAAGCCCTTCCTGATTTGGGGTTGGGCTTCCAGTGATCACAACCAGATCCCATTACTGAAGCTTCGGACAGGCTTCCCTGACTGGCAGGTCTGGGACTCTAGCCCCCACCTGTGAATATGGGGTGAAAAGGCCCCAGGTAGACAGTCTACATGTACACTAACCTCAGGGTTAGAACAGTTCTCAGGAGCCTTGCTTCCTGCTTTTCTGTAAGCAGGTACAATGCCCCCACCCCCCCAAACCCCTCTATCATGATGGTGAGGTCTAAGATCTAGATCTGGGTATGGGGCCAAGGACTTCCATTAAGTTTCCACCTGGTTCATGTGAGTGCCACACAGAAGTTGGGACCAATGTCTCAGCCAATGGCTGTGTTCTCCTTCATTCATATGCCCCCATCAGCAACCCCAGAGGCTGAAGTATTCCTGGCTAGAGCATGGCTTGAGCCATTCTTGGTCTTTGGAAAACATCATCGCAGTAAACATTAATCACATCCCATTTTTTTCCCCAGCATATAACAATCCTTCTAGAAAGCAATTAGTTGTATGTACCATGGATGCTCTTACAGTTCTTATCTGACACAGTAATGCCAATGCTGATAATGCAAAATGAGGAAACAGGGTAAAACACAAAGCTCCAGGAATATCTTTGTTCCCAACCTTTATTTTGAAGTAAAAACTATGTTCAAGTATCTAACAATAAAAAACAGTTACTAGAAACTGGATTAACTTCCTGGACTAATACCTAGTCATTAAACTTATGGGAACTCTAGTTAAAGACAAAAGAATAAGGTTTTTCATTCTAATACTTAAGCAAATGTATACCTATATAAACCCCATAATAGAGACGAGATTCTCTAAAAGTGAAAGATGTTCTGAAAACCTAACCAATTTGTCCTTCTGGAAAAGGTGGGGTCAGGGGGCAAGGGCTGGCTGTAGAAGCAAAGAGAACATTCCTCTCAGACTTGAGTTCTACATGAGAGACAGGCAGAGTAAGCAAGACTGAAAGAGGGCCCGTTCAGCCACGCCATCTTTCTTCTCTTCAGTCATTTAGCACACAGAAGGAGCTACACTGGTGGGGTAAAAGAAAAAGGGCAAATCCTGTTATCCATTTGGGCAAAACCTACTCCTCCCTTTGACCTTTCCCACGGCTGTGTGCTTTTGCAGGATTCTCTCTCACATTGCCTCCCTCATCCCTAGCTGCAGAGGCAGGCCCTGGCGATGTACCCCACCCCATCCCCTGGCTGGGGCAGGATGGAAAATGCAACTGGACCCCTCTCACCACCTGTAAGGAAGAGCCAGTCATCAGGGAGCAATGGTGAGATTTTTGGAGCAATCCTGGCACAGCCTGGGCCAAGAAAATGGATCACAAGTCCTGGCAGCCACAGAAGTTCATCAGTGGACCAAAGTAGACAGAAACCCACACCCAAAGTCTACAAAATAAACCTCACCTCAACCAGCGGTCACGGGAGCCAGCAGAAAATAAACGTGGAGACCAGAGAGCCTCCACCCCATGATGATGTACCTCTGGCTTCCGGAGGCCTAGACACCACCCAAAGAGAAGAGGGGAAGTCTCCTGATAAATTCAACATTTCCTTTCTGCTCCCCTCCCCGCAGCCCTTTCCTTTCCCATCCCAAATGGGATTGCCAGATGAAATGCAGGATGCTGAGTTAAATTTAAATTGCAGATAAACAATGATATATATTTTTAAGTATAAATATGTCCCATTCAAATGTCTTGTGTTTGATATGCTAAATCAGGTAACCACACCCCACAGAGACAGTTTTAATTGGATTAGCCTAAGGCTCCTAGAATGGACATGGTTAAGATTCTTTGGGAAAAAACAGGGTTGGAATACTGGAAGTTTTATTTTATTAGTACTGTTTGCTGCTGCTTCATTTAACATTTCCTTTTACCACTGAATGGGAATAGACACTCCAGAATAAAATCAGCTCAGTTATTTAAAATGAAATTTCATTTTCTGTGTATTTGAGTAGTACATTTTTACCTCACCACAACAAACTTGGAGAGGCAGAATAGAATGTGTGAGGAAGTATAAGGAAAAAATTTCCACATTTTTCATCAGGAAGAATCATAAAGATACTGTAGAAATCTGATGAGTCCAGAAACAAAGATCTTAATATAATTAAAATCACAAAGATAAAGAACTAAAAGCACATTACAAACCTTTAACTCACATGCACGCAAACGCAACACAACACACAAACCCTATAGTAAAAGTTACCTTACTGAAGGGTGACCTTTGGAGAATTTAACTTATAATTTTATTTTCTGCTGTTTTAGCATAAAAGCCGCCCTAACTACCACACTGTGGTTTGTGAGAGGCCTAATTCGTTCCCTACCCCCCCACATACACGTGATCGGCTCCTCTAGCCCCACCCTACACCCCATGTGATTGGTTTCTTCTCTTCTCCCCTCCCCCCCCCGTGTGACCGGCTCCTCTTCTGCCCCCCCCCCCCCCGCTTGTGATCCGTTTTTCCTCTTCTCCCCCGTTATGTGTGGCTGGGTCTTTCTCTTTAGCCCCCGCCACTCTGACGATGAGGAGGACATGGGGGAGAATGGAAGAGAGTAACCAGCTTTGGGGACTTATAAAGTCTAAGATAAAATATAAACATGCCATTGTGTTTTTGAAGGCTTGAATACAAAGTCAACCTGTATTGTCCAAGGAAAGGACTGAAAGGAAACTTTCATGTTTGGAGAGTTGAAAAGGAAAACCTTTGGATGAGGGTCAGAGACCTAGAAAAAACGTCATGTCTGTGGGACAAATGGGTCAGCTTCTCCAGAGCATCTCAGAGAGGTGAACTATACTGAAAGAACTGGGGCTTAGGGCTGTGTTTGGGGGAGCCGATGAAGGCCACGTTGGGCCAAGCGTAGGCGAGAGGGAATAGAAATGCTCACAGAGAAGCTCTTTTGGGGACCCTGGTGGTCCTGGGCAGGAGCAGGCCCCTGAGACCTCCCAGCAGCAATGGGCCAGATCAGGAGCAGCACGCGCTGTGGCGCCCTGTTCAGCTACCAGGGGAAGTTGGGCTGACTCCTTTGGGAAAGGATGTGGTCCTTCAGACTTCACAGCTCAGGCAGGGCAAGGGTGTGAGGATTGTTAAGGGTGAGATGGTAGATTTTCTGCCAGACTGGCTGGGGAACACATGGGGGTTGTGATAGCAATATCAGACAAAGCGGAATTCAAGGCAAGAAGCATTAAATGAGTCAGAATGGTACTTCATGTAAAGAACTCCACAGGGAGGGACGGTCATGAGTCTCTGATAACCTTTCCGCTGTGCTGTTTGGCACGGGCGATTTAGAAGTCTTAAATTTAATTCAGCGTATCAGATGTCAAAGAAGAGATGATTATCTCCTGAGATGCTTTCATTTGACCAATTTCAACATCTTTTTATGATTTAAGAATGTGAAAATTATGATATATGAATGCTCCACATGATTAATATATGACAAAGCAAAATCTAGCGTTCTTCCTGATAAACGTTACAAGTATTAATGCAAGATGCAGATGTCCAATTTATCCATTATTATTTAACATCGATCTGGAGTCAGTGTAATGTCATGTAATATTATTGTGAGTCAATGCACTTTAGAAGGCAAGATGTCAAGACTAAATATGGGAACAAAAGAGGCAAAAGTAATATTATTTGAGGATATGATTATATGACTGGAAAACTAGAAATTTCATTACAAATGACTAGAAACAATCTGAATTAGGTTAGATAGCTAGTTACAAATTTAATATAGAAAAAAAACCTAATAGCTTTCTCATATATAACCAACAATCAGAGGGGCGCCTGGGTGGCTCAGTTGGTTGAGCAGCTGCCTTCGGCTCGGGTCATGATCCCGGGGTCCTGAGATCGAGCCCTGCGTCAGGCTCCTTGCTCAGCGGAGAGCTTGCTTCTCCCTCTCTCTCTGCCTGCCTGCCACTCCACCTGCTTGTGCTCTCTCTCTCTCTCACTATCTCTCTCTCTCTCTGTGTCAAATAAATAAAAATTTAAAAAATTAAAAAAATAATAATCAACATCAGAAGATATGGGGGAATACAAGTTCCCTTTTATAATAAAATGAAACATGCATGGATATCAGGCAGGATTGCAGACAACAGAATCCACTCTATCTACTTTAAACAAAAACAAGTTTACTACAAGAAATTAGGAAGTTTATGGTATTTGGAGGATACAGTTCAGGGAGCCAAACTTGAATGCCACAAAATGAGAAGCAACTCTACCTGCAGCAATACCCAGTCACATCACAGGAAGTTTCTAGAGAAGACCCCAACGCTGCTGAACACCTTTGCCATGAGATCTGTACTTCCAAACGGGTCCCCTCTTGGTTCTCAGTGCTGTCTTCCAAAATTTTACCCTGGTGTGTCAGCTCCATAGAACTCGCATCACATGCAGAACGCCAGCTACCACAGAGTCTAGAAAATGTGGTTTTTAGCCTTTGAGTCTTTACAGGAAGCATGCTAGAAGGGAATTGGAGCTGGTGTTAAATGATACAATTTACAGTGTCTGCCATAGCCCCTGAAAAGACTTAACAAGAAACATGTCGGATGTACAATCTGTGCAGAACATTGTAAAAATTCAGTTGAAGGACAATGAGAGCTTGAAAAAAAATGGAAATATGTACCTAGTTCTTCAGGAGAAATAATTAATAATGCAAAGATGTCAGCTGTCCTTAAATTGCAGCCAATCAAAATCCAAAACAGGATTTTTTGAAGTAAAACATTATAAACGTTTTATTCTGAAAGACAAACCTATGAAACTGTCAAGAAAATTCTGGAAGAGAAGAAAAGTGAGGTGGGAACTAGCCTTAACACATAAAAGTAGATTTAAAGGCGGGCGCCTGGGTGGCTCAGTTGGTTAAGCAACTGCCTTCGGCTCAGGTCATGATCCTGGAGTTCCGGGATCGAGTCCCACATCGGGCTCCCTGCTCAGCAGGGAGTCTGCTTCTCCCTCTGACCCTCCCCCCTCTCATGCTCTCTCTATCTCATTCTCTCTCTCAAATAAATAAATAAAATCTAAAAAAAAAAAAATAGATTTAAAAGCTTTTTCAATGTTGGAAGTTTGGCCTTGGCACATGAACATAGGGACTCCAAAAACAGACCCAAATATATGTAAAAATTTAGTACACAATAAACGTGCTCTTTTAAACCAGAGAGGAGAGAGATAAATTAATCAATCCATGGGTGCTATTTTTAGAAACTGGTTAAAATTTAAAAATAAATAAGACTTTATGCAATTTCCTTTGCTTTCTCACCAGTAAAAAATGCAAGTGGGGGTAGAAATTTTTACAAGTACAAAAGGTATTAATACATTTTCTTTATTAAAAGATTCAAACATCTAAAGAAATAAACATCTCCAGAAAACAGAAAAGCATTTAAAACAGAACTGACAAACCACAGCCCTGGAGCCAAATCCAACCCACTCTGTGTTCTGATAAATAAAGTTTTATTGGAACACAATCACCCCCACTCATTTACATACTGTCTGTGGCTACTTTCCTGCTACAACATCAGAGCTGAGTAGTTGTGACGGAAACCATGTCCCACAAAACCTAAACTATTTACTGTGTGGTCATCTATACATTAAGTCTGCCAATCTGATCTAAACTTAAAAAAAAAAAAAAAGCTAAGAAAAGATGTTCCAATACTGCACTGTTACCACCACCATCAATCACACTTCTTTCCCAGAGTTGACTCAGCCAACAGTCAGAGTAGAGCCTTCCAAGCTGTTCTCTATCCATTCGTATGCACAAATGTATGTATACATAGAAATAATTTTCACGTAAGTGAGATTGTATAATATGTACTGTTCTGTAACTTGCTCTTTTCATGTAATATAGCTTGGAGCTCTTGCAGTGCCTTTTCAGTGACGGCACGATATTATATAGTGAGGATTCAACCATAATTTATTTAACATAACCGTCCTTCCATAGGGAATGAGACTTTCCAATGTCTCATAATGATAAGCAATATAACAAAGAATACCAAATGCATATTTGTGCACAGGCGAAAATATTTTAGTAGAATAAATACTTAGGAATTGAATTACTAAATCAAAGGGCATGCCCTTAAAATTTTAATTTTGATAGTCTCAAAATGCCCTCCAGAAAAAGATACCAACACTTAAACTCTTACCAATTGGATATGCAATTTCCCATTTTATTAAGCCTTGTATGCACACACAATATTGTCTATTCTTGTTAATTTCAGGCACTATGATGGGTAAGAACTATATCTCATGATTTCATTTTGCCTTTCTCTGACTAAAGGAAGTGAGCCATATTTTTAAATTTCTTGTGACCATTTGTGCTCCTGTGAATGGCCTGTTTTCAGCCTTTGCTCATTTTTCTATAACAAAGTTTGAAAATGTGTGTTTTGCTCATTCTACACAGCATTTTGTAGTTCTTGTCAAATTACTTGCCAACATTTAGAAATTGGAATATTTAACATTTTTTAAATCCATATTTCTAGCCTCTTCTGAATATTTGGAGGCTCTACAACATTGGGCCCCCAATGGCAATAAATGGCTGGAACAGAAGAAAGCCTCCTTTCTCTAGTGGAGTAGGTGTTTCTTAGACCCCTTGTCCCCTTGCAACAGGTCACTGATCTTTTCCAATGACCTGTCTAATCCCTGTAGTCACTTGGTTTTGCAAACCCTGTTCTGTTTGGTCCTTTATCTTTTTTTTTTTTTCTTAGTGATTTGTAGGAGTTTTTACACATGTAGGTGTATCCATGTGTCTCTTTTATATATTACAATATTTTCTGTTATTAATTCCCTTTCTGAAAGCTTTGTTTATGCTATCTCTTGATATTCAGAAGTTTTTAAATCTTCATGTAGTGAAATCTATCAGTTTATTTCACTTTAGGACCACTGGGTTTTGTAGTTGCTTAGGAAGGTCTTCCTCAATCCAAGTTTATAAAAAATATAAAAAATATTATTGTTTATGTTTTCTTAAAATGCTTATAGGTACACCAGCTCAATTTCATTTTTAGAGTATTCCATCGTTTGCTCACTTATTTAAAATGCCACAAATAGGAGTACACTATTCTGTGCATCTTTTAAAACTAAATAGTATATCTGGAGGATTATTTCATGTTGGTCTACATAGATGTACCTGCTTTATAATAGTTATATTAATGATTCCATTATCAACTTATTTTATGATCTATTTAACCAGCCCCTACTTAATAAACATTTAAATTTTGTCTAGTGTTAGGTTACTACAAACAATAGCACAATAAATATTTGTTTCATTATGCACCTATGTCCTATCAGTAGAATCAGTCCCTAGGAGTTGAATTATCAAATTTAAAAGTATGTATACTTTTGAAAGATATTGTCTACTTACCTCCAAAAGATAGCGAGGCTTATACTCCCACCAGCAATGTATGGGACTGCCTTTTTCCAGCCCATGTGTATTATCTAATTATCTGATCTTGCAAGACCATCTGATATATCTGATAGGTGAAAAACTGTGTTCATGATTTTAACTTCTATTTCTTTTATTTTCAATGATATCAAGCATCCTTTTACGTGGTACAACCACTTTTTTTTTTTTTTTCCAATATATTGTTCATTCAAGTTCTTTGCACATTTTCTAAGATCTTTTTCTTACTGGTCCGCTAATGCTTTGTACTGGACGATGAGGTCCTTCTTTTGTGCATTACAAGTATTTCTTTCTCCCAGTTGTGGTTTCTAATTTTCCTTTTTAGGCTTTCTGCTGTGTAGAAATGTTCATCCTTGCACAGGGGCCATGCTAATCTTCTCTGTATCTTTCTAATTTTAGTATATGTGCTGCCATAGTGAGCACATTTCTACCTCTTAATATTCATTCTAAAAAATCTCCCATGCTAGCAGTCATTTTTTACATTTAAATTTCTAAGTCATTGGAATGGATTTGGTGTCGAGTTACAACTTTTTTTCAGTTGTCTCAACCATTTATTAAATAATCTATCTCTTCCCAACTGCTTTGAAATTATCATATATTAATTTAGCTCCTTTAGTATCTGGGGCTACTTCAGGACCCTCTATGCCATTCCAGTAATTTGTCTGTCTATTGGTTTGTGAAAATCAAACCTTTTTAATGATTGTGGCACCATGATACAGTGTTGCGAATTAGGGTCAGTCCCGTAATCAGTACTTATTGAGCAAATACTGTCTTGGTTCTAAGAGAAACACAAAGAAAGTTTGGACTCCCTGCCTGCCCTCTTGAAGACAATAGACTGCTGCCATGGTAAACTCATGAGTTTCCTCTAATCTACAGCTCAGTAACTGGCTCCATGCTGGCTGTCGGTGGCACTCGGAGGACACAAGATGAAAAGATAAAGGCGTTGCTGGAAGTAGAGGACAAGACCTCATTATTGATCTTGGGGAAATCTCAGGCCATCCCCAGATCCTTTTTTCCCCAGTATGGAAGAGTCTGTATTGAATTCTGATACATATATTCATATGCTCTAGGCAAAAGCATTTTGGGACATTCTGAATTCAAGGCTACTATTTGATATTTCCTTCTTTGGATCTGGCAACAGTAATACTCTAACCTGCTTATTTCCTCTCCGAAGCCTGTGCAAAGTATCCTAAGCCACTGAGTCACCACATCACCGGGCTCACGTCATTTGTACGAATACAAGAAAAAGCTAAACATTTTGCTCGCTCTTCTCAAAATAGCAGCAGTGTAACAATCCACTCTCCCAGAAAATTGGCTTTAAAATGCCTCAAAGAGACAGCATAATTAAACAGTTAGCTGCTACCCTGCAGGGAACTCTGGAAAAAAGCCACACATTGTGCAAGATTTAATTTTCTCCCATTCCCCCCCCCCCCCCCCGCCCCAAGGTGTGACTTCTATTTCACTCCAAACAAGGTGAGAGATGTAAGATAGACGAAGAGTTTCTCAGCAGTTGTGGGGGGGGGGGGTGCACTGACTAAAGCTGAAACAAAAGCACTCAAGTTGAGCTCTTTCAAGAAAATCAGCAAGTGACAAATAACATAAAAGATAACAGCCAGCGACTTACCTCCGGCAACCCAAAAAAGATCACACAGATGTCTGGCAGCTTCTCCATCTCAGAACAGAACTCAGAGACTTCACAGAGCTGAGAAACCCAGTGTAACTAATGCTGAGCTTTTCCAGAAGTTTATTGGAATTTTGCTACCCCTCCCCTCCTTTTTGGGAGACCTTTTCCCAAATTCAAAGTACAAAGCATTTTAAAGATTTTATTTATTTATTTATTTATTTATTTATTTATTTATTTATTTGAGAGAGAGAGAGAGCACAAGGGGGGGGTTAAAAAGGGAGAAGGAGAAGCAGGCTCCCCACTGAGCAGGGAGCCTGATGTGGGGCTCCATCCCAGGACCCTAGGATCATGACGTGGGCTGAAGGCAGACACTTAATCCACTGAGCCCCCCCAGGTGCCCCAAAGTGTAAAGCACTTTAGAGCTGGTTCTGTCAACTAGAAGGATTTAAGTCAAACTCGAAGTCGATAGAGTAAATCATGTTTCTCATGTTAAAAACAAGACAACAGGTACCAAAGGGAGTCGCTTATGCTCAGCCCTGTGTCACCAAATGGAGACCTAATTACAGTTTCTGCTCTCCCAGAAATGGAATCTTAAACCAGTCAGTCAGGAATCACCTGACCAACACTAACTAGGTAATCTGCCTGGTGGATCCCTGCTCTCCCCTAAAGGAAAGTAACCTTGCTTTAACCAACCCACATCTTTATCCCATGTAACTTCCTTGTTCCTGTTCCCTTCTGTCTATAAAAGTCTTCCATTTTGTACAGCACCTCAGAGCTCCTTTCTGTCTGCTAGATGGAATGCTGCCTGGTTCATGAATCATTGAATAAAGCCAATAAGATCTTTAAAAATTTACTCAGTAGAATTTTGTCTTTTAACATTTGATATAAATATACATCTGGGTAGATAGATGATGGATGGGTGGAGAGATGAAAGATAGCTAGATGGATAGATAAAGAAAGATAAGATCTAATTTTTTAGACACATCATTGATTGGGGAGAAGTATGGAAGACTCAAGGAAAGAATTAGAAAAAAGGAGGAAGGAAACAAGAAAATAACTATAGGTAAAGAGCAGGTTCTATAAACTGTTGAACTGCTGTGTGTATTAGTAAAAAAATAATAAGATGGATTTTAGTCATCAGAGGTTAAATTTTACTCAACATCATAGTTTTCCTTAGTACTGTTAAATACTTCAATCCTACAAGATGCATAAACTTCAAAGATGAATAGAATAAATGTTCATCAGTGAGCTTAAGACACAAAATGGTGCAAATACGGTGGAAGCCCCCTTCCCCTGCCTCTCCCCAACTGCACTCTCTCCCCTCAGCCCCTCCCCATGCTCCCACTCCCAGCTTTCTGGAACTTGGCAGTTATAAGTGCACATATTTACCCTGTAAGTACAGTTCTGTGTGTCCATTTAAATGTATAGTGTTCTTTTGCATGCTTTTAAGCCTTGACATAAATGATATACTCCATGTATTTTTCTGCAACTTTCTCTTTTTAGTTCAACACAAAATTGAAATTGATCATTATTTTCTTCTAGCTCTGGCTCATATTCTGGCTGATTTGTAGTACTACATTATGTGAATGAACCACATTTAGGTTGTCTTCACATTTCAAGCTTTTGTAAACAATGTTGAAACAGTCTTCAATACAGTTCTTTGAGCATGAGTGTAAACAGTTCTCTAGGGTACAAAGATAGGATTGGAATTTCTGGGTCAAACAACAAATTTTCAATCCTCTCCTTACTATTTTCTTGATTTATCTATATATCAACTAAAAAATGATCACTATAGAACACATATGAAAAATGTTTAACTCAATAGTTTTATTGAATTCATTGTAGAGACTGTCCATCCTTGTTTTCATGTAAAGAACTATGAAATTAGAAATACTTTGAATTATAAAGTGTACTGGCATGTGACAGAAACACGCTGCAATTTTTTTTGTGATACAGCACAAAACATGAAATCCTGCTATTCTTTGCGATTGTCTGACATGTGTTACCTAGTCATTTTTCCAGGCCATGCTGTCATTCAGCTATGAAGATAGCATTCAGGCATTTTCAAAAAGATCCAAAATGACAAAGCAGCAGTAATTAGCATTCAAAATGTAATCCTACGATAACATTGTACAAGTAATAGGAATGCAAAAACCTAAATGTGGAGGGACTCACAAAGGTGGTGGTAAATTGCTTAGCTCCTATCTTATATTCACAGGACTGTATAGATACTTCTTAAAGCTCATAAACAGTTTCTTCATTCCACAAATATTCCTTGAGCTTTTACCGTGTGTCAGGCTTGGGGCTAAGTACCAGGAATACAATGACAGAATAAGTATAGTCATAAGGGAAACAAGCATTAAATGACTTATACAAAGGGGCGCCTGGGGGGCTCAGTTGGTTAAGCGTCCAACTCTTGATTTCGGCTCAGGTCATGATCTCAGGGTTATGAGATCAAGCGCCAGGTTATGAGATCTCAGAGTTATGAGATTCTCTCTCTCCCTCTCCCTCTACCCCACCCCCTCTAAAAAAATGATTTACACAAATAAATAAAAGTAGAGTGATAATCTGATAAACAATATAGAATGAAGGTCCATGGTACATTGAGGATATACACTAAGGGGAATGTATATCTGGTCAAGAAAGCCCGGGAAGGTTTCTCTGTGGATGCTCTCCTTGAGCGGAGACCTACAAGATGAGGTTGCAGGGGATAAGAGGGAGACAGCGAAGCAGCGGGCAGAGCAGGATAGAACCTGGGATGTTCTAACACCGGATCAGAGACTGTACCAAACCAAGAGAAGCATCAGGGATTGAGGGATTGGCAATAAACAATAGGACAAAAAGTCATTAAATACACAGAGTTCAGGAAACTATTCAAAGTCATGAAAGTATCCACTTTATATCTGTCGTCATCCAATCATATCTACCAAAAATGACATGCTTGACCCAGTTTCTTCAACAAATGACAAGGAAAAAATAAGAAATTTATCAACCAAGTGTAAGGTGTGGATTTTCTTTGGATCTTGGTTCAAGAAATCTAATTGTAAAATGACACTTACAGGAAAATCAGGGAAATTTGGACTGTGACTGGACATGAGAAGTCAGGAATTCATTGTTTTTCGGCGTGATAGTGGCATTGGAGTTAGACCAAAAGTAAAATAAATGAGTTCTCCTGTGTTAGAGAGACATTCTGAAGTGTTTGGAAAAGAAATGATGAGATGCCCAGATAGGATGTCCATTAGAATGGTCTGGCATGAGGGTGGGAAATCGAGATAAGGTTGACTATACTGAGAAGAGTGGAGCATGGCCATGCGTATGTGGGTTAGGAACTATCTCGTGTTGCTTTTTACAAAAGATTCTTTACTTCCTTTACTCTTTCTTTGGCTCTTATGACACTAGGTTGTGCTTTGTTTTTTCTTTCTTGGTTAGACTACAGCTCATTATTCCCAGTTGATAGGGTTTTGTTTTCTTCACTTTTTAAAATTCCATCAGGTGCAGGTATCAAAAGGCGAAGAGCCCATGATTCCATTTTCTTCTGCCTCAGCCCGGAAGTCATCTCTGCAATAGCTTTCAAATACCCAGACCCCAATGGAAACTAAGCGGGCAGAAGGTGATAAATAAGCAGTGGGGGTTCAGACCCCCACGTTGCAGACCTAGCGCACACCTGCTTCTCTCTACTGTGTGAAACTGAAAAGAGACTTACAGGGTTGACCACATGGAAGTAATAGCAGCCATTCTAGGTCATAAGCTAGGGAACAGTCTAGACTGAGACAATAATATCAATTCTCCTGGGTGGGAAAAGCAATCAGACAAAGTGAGGCACTTGCTGATACCAACAAAGCTCTTTATCTGCCTAAATTATTAATGACCTAAGGAGTACTTACAAGTAGGGCCCAGTCTCACCACTGCCCTACTCTGTATCCCAGAGAATTTCCCTTCAAGCTCTGTAAGGTATGACGGTGATGTCTGAGTCAACTGAGCACTGGGAGAGGAAATGAGATTATAAATATGAGATGCTGTGGGGAAGAATTAGGCCTCTGCTCTTGGTGCTTCTTTTTGCACACAAAACGAATTGGAGAATCTGATGTTCATGATCAGTAGCTATCATGGTGCTTATAACGCCATCCCGGGGGTGCTTACAGCCCTGGCATTCTCTTTACTTCTTCCAAATAAGTATTCAGATTCAGTTCAGCCAACACTGAAGTGCCCGTGAGCTTGGTGGTCAAGCTTCTCAAAAACATTGTGTGGTGTACCCTCGTAACTTTCTTCCCCGGCCTTGAGTCACTCTTGGAGTCCCAGATGGGTCAGACACTTAAGAAAGTGTTCAATTCTTTCAAGCTAGTAGATGGCCGTTCTGTTCCAATGTAATGAGAGCTAGCACCTTCTAGGTTCCTATATAGTCCAGGCCCCCTCTTAGTCCTGTTAAAATCCATGTCCTCTAATCCTAACAATATTGTAAGGGAGATGAGAAATTAGTAAGACTTGGGAGTGTTAAGGAATTTGCCCAGGAACATACAGTGACCCAGCAGCAAATTCAGAATTCGAGGCCAGCCTTCCTGCCCTGGTGGCCTGAGCTTGGGTCCTGCAGCTTACTGCTGATGACCATGGAGGTCAACATATGCTAACTTTCATCATTAGCCATCAGTGAAATTCAAATCAAAACCACATTGAGATACCACCTTACACTAGTTAGAATGGCAAAAATTGACAAGGCAGGAAAGAGCAAATGTTGGCGAGGATGTGGAGAAAGGGGAACCCTCTTACACTGTTGGTGGGAATGCAAGTTGGTGCAGCCACTTTGGAAAACAATGTGGAGGTGCCTCAAAAAGTTAAAAATAGAGCTACCCTATGACCCCGCAATTGCATTACTGGGTATTTACCCCAAAGACACAGATGTAGTGAAAAGAAGGGCCATATGCACCCCAATGTTCATAGCAGCAATGTCCGCAATAGCCAAACTGTGGAAGGAGCCAAGATGCCCTTCAACAGATGAAAGGATAAAGAAGATGTGGTCCATATATACAATGGAATATTATGCAGCATCAGAAAGGATGAATACCCAACTTTTACATCAACATGGATGGGACTGGAGTAGATTATATTAAGTGAAGTCAAGCAGAGAAAGTCAATTATCATATGGTTTCACTTATTTGTGGAGCATAAGGAATAGCATGGAGGACATTAGGAGAAGGAAGGGAAAAATGAAGGTGGGGAAATCAGAGTGGGAGACGAACCATGAGAGATTATGGACTCTGAGAACCAAACTGAGGGTTTTAGAGGGGAGGGGGGTGGGGGGATGGGTTAGCCCGGTGATGGGTATTAAGGAGGGCACATACTGCATGGAGCACTGGGTGTTATACGCAAACAATGAATCATGGATCACTACACCAAAAACTAATGATGTATTGTATGGTGACTAACATAACATAATAAAATTAAATTAAATTAAAAAAAACATATGCTAACTTTCAAGTCACTTTGTATGTAAAAGTAAGAAATGCTTAAATGCTTAATTCAGCGACTGGAAGATCAGCAGACCTGGCAATAGGTTCAAGGAAGAGAAAGAACTAACGAAAGAAATAACGAAAGAAGGAAGAAAAGGAGAGGAGAGGAGAAAAAGAAAAAGAAAAAGAAGGAATGATATTAAATGATGACTTACTCCTCTAAGTATCTAACCTTCTAGTTTTGAAGGAAACTTCACCCTGACTCTGCCTAAGATCACAATATTCTCTGCTGATGGAGTGGTAAATTTGCCCATGCCCCTTTCCTGACCAGGTGATGAATACCCATGGTTTCTTGAGGAAGATGATGCTTTCCTCTGACTTTCTTGGCTCACGTAGCTTGTGCTAAGCCTTGTTCCCTTAAGCAGTGCTGAGGAGGCCCATCCAGGACCCATGGCCCCAGCACGAGCATCATCTGCCCTAGCCTGACCACCCGGCCTGACCACCTGGCCGGGCTCTGGGTCTGTGACCTGCCCCATGCCTGTCAGAGGCTACAAAGTGTTTACTTTGTTGCTATTGTGTGGTTCCTAGTTTTGACCAAAGCCCCTGTATTCTTTGGAGGCAATCTGCACAATATCTTTTCTGTCCATATTGAAATCTTTGTTGTCAGTGGAGAATCCCACCAACACAACTGGTGCTTTCCAAACAAAGATATCACCTGCTATAAAATTTCTCCTTATGGTAAGTACTTCTCTATCTTCTCTTATCTCCAATCTACATGTACTTTTCTTGTCTTTGTTAGGTTTAATGTGTGTTTTGCATCTTATAGTCTGTTTTCATCTCTTCCATTAGAACAGAGAGTGTTTAATAAATTCTTAATAACTGACATGCTAAGGGCCAACTAAAATGAAACGTTGAAGGAGATGTGGCAAATTCTACTATTCCAAGTCTATATTTACCTTTGCACTCCCAAACATATTACAGTAACATCTGTATTAAGACATCACCAATGAAATGAATCCTGAAAACTGAGTGAAGTATATATCAAAATGAAAATATACTAGGCCTTTCTTGAGGACTTAGGCTGTAACGTTCTATGGTGACAAACAGTAACTACACTTACTGTGATAAGCACTGTATAATGTATAGAATTGTCAAATCACTATGTTGTATGCCTGAAACTAATATAACATTGTATGTCAACTCTACTTCAATTAAAAAAAAAAAAAGTGAAGAGAAAAAAAAAATTTGTTTGCCTGACTTTCTGCTAGAGCTTGAAAAAGAGCGACTCAGACAAAACCATCAGGCTGATAATATGAGCTATGTGACAAGCTGTCCATATGGAGCTCTATTAGCTACTAATAGCTATTAGCTCAGAAAAAGATGAAGTCATCACAAAGCACTCTGCTCAGCAGGTTCCTCTCTGTTTTATGACAGCGCCGGGTCTAACGTGAATAATGATACGGCTTCCATCTCCAAGACCCTTCCTCCAAGGAGCCCAAAGTGCTTTGCAAATGTTTTCTTATTGATTTTCATAGCTCTGGTGCGGTGTTCTGAAGGCACCAGAGGAAGCGGTATGGATGAGGGTGTTGCAAGTCAGCGGAGAGACCCGGCTCAATTCCCACCGTGGAGTCCAGTTTGGCTGCACCCCCCAGCCCCTTCCGGGGCTGGAGCCTGCCCTTCACCTCTTCCTCCTCCCAAACAAAAGGAGCCTTCACAAATGAGAAGCGCAAGGTGTCTGGCTTTTTTTATATGCCTTCAGTGTGTTAGTTCTCAAAAACATTTTTATTTTTATTTTTTATTTTATTTTATTATGTTATGTTAGTCACCATACAATACATCATTAGTTTTTGATGTAGTGATCCACGATTCATTGTCAAAAACATTTTTAAATGGCTGTTATGCCTGTGGAGGATTATTGTAGGATGAGGATTTCCCTATTTGGAAAAAAAAAAAATTTCCCACCATTCAGCCTGCTTTCTTTGTATCCGTGACACAATGGACAATGGCAGACACTGAAGGTCAATGAGCAGTTTCTGGGGAAAATAAATAAATAAAAAGGAAGAAAGGAAGGAAAGGAAAATTTTTAGAAACCCAAAGGAAATATTTCCTTGACTTTAGCCAACTCAAAATATATCTATTTTGACCTTTCAGAACAAATCGGAACAAGTTAAAAGAAGAAAAGCCTAAAGAGTGCAGCTTCCCGACTGATGACCCATTGAGTTTTCCTGAGACTGGAATACAGATCAGTAAGGGCCTCCGAGTGTGGCCTTCTCCAGGAGAGAAGCCGAGAGGCCAGTGACAGCTTTGTGCAGTGCAGTCTGGCTTCGGACACATCCTCAGGAGGCTGCCGCCGAGTTGATCGGAGAGGCCCATGCAGGCCTCAGGGAAAGCAGAGAGCCCTCCGTGGTTCTCCGTTGCTTCTATCAGGACCAGAAAATTCTTTATTGGGGGAGCTGTCCTGTGCTGTAGAATATTCAGCTGCGTCTCAGGTGTCTGCTCACACATGTCACCAGCACCCTTGCTGAGTCATGCTTGTCAAAATGGCTCTAGACTTTGCCAAATGTCCCCTGAGGGCAAAATCACCCCCGGTTGAGGGGCGCCTGGGTGGCTCAGTGGGTGAAGCATCTGCCTTCAGCTCAGGTCATGATCCCAGGGTCCTGGGATCGAGTCCCTTATCCGCATCCAGCTCCTTGCTCAGCAGGGAGTCTGCTTCTCCCTCTGCCTGCCGCTCCCCCTATTATGCTCCCTCTCTCTCTCTCTGACAAATAAATAAATAAAATACTTCTAAGAAAAAATCATCCCTGGCTGAGAACCACTGTCCTTTATCAACCACTCTGGAGGGTTTTAAAAACTAAACTTTCCCCAAGAGTTGGCTGTTGTCAACTGTTAACAAGAATGCTATTGTTCCATGGGGAATGAACCAGAATATCAAAAGAAATTCAAGATGCCACCAGGTCCAAAGGACTCGCACATCCCTTAGCAGAACACAGCACTCCCACTCAAAGAAGCAGCTGCTTGACCATCTTTTCCAAGGAAAACTGAAAAAGGCCTTTCACAAGAAAGTGTTTGCTTCACCACCTAAGGCTTTAAAGATTAAGAATATTTTCCCCTCTCTCCAATTACAGGTGTCATTAAGAATTTGCTGAAATGTTGCCCTAGCAATCAATTTTAAGATGACTTGCTTTGCCCTTAAAAATGCATTAGGAAGACAGGATGGCTTACTGATTAACCAAGCAAATTGATACGCATTATAATCATGTCACCACTACTAATAATTACCTGTGGATGACTAAATTACAGATTTCCAGTTAGAGAGTAAACTTAAGTTTCTTTGCATTTTAATGTTTTTGGTTGTTGGATGTTATAAGAAAAAATAAGTAATCAATCATCAAGGGCTCTTTGAAAGTGACTGGATTTATTTGGGTTACAAGTAGTGTGGGGATCATTAACCTGACTGCTACAAGTGTTCATTAATTTACTTACCATCGCCTCTTTCTTTGAAATGTTCATCTGTGGAAACAGTGCAGTTGCATGAACTGAGTTACTGGCTGCAAACAGATCTATCCTTTTCAAGGAAACAACAAAGTGGTATTTTTTAAGACAAGTTACCTAGCACAGGACATTGCTGGTACAAACATTTTGGTGCTGCTGGGACACCTGGGTGGCTCAGTCGGTTGGGCGACAGACTCTTGATTTCGGTTTAGGTCATGATTTCAAGGTCATGGGATCAAGCTCTGCATGGGGCTTTGAGCTCAGGACAGAGTCTGCTTGGGATTTTTTCCCCTCCTCCCTCTCCCTCTGCCCACCCCCCACCCCCCCGCCCCATGCATGGGCACACGCTCTCTCTCTCAAATAAATAAATAAATCTTTTAAAAATATATTTTGAGGGGCACCTGGGTGGCTCAGTCAGTTAAGAGTCTGCCTTCGGCTCAGGTCATGATCCCAGGGTCCTGGGATTGAGCCCCACACTGGGCTCCTTGCTCCGCGGGGAGCCTGTTTCTCCCTCTCCTACTCCCCCTGCTTGTACTCTCTCTCTCTCTTTCTGTCAAATAAATAAATAAAATCTTTTAAAAAAATATTTTGATGCTGCATTAGTAAGAATATACAGCTATGCATGTAGATCAAACAGAGCCCTGCAAGAAATAATGGGACTACAGGAAGCATTTTTAAAACAGGATAAAAGAAAAACTACAGGAAGCCAGAAGTTGAAGCCAAAAGCCTTTAAAAGCAAGCCCAAAGTAAATCGAAGATCAACTATATGCCGCTACTGGAGAGAACTCAGGAATTAAGTCCTTTATTTCTATTCACAGATCTTCCCATGTCGCTATTATTCTAATTTTACCCTACCTGAAGTGGCATGATGTGACAAAGATAGCATGGGCCTGGAGTAAGCGAGGCTTTCCAATGCCCTTGAGCTTTGTGACTGAGGACAGACCCCTGTCAGAGCTACAGGTTGGCCCTGAATTCCCTGGCGCCACCTCACAGATTGTATAGGAAATAGTCTGTGAAATGTGATTGGGTAAGGAGAGAGCAAAGCAGTTCCCTGCCAGGCAGTGATGCCCCCACCATGGAATTTTGCAATTCTCACCTTATGCCCATTAACAACTGCACTGGCCCAGGCCCAGCGGGAAACAGTTGGGACATCCATGGGATTTAACCAAAGGGGGATATTTGAAGAGGTGGGGGCTGGGTGGGGGGAATGGGGAGGAGAGAGTGGAGCTCCACCCCCATCGCCCCACCCCAGGGGTAGGAACAGTAAGAAGCTGCCGCCTCCCCTGAGCCTGAAAGGGGCAGTTATTGCAAGGTGGGGGAGAGAGAGCTCCTTATAAGAGGGTCATGAGCTATGAAGACGAACAGCAAGACCATGGTGAGGCCAGAGAGAGCAGGAGAAATCAACACCCTGTGATCCTGTGCACCCAAGCGAAGTCAGAGGGCGAGGGAGGCCAGGGGGAGCAGTGTGCAGAGGCACCATCCCAGTGGGCAGGCCAGGGCAGACAATGCATGTGCGCGAAGGAGAACAGGGTCACAGCGTAACCCGCTCTGCAGGTGGACAGAGGTTCTCAGACACCATCTCTGCTGCCACTAGCACCCAGAAAAGGCGTTTTTCAAACTTGTCTCCTGCCTTCCCAAATGGATTTGCTACTCACCCCCTTCAAATGCCATCCATCAGCTCCAAACACCCCCAGGTCTCAGGGCTGACTGTGTAATTTTATGGTGACCTGACCTGAACTTGGCATCCAGGGCGAGGAGATGTTCCATTCACGCTTCTGTCTCTGACCATTTTACTGAATCAGGTTCGTAATGGGGATGACAATCCCTTAAAGAAACCCCTTTGTGAAAATCCTTCCCACGCGCCCCTCGGAAATCATCATCAAGCTCAGACTGCCCTATTTCAGAATAGTTCCGGTCTGTAGCATGGCCTTAGTCGGGATATTCTGAAAAGCAGGGATCAAGGCAGGATTGAATGGGCAAGGATTTTGTAGGGAAAGCACCTGTATGAAAAAGAAATAGGGAGGGGGACGGGAAAGACTGGGAGAGCGATCAGAACACAACAGAAGTCTGCCCTCACCTGAAGGAGCGAGGAAGAGGAGAGGGGTGGAAGTGTCCTACACTCCCCTGCAGGACATCTGCGGAAGATTGCCGGGGCATCCTTGAGCAAACGTCCCCCAACAAAGGAGCCCCATGTCTCTCAGGACCAGATCTGCTTCAGTGTCCTCAAGGCACTCAGTCACGGCGATGAGCCACCGGAGGGAGGCATGGCCTCAAAGGAGGCACTGGGGGACATCAACCTGGCCCCGTGGCCACTTGTGCTCTCCGTAGTCCGGCGTCCACGACAGGCATTCCCAGGGATGCCACGATTGCACGTTAAAGCCTCCAACTCAAACAATTGTATATACGTGCATTGGGAGATGGTATATGTAGGTTAATACTCTAATCAGGCATACACACTGTAAGGAGGGGTGGTTCAGGAGTAGCTGAAAGATCCTAATCAGTAGAAATTTCAATATCTTCATCTTTAACAGGCAGAGGTTAGCACATATGGGCTAAATGGGCCACAAGGATCCACTCGAAGACCAGATTTGAGTGTATTTTTACGCCTACTTGACAATCACTGTTACATTGCCACACTGTTGGATTTATGGGCATTGTGGATTGTTCGTAGAGTGTTATCACCTTTTAATGCCCATAGCGATGTGCCCTATTTCATTGCCGATGTTGGAAATTTCTGTTTTGTCCGCACCTCTGCGTGGATGTTATTCATCCCTTCAAAGCTTTTGGCTTCTGCTGTTCTCTCTGTTGTTTTTCTGCTTTGAATCTCATTTTTAGTCTATATCTTTACCAATTTCTTATTTCTGCTTGTTTTGGGGTTTAACATACTTTCCCTTTTCTGGTTTCTTGATGGGGAAGCTTTGATGACCAATTTGTGAGACCTTTCTTCTTTTCTAATGTAAGCCTTTCCAGCTATAAACGTCCCATTAGCGCTGCGTTAGTTGCAACACGAAAGCAATATATTGCCGTTCAATTCAAAACTTTAAAATTTCCTTTGAGACTTCTTTGACTCTCAAGTCACATATATAAGTATGTTATTTAATTTCTAAATGTTTGGGGATTTTCTTTTAAATGTGTTAAGGTTTGTTTTCAGGCCCAGAATGGGGTCAATCTTGGTAAACATTCTGTGTGCCCTTGAAAAAAATATGTATTCTGCTGTTAGGTTCCATAAACATGAGTGTTTCATAAGTGTCAACTAGGTTGAGTTAATTTATAGTGTTTATGTCTTCTTCATTTCTACTGATTATTTTCCTACCAGCTCTCTTAGTTACTGAGAGAGGACTGCTGCCATCTCCAACCATAATGGTGGATTTGCCTACTTTTCCTCTCCGTTCTATCAGTTTCTGTTCTGTGTATTTTGAAGCTCTGTCGTCCAGTGCCTACACCTGTAAGATCCCTAAAAAGGGGAGACATGGCCCCTTCATCTAGTCATGGCCCTCCTTACCCCTGATAATATGTCTTGTTCCAAAGTCTACTTTGATGTTAATGTAGCTACTCCAGCTTTCTTTAGATTAATATTTGTACCACAAAATCTATCATGCTTCTACTTGTTTGCTATTTGTTCCATTTGTTCTGTTTCTTTTTCCCTCTTTTCTGGCTGTCTCTGAGGTTAATTGAACTTTTTATAATTATCCATTTTATTTCCACTATTGAGTTATTATTTATACTTGTTTTGGTGGTTTTTTTTAACATCTGCTGGCTTTTAATGAACCTCCTCCCATGTGGTTTCAAGCCACCAGGACACAGCCGCTGCCTCCCCTCCCCCAACACACACACCCTTCATCCTCTCTTCAGTTCTTTTGCTGGAGACTTTGGCCTTCACTGTGACAGGCTGCCTTGGGAGCTTTCCCTTCCCTGGAATAGCCCCGGATGCACCACATCAATGATGGGAGCACCACAGTCTTGCTCCTGGCAATGTTTACCCATGTCTGCTCACTGACCAATGTCGGCAATTTATCAATGTTGACAGTCGGGCAGAAGCTCGGGTTCCTCTTTAAGTGGTATCGACTCATACCAGCCTTCCTGGGTGATACTTGTCAAAATCAGCCAGCCCTGTGGTGATGCTCTGCTTCCAGCATTATCCAGCCTCCCACATCCAGGGCTGTGGCTCACATGGCTCAGAAGGTTCTGGGTCTTCCTCCATCTACATGGCACGTCGGTGGCCAAGATGAAAGAACATACCTGTTTTTGTTGTTGTTGTTGTTTTGTTTTTGTTCTTTTTTCCAAGGAAGACAACTCCAGACTTTATTCTATTTTTATAAAGTGTTACGAAAAGAACATACCTGTTTTTTAAAAATGTAGTGTCTGCCCTAGTGTTTACAAGGTACAACTTTAATTAATCAGAGTCTGCCTTCAAATAATATTACACCACCTCACATGTAACATGAAGACCTTACAACAGTGTATTCCCAACCCCTCCCCTCCCATCCTCTGTGCTGCTGTGCCCGTGTGTTTTGTTTTTATATATTCTATCAACACATCATGTATTGCTACTATTTTTCTTCTACACAGCTTGTTTTCTTTTAGAGCAATTAGAAAGAAGAAAAACATCATTTTTCCTTTATGTATTTCATTTCCAGTGGTCTTTATTTCTTTGTGTAAATCCAAGGTTTCGGTCTGGTGTCATAGTCCTTCTTACCTGAAGAGCTTTCCTTAGCATTTCTTATAGTATAGATCTGTTGACCCCACATTCTCAGTTTTTGTTGGTCTGGAAAACTCTTCATTCTTCATTTTCAAACACATATTCAATATACGTAAAATTGTGGGTCAATAGTTTTTTTCTTTCCGCTTGTTAAAGATGTCTCTGGCTCACCTCATTTCTGACAAGACATCTACCGTAATTCTTATATTTGTTCCTCATATGTAATGCGGTCTTTTTTTCTCTGTCTGCCTTCAGAATCTTCTCTGCCTTTGTGTATGTGTATGTGTGTGTGTGTGTGTGCATGTGTGTCAGAAATTTAAATGATATGCTTGGGTGTATAAGTTTTTTCTTTATTTTGTGGTTGGTTGGTTTTCTGTCTTATTTTCTATTTACCTTGCTTCGTATTCTTGGAGCTCTTTGGTTACATGGTTTTATATTTGTCATTAACTTTGGAAAATCCACAGCAATTGCTGCTTCAAATATCTCTTCCACCCCCTTCTCTGTGTATTCTCCTTTTGGGATTCCAGTAGCGAGTACATTTTACCTACCAATGCCATCCCCCGCTTTTGGTTTCTCTTTCTTTTTTTTTTTTTTTTTTTTTTTGAGGTTCAGTTTACATCATTTCTATTTATCTTCCTTTAACTTGTCTGATTCTCTTCAAAGGTGTTCAACTAAGTAGGTCAAAGTGACCACAGTCTCACTCTTCTATAAGTGCTAGTTTCCTTGAAGAAGGGGGACTGGCCTGTTTGTTGTGGGCTTCGTGAGCAGGTGTTGAAACCCTGCCTGGCTCAGGCCCATTGCAGCCCACCATCAGTGCTGCATCAGTGAGGCCTCACCCCTGGGACCTGGGGTGACAGGAATTCTTCCGCCGTTCGCTGGATTATGGGTAACAAATTGCCTTGCTCTGACCCAATATGTCTGCTGTCTACTTTTGGCACTTACAGGGTAAATTTCACTTATGAGGAGGAGGGGCTCTTCCTGACAAGTATATGTTATTTTGTTTACTTTTGTATTGTCTGTCTCCTGTCAGAATAGAAGCCCGAAAGCCCTTTTTGTAACAGTTACTTGTGTGATCTACCACGTGCAAGGCATCCTACTTGCTGGGACAAAAGAAATGACTGGTTGAATATCTGTGTCCAAGTGTTGCGATCCTGGGAGAAAGAGGAACTCAGATCTCAAACCACAAAGACCCAAGAAAGCATCCTTCCCTCTCATTATTGTGAATTTCTTAAGCTTAATATTATCCTTACGTTATCCCTAATATTATCTTTGACGCCTACGGAGTGCCTTGTACATAATGCCTTATACGGAAACATACGGTAAATCCATCCATAAATGTTAAACTGATGTGTGTAGTGTTTCCTGGGCTTTGGTACTAAGATGAATCATACAAAACGGCTGATATTGGACCATTATAATTCTCAAAAATAGTAACTAGATGTGGTTCAGCTTAATGCTAAGCTTCTAATAATTATCTTTAAATCCCTTCTTGAAAGAGTCCCAGTCTGAGAGCCAAAACGGGGAATTAAAAAGATAGATTTAGTACTAAAGATTGCAAATTAAGAGACCTGGGTTTCTGTTCTAGATCTGTTCCTCAGAAACTTCTTTGTCACAACCTTTTTGGCACTTCGCTGCACATCTGCCCTGAACGTTGAAGGGACAAAGTGATACAAAATATGAATTTGAAAAGATTATAGGAGTCATGAGAGGCAATACCATGTCCCCTTATCTTGGCTTTTTACATAGAAAATAAGGCACTAGTAAGCATGATACAATTAACAGGATAAAAATTGCCACTTTCTGGAGGGCATTTTGCAATAGATATCAAATCAAATATTAAATGTGAATGCATTCCGCAGCAGCCGCCTTGACCTCCAGAGGCCATCCTACAGAAACATGTGTCCATGCACACATGTCCATGCTCACCTCATGAGAATGTTCACTGCAGTCCTATCAATAGTGGCAAAATACTGGGAACAGCCTACATGCCCATCAGTACGGGAATGGTTATGAAACAAACTGCATTGTAGTCATATAACAGAATACTATGGAACTCTTAAAAATACCAAAGGTAATGTCTCTATATCATAAAAACATATCCAAGATCTAGGAAAGGAAAAGAGAATATTGCTAAATACATGAAGAGCATACTAAACATACCTTATTTGTATTAATGTTTTAAAATGTTATATATGTGACATATTTACGAAGTCAAACTAACAAAGCCGTTGAGTATGTGTATTAATGTGTGTGTGTGTGCAGCGTGTATGTGTGTATACACACACGTGTGTGTGTGTGTGTGTGTGTGTGTGTATGTTGAGGGATGCATTTGAAAAGAGGAAGACAAGAGGATCTGATCTGTCAGGGTTTCATGAGGAAACTAGTAGCCACTCTGAGCACAAAGCATTTAAGACAGAATTCATGGCTGTTAGAAGAGCTGGAGGAGTGGATATCAGGAAAGTGGCCACCAAAGATCAGAGAGGTCCACAGCGAAGTCTCAGCCTAAGCCCCGGGGAGGTGAGGGTGGTGAGCTGGTGCCCACCATACCCACCAAGCAGGGGTCCCAGGAAAGGGCTGCAAAGCTGCCCTGTCCACGAAGTTGGAGCTTAAGGAAAGGTCTGAGAACCTGCCTCATCTGCCCCTAACAACTCACGAAGTGACGTCCCTACTGCATTCCACCTTCCAGATCTCATGAGGCTTCCTCTTGGGCCAATTCTAACCCAGAGCAAACAGGGCAGAGAAATGCCCCTCAGCCTCAGGTGGAATGGCAGTGCTCATGCTGAGGTGATGACCAGCCATCCAGCTGTGGACCTGTCCTTTTTTACCAAACAGATTTTGATATGGTTAGAATCTTGGAACATTGTGCCTTCTACTAAATCACAAATAACTCCCAGAGTTCATACAGCCCCCCACGTTGAAAATCCACTTGGGAGAAATTTTTTTCTAGCACAATTACTGAAAATGTGACCATAGCTCCTGTTAATTAACATCTCTTTATTTTCATTTGAACAGAAATAGATCCTAGCAAATTGATGGGCATCCATTCAAATGAATCACTAAAAGCCTGCTGACAGCTATATGTGGAGAATTGTAAATGCCTATCATCGTGATTTATGAGACATCGAAAAGCAGTGTACTTTGCTTGCTATTTTCAGTCAAAGTGAGAAATCCACAAGGTGCTTACCCTCAGGACTGTTTACCGTATATGGCGTCTTGCAATAGATCTCTTCTGGCCAGTCTACATTTCTGGACATTGAGGCAGATACATTTATTACCTATGATGGCCTCTTCCCTCCTCTATGTTGGCAAGAGCCCCAGTTTTGCTCCGAGACTCAGGTAAGTCGTGACGGATCCAAGGCAAACCTGGCAATCCCGTATCAAGAGTTGGTTTAGCAGAGGCCAAATAAGCCCTGAAGGGAAATCTGCTGGGGGCGGTTTCTTGGAAAGGTTTTCTTCAGTCATTCAAAGGCCCCCAAGGAAGACAGCTCCTCTCCTCCCTCCAGACCTTAGTATGTCTGGATGTGATGCTTGGGACAGCTGTGGTCATCTTGAAGCCATGCTGACACACAGTCTTGGGACAAAGCCCAACTTGAAGGTAGCACAGAGAGAAGATGAAGGAAACTGGTATCTGATAAGATTCTGGAGTCACTGCTGTGCTGTGCCCCTTCTTTGGGTTTCCAGGGACTTTTGACACTAGATGTCTTGCTTTAAGTCAACTGACTTGAGATGATGTGCATCCCCAAATCATCTTACCTGATAACAACTGTTCTCATTAGAATTCCTTAATTATGACCATGGGTCACCTTTATGTGTTTTTTTTAATATAAAGATTTTTATTTATTCATTTGTCAGAGAGAGAGAGAGAGAGAGCACAAGCAGGGGGAGTGGCAGGCAGAGAGAGAAGCAGGTTCCTCACTGAGCAGGGAGCCTGATGCGGGACTCGATCGCAGGACCCTGTGATCATGACCTGAGCCGAAGGCAGACCCTTAACTGACTGAGCCACCCAGGCCTCCCCATGGGTCATCTTTGTAATAAAATTTAATGATGGTGGGAGTTTTAGGTCATATTAAAAACTGGATTTGCCATTACTCCAGCCTCTTAGCTTCCATATTCTTTGTTCCTTTATTAGATAATGTGATCGCTAATATTTCCACTCTGTCATGTTATTAGTTGCTAACTTCAATCCGTTTTCAATGGATTTGAATGAAAACCAGTAACAAAATCGGGTTCAACTCCAAGAGGAGACACTGGAGGAGCACCAAGATGGTCTATAAGAAATTGCATATGTGCTGGTGCAGATATTTATGCTGCCTCAAGGTCACTAGGATCTTACCAAAGCAACCTGAAAAAAATCACTGCTCTTTGAAGAGTAGAACATGTTTTATTGGTTTTTTACTGATTTTATTAATTGTTTTTGCTTTTATACTTCCTATTAATAGGCTGCCTCAGTAATACATGAGAACTTTTATTTGGAAAAAAAAAGACGAATCTATTAAGGTAACATCTTTTGGGACATTCATCTTCGTACCCTTCAGAATACATTTCATAATGGTTTGTGTATAGTATGTGCTTAATCAATGTGTGAATGAATGAAGCAAGCACCTAACTGTCTTGGTAACAAGACACAAAGCTACTGTTTCTCTACCTCTGTCGCCTGTCATTTGAGTGAGGGCCCAATCTGGGCTTGTAACCTGGCTTTGATACTCACCAACTGTGAGATTCGGGAACATCACCCAACATCTTCAAGAAATATGAGTTTTCTCATCTGCATGATGAGGATGCTAGCAAATATTCTTGCAGAGGGTTGTTGTGGTGATTAAACAAGCTGATGTCTGCTCCCTGCCCCTGAACACACACATGCATGCGAACACGCATGCACACACACACACACACACACACACTGTAGAAATAATAATAATATCATAATCTCAGGTTCAAGAAACCCTGTGTTCCAGGGCACCTGGGTGGCTCAGTGGGTTAAGCGTCTGCCTTTGGCTCAGGTCGTGATCTTGGGGTCCTGGGAATGAGCCCCACTTTGGGCTCCCTGCTCCGCGGGGAGTCTGCTTCTCCCTCTCCCTCTGTGCTCTCTTTTGCTCGCTCTTAAGTAAATAAATAAGATCTTAAAAAAAAAGAGAGGAAAAAAAAGAAATCCGGTGTTCCAAAAGGCAAACATGCTCTGCCATTCGGGGTTGCTGTGTCTATCCCAGAGAGAGCAGAGCGAGAAGGAGCGGGTTCTTTGTAGATGACAGCGCTGGGCACCCAATCTCTCCTGGCTCATGTTCTGTCTCCCCTCCCAATCTGCCTCTGTGACTGACAAGAGAAGCAGTTACTCCCCGCTAGAAGGACAGAAGGACCAGCATCAGCGGCCAAGCCAAGGCCACGTCCCAGCAGGGGCTGTTACCACCGACAGCTGGAAGACACTCACGTAGGTTATGCTCGCCTGGCCAGTGTTAGGCATCGAGGCTAAAGAGATACGGTAAACTGTAACCTGAGAATTCCCACGTCAGCACTTGTCTAATGTAACACTGAAATAGTTCCACTCGAGATGCCAACCTGAATAATTTAAAGATTTTAGAGACTGGTGAGTCAATAACCTGCAAATTATTAACATAATCATTCAGTCAAGTCTAGACATTGAAGGGTCATCTATTTTCTGCTAATCTTTCTTCTACATGAAATTATAATCCATGTGTTCCAGAGAACCCTACCCTAAACAATCTATAAATGAGACCCTTGACTTGGGAGCTGAGTCCTCACAGTGCAATGGTTCTCAAAGTGGGGTCCCTGGACCAGGAGCATTAGCATCACCAGGGCACATGTTAGAAATGCAAATTCTCATCCTCACCCCAGACCTACTGAATCAGAAATTCTGCGGAGACCCAGTCATCTGCTCCTTAACAAGCCCTCCAGGGGATCCTGATGCTCATTCAAGTTTAAGAACCTCTGTGAGAGTGGATAGGAGGAAATTAGCAGGACAAGAAATAGCTCAGACAGATCCAGAAAAAATAAATCCATAATTATAACAGCTTAAAACCAATCTATAGATATCCAAACCCCCAGCAAGGTAAAAATAATAAAAATACCCTTTCTGCCTGTACAAACTCCCTTGGGGACAAAAACTTTGGGACTTAGTACTCAATGATGCCCAAAGCATGCAGGTTAATTTATAACAATAACATAACACTGCTTATGCGCCAGGCTCTCCACTAGACCCTCTCTTCTCTCATTCAATCCTCACAACAAACTATGACACGAGTGCTATTATTCTCGCCCCACAGGTATATAATCTTAAAACTGGGGAGGGTTTGGGGCATGTGCCCGAGTAAATCTGCACACCCTGGGGACAGAATCGAGCCAGTTTCCAGTCCTCTGTCATGTGCCGTCAGGATCCAGTTCTCCGAACCACAGCACTCAACAGCCTCCCCGATTCTGCCAACAGGCACTGAACACTCACTACTTACAAAACACTGCACAGTGAGTGGAGGAGAGAAACAAGAAAGAAGTGCTGCCCTTCTGAAAAAAGAATGAACCATCTAGGGAGGAAGGAGACCAGAATGTGCAGCTCTGATCCCAGGCAGAAGGAAACCAATGCCCTAATAGTAGTTCTGAGCATGGTATTGTGGAGGTCAGGGCGAGGACAGTTCAATCCAGCTGAGGATTCGGGGAGTGTTTCAATGGGCAACGAGAAGGGAATGCCAATCCACAAAGAGAAGAGAGGATGAGAGGAAGCGTGACATGACGATGGATGGCAGGCTCTGGGCAGGGCAGGGCATGCACCCAGCACAGAGAGGGCAGAGGGTATGTGGAGTAGAAAATATGGTTGGAAAGTAGAAAAACCCGCATCCCAAAAGGCCGGAGGGCTTTGAATCCCACGGTAAGCAGCTTGGATTTCTATTAGTAGGCCATCGTGAGTCATTTAAGAATTCTCAAGCATGGGTACATGATTTGCCCGGAAGAACTGGGAGAAGAAGAAAACAAACAACACCAATAACAAACCAAAGAGAAAAGAAAAGAAAGGATAGGAGAAAGAGAAGAAAGTAAAGCTTAAGAAACTTAAACCTATTTTTAAGGAGTCAGCAAAAGAGAAGCTGCTGAGATAAAAAAAGATAATTTGAAGGAAACAAAGACTTTCAACTGAAGGTAGCCCATATGAATGAATGACGTGAATGTATGAAAACAATTAGAAGACAGTGTCAACTGGTGAGTTAATTTGTGGTATTTTCTCCGCGGTGCCAATGAGAAACCGAAGGTCTCAGAGGATGGACAAGCGAATGACGTGTTGTCACAGAAAGGTCAAGAGCATCATGAAAAGTCGATTTGGGGATCTGGAAATGGGAGAGGCAGAGTGGGACTTGTCCCCTCGCCCCACCCACTCGCTGGAACAGGCCTGCCTTGTGGTATTTTATAAGCACTAATTATGAAATGCAGAAGTATGTTTTGAAAAACAAAATACATCCCTTTGACATTTCAAACTCAGGAAGGAAATTTCTGGGAAAACATGTTGTGACAATCTTTTTAGTCCTTTAGGGTACCTTCACAAAGAAAAAGGCATTTGTCTCATAAAGTAGTCTAATATTACTTCTCCAAAATTTATTGCTCTTTCAGAAAAACTGGCTCAATTAGAAGATAGAGGACAGGTGTATCTATCATAATAGGTTGCCTTAATTGAGGCTTTTTTGGTTTAAAAAAAAAATAGAAAATCACCCAAAATAGCTTAGGCAACATGACGTAACATCTAGAAGAAGAGCATGTGCTAGAATCAGGTGGCAGGACAAATAGCCGGGCCTCCAGAAAGATAAGAACCAGAAAGTGACAAGCAGACCAAGGACGCCATCTCTATCTTCAGAGTCAGGTGTGGTCCTATCCTGGCTGTTGGTTCAAAGTTGGTTTCATTCTGGATCCCACACAGCTGCTGTCTTTTACTTCAGTGTAGACTTGCCTACAGATGAGTCAGGGTTTACGTTTCTTCCCACTTCAGGCTCCTACTAGAGAGTAACGAGCACTTTAATAACTCAATCCTAAATCTGAGAGAGAAAATCTGAGTAGCCCAGCTTGAGTCAGGGGATCAGGAAGCATGCCCAGAAAAAGCTGGTTCCAGTGTTAATTCTGCACACCCAGAGGTGGCAGGTGGGGCCCTTCTCAGGGTCCAGGCTGGGCAGATTCCTCTGAAATCATCCACAACAGGTACGTTCCTGAAAAGCCACATGCATACTACATTTGGGTAAATTGAGTCCTACTCAAAATGCACTACAAATAACTAACATTTATATAGCAATGCTGAAGTTAAAAAACTGTTTTCACATTATTCCAGCCATGCCCCCAGCAACCCCCTTGAGGTAGCTGTTATCTTCTCTGCAGTGCCAATGAGAAACCGAAGGTCTCAGAGGATGGACGAGCGAATGACATGTGGGGCTATCACCAGCCACACAAAAAGATGAATGGCAAAACCAGATCACACGTGATGGAAACAAAGTGACCCGGAAAGGAAGTGAGAACTGTGGTGCTCAGAGGAGGGAGAGGACGAGGGCCCAGGTGATGGAGGAAGGCTGCCCCAAGGAGGTTGGACTCCAGTGGCTCTTGAAGGACACCTGAGACATCAATAAACCACAAGGCAGAAGGACGTGTAGCATGAGGAATTGCACGGAGACTGGCTCAGAAGCAGAATTAGCCTCAAGTGTCCATGTTGCGTCTACGCACACACAGAGGACACAGAAGCCATCATGAAGTGGGTCCTCCTTAGCAAATGAGTTTTTCCATGCTAGTGAATTTTTCAGTCAACTGCAGTTTAAAATACCAAAACATTTATTTTAAAGATTTTATTTATTTACTTGAGAGAGAAAGAGACAGAGACAGAGCATGAGCATGAGCATGAACAGGGGGAGTGGCAGGCAGAGGGAGAAGCAGACTCCCTGCTGAGCAAGGAACCTGACGCGGGGCGATCCCAGGACCCTGAGATCATGACCCGAGCTGAAGGCAGACACTTAACCCATGAGCCCCCCCAGCGCCCCAATATCAAACCATTTTTAATTGAAACCATTTTGGATGGCAATATTTCTCAAATGAGATGATCCCTATAAAACATTTAGCACAGACCTGGGCACATAGCATTCCATAAATGTTCATTATTATTGTTGGTGTTATTCATAAAATGTGTTATGTAAGTCCCTGCCTTAGGAATCAGAGTAAATAGAGTATAATTTAAATTTTCTGGGTGGCCAAAGGTCATCGTGAACATTCATGATTTAACTGAGCTGTGAGTACGGGGATGTCTTAAGAGTTACTGGGGATCATGGGGTTGTTTGTCCCTGCGTAAAACAGCCCCAGGCCACGAGGCATGGCTAATGCTGGATCTGTTGGTCAGCTTGGCTCTCCCTCTTTTGCTGTCAGGCTATCACTTGTCACGGCTGTCACCGTGCCTGCCCTGGCCATCCCCACCTCTGCCTTTAATTTCCTACGATTAATTGGCTGGGAGCTGAGACATTGAACCCTTCCAAGTTTAGAAGAATATTCTGTCATTGAGCAACACATTCACTCTTTCTCAGTCTCACTTTCCTGTTTGTCAGATAATCTTGATGTTTCCAGCTCTAAAATCTACGAGTCTATTAAATGTTTCATCCGAAGGGAGAGTCAGAGGTCTCTTGGGCTTGGGGTTCCATATTTCATAGTTCTGAGAGTACTCTAGGGAACTGAACACTTGCCAACATCCTGACAGTCCAAAAATTAAAGTCTCCTTCAAAGCAAAGAGAAACAGCAGCAAAAACTAGAGATTGATTTACCACAGTGATGGCATTGCCTTCACTAGGCTTGTTTAACATCAAATATGACCTAACGGGCAGCGCCCCGAGGAGCATGCACCTCAGGGAGGAGGCGGATCTGATGCTGAAGGAAGAGCACTGGATCTGGACCCAGAAGATGCAAGTTCTAGTCACCTGTGATGCGAAGCTGCTCAGATTACTTCTCTATGCCTTAGTTTCCCTATTTGTAAGTCTGGGATCACGTTGCTTGACTCATCGGAGTGTTGTAAGAATATCTGTACTAGTCTGCCAGGGCGGCCATGACCAAGGGCCACAGACTGGGAATTAATTTTCTCACGGTCCCGAAAACTGAACGTTGGTGATCAGGGTGTTGGCAAGTTTGGTTTCTTCAGAAGCCTCTCCTCGGCTTGCAGATGGCTGCCTTCTTGTCAGGGCCTCACGTGGCCTTCCCTCTGAGCAGGCATATTCCTAGGCTCTGCCTGTCCACAATGCCCCTTCTAATGAGGACACCAGTCACGTTGGACTGGGTCTCCACCTAAAGGCTTCATTTTTTTTTTTAGCTTTATTGAGATCTAATTGACGTATAATATTGTGCAAATTTAAGGTGGGCCATGTGGCAATTTGACAAACTTATATGTTGTGAAATAACCACAGTGGGGTAGCTAACACCTCTGTCACCTCACATAATTACCTTCTTGTGTGCGTGGTGAGAACATTTAAGAACATTTAATTTTCAAGTATCACACACAGTATCATTACCTAGAGTCAGGAAAGGCCTCATTTCAACTGGTCACCTCTCTAAAGGCCCTGTCTCCAAACACAGCCACATTCTGAGGTACTAAGTGTCAGGGCTTAGACATAAAAATTTGAGGGGGACATAATTCAATTCATAGCACTCTCCATGAATGCATTTTGTGAACTCGTTACGGATGAGAAGGGTGGTGTCTCCATCCCCCAGAGCAGAGTGAGGCGCTGACGAATGAGGCCAGCCGGCTGTGCCATGGCTGACACAAGACGACCAGAGTGGTCTGACCTCCAAAACAGGTGACACTTCGAGGTGGTCATTTGGCATCCAACAGCTGGGTTTACAGCTGTGTCCCTTCAGCACTTATTGCCTGGGTATCCGCCTTGTGTGCCAGCGCTGTGCTGGGTAAACTTAAGGTGGGAGCAGTGTTGTCTGGTGCGTCTGCTCCACCAGAACGAAGTGGGTCAAACATGGAACAAAGAGGGGCACCTGGATGGCTCAGTGTGTTAAGTATCCAGCTCTCGGTGTCGGCTCAGGTCATGATCTCGCTGTTGTGGGATCAAGCCCCACGTCAGACCCTGAACTCCGAGTGGAGTCTGCTTCAGATTCTCTCTCCCTCTCCCTCTCTGCCCCTCCCCCAACTTGCCCTCTCTCTCTGTTTCTAAAATAAATAAATAAAATCTTAAAAATAAAAAGAAGACATGAGACAAAGACCTCCTGCTGCTTTCTCCTGTCTGGAGAGCCTCCTGCATCCCATGACCAGGGCACAGGGTGCTCCCGGTTACATAGGGGTCTGGCCTTGGGCAGTTTATTGCTGGTTCCCAAGCTTCAATATCCAGCTCTGCAAAGGAATATTGAGAAGAGTAAGAGGCATATGTCACAGGTCTTCTGTGTCAAAATCTAACACTTTTCTCTTCGGAGGCATGGTATTATCAGAGAGAGGGAGTCCCAGGGATAGAACCAAGGGTACCCATGCTTGGTTTCTCTTGTGAGTTTGGAATTAGGGCATTTGGCCAACCCCACTGAGAGTGAGGGGGCAAAAGGTTGAACCAGCCTACCCAGAGAATCTGTTTCTTTCTTCCTTCCTTGGCCTCTGTCCTTTGCTGACCTCCTCTTCCTTACTCAATGGACTCTGGTTCTCTGGGAACTCACGCTGGGGTGGGGCCGGGAGGAGTGGCCTATCCACTGCTCTGCTTGGTCCTTGGCAGCTTTGCCTACATGGGCAGATCATAGGATGGACTGGTTAGAAGTCTGCACTGCTCTGATTTCTCTCCCCTTGGTTACTAACACAAGTGCAATGTCAAATATACCACGATAAAGCCGAGAACAAGAAAAGAACTGAGGGCCATGTTTTCTCTCCGAAACTGTTCATGGGTTAGTGGCAATTTGCGTGTTTTGTTTTTGTTTTTTTTTACATAGACTTTCACAATTAACACAGTATAAGGTCAACATAAGTCTGGGCAGTCTCAATAAATAGGGAAAATAAACGTGAACAAACAAAAAAATTAGAAACTAAAAGGGAGCACAGAATTGCTAAATTTTGTCTTATTCTCCAAGTCCCAGGGGATTCGGAATAAGAGATTCATGAAGAATAATGTGGATCTCTCCCTAAGGAAGGCATGGTACCTCTCTTTCCTACTGTTAACTATAACCCCTCACCTCAGATTGAAATTGTCTTTTTGATTTTTCTATATAAGAGAAAGATAGCACCCCAATTTTGGACTACTTGTAGGAATGCTGAAATCAATTTATTTCCTCATACTTAGATATCTTTGCATCCAAGAAATTTTCACAGCATTAGTTAAAATTGGAGATTTTCAGGAACACAACTAAGTGGAGAATTTATTTGATTTGCGATGTAATCTTGTCATGACAATGCAAACATACCTTAGACACAATAGGGAACAAAGAAAGCTGGGACAGATGTTAATATTCTGTCTAGACAAAATTTGATTGTGTTTAATGCAGGAACCAGGCACAACATGGAGGATATGGAAATTTACTAACAAGCTTTTAATACCCGATTCTGACTCATTGTCCAAACAAAGACAAGTCACTACTGAAACTTCAGAAGGCCTTAGTAAGTAATAAGAGTGTAATCCAAATCTATAGAAACTGTACCAAGAAGTAACTATATTTTCTCCTGGGCTAAATCATCTTATGGGACAATTTAGTAAAGAAATATATTTCTTTAATTCAAAATCACTTAAGTCAATACCCCTCTGTAAACAGTCTGATGGATATCCTACATATTTTGGGCAATTCATTGGATGGAATTCCTAACACAAAATGTGTCAAGTTGAAACAGATGTTGCCTTATGGAATTGTTTTCTTTCATTCTGTATTACAAGGAGGTTGGTTAATTGGTTGGTTGGTTGGTTATTTCTCAGCAAACCTTCAGAAGTCAATAAAAACCCTGTGAAGCATCATGCCTTCCTGCAACAGACATTTAATTATAATGATGAATTAATACAGTATCTTTCCTTAAGTAGGTTTCAGTTAATTGTGTAAGTGAAGCAGAAAAATGTATGCACACAAAGATGAAGGTGGTGAGTACTCAGCGGGAGAGAGAGAGAAGAAATAATACTGCTTGGATGCATGATGATAGCAAGAGATTAATATTAATATTTTGTTAATGATAATAATGTAGTGATTTCTAAAGATCTTTACCTTTTAAAGATATATTCTGAAATGTTTATAAATGAAATGATACCATATCTGAAATTTGCTTTAAAGTGTTTCAGGATGGATAGAGTGGGTGGGATAAAAGTGAAAAAAAAGATCAGCCGTGAGATGATAATTGCTGAAGGTTATGAGGAGCCTTTTGCATATGTTTGAAATATCAACAATAAATAGCATTTTTTTTTAAGTAGGTTCCATACCCAGAGTGGAGCCCAACTTGGGGCTTGAATTCACAACCCTGAGATCAAGACCTGAGCTGAGATCAAAAGTCAGGTGCTTAACTGACTGAGCCACCCAGGTGCCCCAACAGTAAAAAGTATTTTTTTTTAAATGTTAAGGAGGGGTGCCTGGGTGGCTCAGTCGGTTAAGCGTGTGCCTTCAGCTCAGGTCATGATCCCAGGGTCCTGGGATTGAGGTCCGGCATTAGGTTCCCTGCTCAGCAGGGAGTATGCTTCTCCCTCTCCCTCTGCGTCTGCCCCTCCCCATGCTCTCTCTCTCTCAAATAAATAAAATCTTTTAAAAATTTATTTAAAAAATGCTTAGGAAAATCCAAAAATAAAATTAAGAAAACAATTCCATTTATAATAACATTAAAAAGAATTACATCCTTGGTAATAAATTTTTTAAAAGAAGTGCAGAACTTATAGTACTATGAAAACTAAAACCAATTAAAGAAGATCCGAACAATTGGGAAACCATCCCCCATTCCGGATCGAAAGACTTATTGTTAAGATGACAATATTCCCCAAACTGATATGCAGATTATCATGTAATTCCCATAAGAATCCCAGCTGACTTCTTTGCAGAAATCAATAAGCGGATTCTAAAACTCACATGGCAGTGCAAGGGATGCAGAATAGTCAAAATAATCCTCAAAAACAAGAACGAAGGGGGAGGACTCACACTCCTCAACTTCAAAACTTACTACAAAGCAACAGTAATTGAAATAGTATGGTTCTGGTACAAGAATAGACACATAGATTGATGGAATAGAATTGAGAGTCCAGGAATCTGTGGTCCATTCATTTTTGACGAGGTACCAAGACCACCATCCAATGAGGGAAAGTACAGTATTTCAACAAAAGGTGCTGGCCCAACTGGATGAAGTGGAACTCTTCCCTCAAACAATATACCAACATTACGCCAAAATGGATCAAAGACCTAAACGTAAGTGCTAACACTGTAAAACTCTTGGAAAAAAACATGGGCATAAACATCCATTATCGTGGACTTAGCAAAAGATTCTTAGATAACACCAAGAACACAAGAACAAAAGAAAAAAAAAGAGATCAATTAGACTTCATCGAAATTTAAACTTTTGTGCCTCAAAGGACACCATTAAAAAAGCAAAAAGACAACTCATGGAATGGGAGAAAATATTTGAAAATCGCGTATCTGATAAGGAACTTGTATCCATAATATATATATTTAAAAACCCTTATAACTCATGAATAAAAAACCACAAATAACTCAATAAATGGGCAACGGATCTGAAATGACATTTTTTTCAAGGAAGGTGTAGAAATGGCCAATAAGTACATGAAAAAATGCTCACCATCATTAGTCATCAGAGAAACGCGCATCTAAATGACAATGAGATACCACTTCGCACCCACTCAGTTGGCTAGAATCAAAAAGTGAGAGACAAATGTTGGCAAGGATGTGAAAAGCAGTTGTCATACACTGCTGGTGGACATAAAATGGTACAGCCACTTTGGAAAAGTTTGGCATCTCCTCAAAGGATTAAACATCAAGTTTTACCATTTGACTCAGCAATTCTATTTGTAGGTATATATATTCCTAGGTCTGTTCCCTTAAGAAATGAAAAGCCTGTACACAAATGTTTGCAGCAGTGTTACTCACAGTAGCCAAAAGGTGGAAACCACCAAACAGCCATCAACTGACAAATGGATAAACAAAATGTGCTATGGCCATATAGTGGAATATTCTCCGACATACAACATGGATGAACCTTGAGAAACATTATGCTGGTCTCAAAAGACTGCATAGTATATTATTTCATTTATATAAAATGTCCAGAACAGGGAAATCTACAGAGACAGAAAGTAGATTAGTGGTTGCCTAGGGCTGGGGGGAGGGGAATAGGGGAATTAGTTACAGTTACAGTTACAAATAGGGGGATGGTAGTTAAAGGGTATGAGGTTTCTTTGGGGGGGGTAACGAAAATGTTCTAAAATTGACTGTGGTGATGGTTGCATGTGTCTGTGAATATACTAAAATCATTGAATCATATATGTTAAGTAGGTCAATTTTATGGTATGTAAATTGCAGCTCAATAAAGTTGTTTTTTAAAAGATCATCGGAACACACACACACACACATTTGGGACAGACCTGGGAACATGGCAGGGGCATAGCAGCATAGTTTTTAGATCTTCCCAAATTGAAAAATCAAAACAAGAAATCCATAGAAAACAACTGCAACAAAACTATGGGACAAGGTTTTTTTACGAGCCCCCAAAATACAAAGCGCTAAGGACAAACCATCGACAGCCAGAAAACATGCTTGGGAGTGTCAGCCTGTGTGCAGAAGAAAGCAGAGAGAAGCCCACTGAGCATGCTCTCCAAATTCCCCCAGGGGAGATGATGACTTCCTGACTCCAATTGTTTCAAAGTTTTTGATTAAAAGTCTAAAATTATTTGGCTGTGTCCTTACCCTTTAGAATACAGGGTATTTTTTAAACAAAGATCCTAGGAAAAATAAAACCAATATACACCCCACCTCTGCACAACTTTGTGTCACATTCAAATGGTGGCTCCACCTTTTTCCCCTTATTCTTTCAGCCAGATCATGTCCTGTCATTTTTAGAATTCCAATTCAAACCTCTTCTGAAGAAAGACTTTTAGGATTGATCCTTCCAGATTAACCGTTTCTCCAGGATGACTCAGGATGACCCCCTCCAGTTCTCAAATGCCTAGTTTCTACTGAATTAATTTCCTCTTGTTGAAGTTTTGTGCCTTTTCCAATTGAGCCTGTCCAATAAGATGAGACATTCCTGGAGAGGAGGCTGTTTTGTCTACATCTCCCACTGTGTCTAGGATATTAAGTAGCAAACAACTGGAAGGCAGTTCTAATGCCAGTTCCTGAATGATTGTGGGCAACCAGGGACTTTTCATGCAGCACTTTGAACAGCTCACCAACAAATGCATGATTTCTGCTTGCTCATCAAAGTGCTGTACGTTGTTTTAAAATGATGAGCTATCCTTAAAGAAAACCGCAGTGTTCTTCCTAAATAATCCTGAGGAGTGTTGAAAATATTGCACTAGGCACAGTAAAGCTCCCAACAGCTTTTCTGTTTTCTAAAACAGAGCTTTAACTGTTTTTAATTTAAAAAGCAAAATCATGTCTAGGTGAACCTCAGCTAAGTTCTGAAACACATTTTCGGTAGCCCAGTCTGAAGATAATTTGCATTTGGCTAAAGGAGAGAGGGGGATATTATGCAAAGGCACTTGACGGAGCATATTTTATAAGGCTGTCCTCCCACATGAAGGGTAATAGATAATACTGATTTGCAATTAACACGCTAATTAATGGACCATCTTTTCCAAACAGTTACAAAGCCTTTCTTTCCATCTCAAGCAGGTTTTGCCTCTCCTCCTGGGAAAGGAAGAACCAAAGATGGGCTATTAACACTTTTTTTTTTTTTTTGCAAACTTTTGCATTTTCACTCTTAAAATGGTCTGGTATCATTATGTAACTATGTGATTAGAGTGCTTAAAATTAACTGGACTTTTAATAATGGACAGATTTATAGTTGATGAAGGTGACCATTTAAAAGGCAAGGAGTCTGCTGTTAAACTTGGCAACAACCATTTTCAAAAGCAGACTTTGTGAAATCGTGGTGTTGTGTATCTGACGGCCGCTTTTTTCTCCACCGGTGGGAAGTTAATTACTCAACACACTCCAGAGAAATCACGTTCTTTAATGGCTAATGCAAATTTCACAAAATAACAAACTGAAAACGTAATTCGCCTGTCTAATGCACTTCCCTGGAGTCAGTTCGTCGATAAGTATTCACTGAGCATTCGCAGCTACAGTTGGTGCACCCATTAACCACCAGAATTTATTGCCCACTCATCAGAAACCTCACCCTAGCAGAGAGACAATGTTACCAGTCAGATATACAAATGACAGTTCACCCTTTCCTCATGGTAAAATGACAAAGAAGGGAAAGCCTTAAGGAATTCGTGAAGGAAGCTTCTTTTTTTCTACTCCATTCCTCACAAATAGTTCAGCACCCGGGTCTTTTCTTTTCTTTTCTTTTCTTTTTTTTTTTTAAGATTTTATTTATTTATTTGACAGAGAGAGGCATAGCGAGAGAGGGAACACAAGCAGGGGGAGTGGGAGAGGGAGAAGCAGGCTTCCCGCCGAGCAGGGAGCCTGATGTGGGGCTCGATCCCAGGACCCTGAGATCATGACCTGAGCCAAAGGCAGACGCTTAATGACTGAGCCACCCAGGCACCCCTGGGTCTTTGTATTTTCTTCCTGTAGATCTTCCAAGTTCTACAGAAGCTTGGAATTAAGCACTTCAAAAACTACCAGGCACACCAGAGTGATCTACTCCTGAACTTGGACTTAGCCCATTGCCAGTGAAATTCTGCTCTGATGCTCCGGGGCATGCCAGCGAGGGGGGACCAAGGATGAAAAGCTCTCATGTGAGATCTGCAACAGCCTTGAAGTTCCTTGGCTCCTTCATGTGCTTCACTCTGCCCACACCCTCCAATGACTCCTCTTGCCCCATAGAAGCAAACCTCAAACACTAGCCGGGAATAGAGGCAAGCCCCCCAGAACTGGCCCCTGTACCCCGTAACACACACACTTAAGGGGCTGGCCCTCTCTGCTCTGTTACCAGCTTCCCACTTATTCCCTGTGGTTGTGACCATCCCTGGATTCCTTGTGTGGCTTAAGGGTGTCCCAACTATGCCGGCTCTCAGCCCTGCTCAGTCCCTCGGATATTTTGTATGTCCTCGTTGCCTTGAGTGAGACAGACTGCTTCACAGACGACACTGACTCCCGGGAGCTCCGTCCCAGCGCCCAGCGTGCCCCTTCAGTGAGGGACTTATAGGCATCAGAGGGGAGGTGGAGTGTGGCTGTACCCCCTGAATATATTCCCCAAATTGTCACATCTTCAGCAATTCTCCAAAGATAACGTATTGATTATTCACTCCTCCGGATGCAAGATCACGGTGAGATAATGCTAGGGCAGGACCCATGAACACCAGGTCCGCATGTGGTCAGATGGGAGTGGCACAGAGGGTCAAGGAGTGTTCCCCCGGCCCCCAGCTTCACTCCTTGGACATTCAACCCCGGCCAGGCCTCTGCTCAGTGAGAAGAGGGCCTGGGGAAGAGAGGTAAAATCTCCTCTTCTTTGCTTTTTGGTTTGTTTTTGTTTTTGTTTTTTCCTCTAGTTCTTCCTGCAGACATCTGTTGGGAAGCTATCTGATGGAGGTGATCACACAGGCATTTAGCTTACTTGCTGATTGTTACAAACCTGACCACCTCCCTATCCTCTCTGCAAACTGTAACTCACAGGCATGGGACCATTGCCCTCAAGAGCGAGACCATTGTTCAGAGGGCAGCCGCAGGCAACGCTAACTTGGAAGGCAAGAAACAGGTGTCCATTCTTCTGTTTTTTAAGGACCAGGGTGTATGTGGGCCTGGTGAAGCAAGATTTCTATTCAAAACTGAGAAAACACTTACTGCCCCTGCTAAGAACCAGGTCCCATGTTCAATGTTTTCAATATTTACCCAGAATCTTTTGTTTTGTAGACAACTTGAGTATGGAAGCTTTGATCAGTGTGAATGTAGATTTGATCAAATGTTCTCTTGTAATCCTTAACTTATTAATTTAGCTGTAATGCATATTACAAAATATATTCAATAATACATGAATGTAGAAATATTACTTTTTCCATTCTCTTATTTCTTCAGTTTTATTCAAACTCTTTATGTGGTGCTGACATAAGTATCTCTCATTACCAGAGCCAATTTTGAGGCTCTAAAGCAATTTTCTAAAGCACACAACTCTTAGTTCTTGACCAAGTTGAGATATCAAAATATCTATATTTCTATATATGGATATAGATATAAATAATGATGATAATGATAATATAGATATATAGATAATATAGATATATTATATCTCTATAATATAGATATATATAGACATAAAATAAAATATATTTATTTTAGAGGGGTAGAGAGGGAGAGAGAGTCATAAGCAGACTCCCTGCTGAGCATGAGCCCGACGCGGGGCTCCCTCCCACCACCTTGAGATTAGGACCTGAGCCAAAACCAAGAGTCGGCTGCTTAACTGACTGTGCCCCCCAGGCGCCCCAGAGATACAGAACTTTTTGAACAGTGTGGAAAATCCCACTCACATCACAAATATCCATTCTCATAATTAACTAAGTGCATGGTACATGCTGAAGAATGCTTTGTGCAAGCACACCCTGAATGCCCCTGGTAATCACTATCTTGAGAATGTACAGATCCCATCCTCCCTCTCTATTTCCACCAAGCAGAATATGTAGAAGAATGTGTTATTCAGCATTCAAGATCAGGGGCTCAGGGTGTGACCAACCCAGAGTGTCTCCTCTGTAACAAAGAATGTCTGGGTGGCAGGCCTTGATCTCCTTGGAACACCCGCTGTGCAAGGAGGGAAAGGCTACATACAGATAGTTGCTAGGTTATTTGCTACACTATAAAAGCCTGCTGCATGTAGATTCCAGGCTTAGGGTCCACTGGGGTCCACCTACATGCTAAGATAGTTGACTTTTTCATGCTTGAATAATCACTCTATTTCTTTCTTAATCAATCTTTATAAAGCCTGTGTGCTATGACATTCAATAGTTGAAAGTTAAGGTCATACGCTCAGGCTTATTATTAAACCTGTGCCAATGTCTTCCTTTTCTTTTTTCAATAAATAATTCCTTAGGTGACCTCTACAGATATCCCAAACTAGCATTTTTTAAGTCCCCCCCTCCCTTTTTAAAAGATTTTATTTATTTTAGAGAGAGAGAGAGAGAGCACACAAGGGAGCACAAGCAAGGGGGGAAGAGGTAGAGGGATAGGGAGAAGCAAGCAGACTCCCCTCTGAGCAGGGACCCCGATGTGGGGCTCGATCCCAGGACTCTAGGATCATGACCTGAGCTGAAGGCAGACATTTAACCCACTGAGCCACCCAGGCACCTCCAAGTGCTTTTCAAGTTTAAATGTTGTTCAAAATAAAGTAATTGAGATTGAATCTTTGTAATGACGAGTATTAGGTGACTTTTTTTCTGAGGAGTAAACTTTAAAAGAAGGAAAAACCCTTTCCCTTATGTTAGGGAATATATGATATATTAACTTCTTTGATTATCACAGTGACACATTGAAAGGGTATAAAAGTGAAAGATAATTTTATAACAGAAGAGAATAAACCCTATTCACTGGTAGGAATTTGATGGCTATCAGACCAAAGATTTGGAATAATATCAAATATTATTGAGCATTTATAATATGCTAGGCTCTTTCCTAAGCGTTTTACATGAATTAACACATTTTTTAAAAAAGATTTTATTTATTTATTTTAGAGAGAGAGAGAGAGCGAGAAAGAGCATGAGAGGGGAGAGAGTCAGAGGGTGAAGCAGTTTCTCCGCTGAGCGGGGAGCCTGATGCGGGACTCGATCCTGGGACTCCGGGATCATGACCTGAGCTGAAGGCAGTCGCTTAACTAACTGAGCCACCCAAGCACCCTGAATTAACTCATTTAATCAACAAAACAACACTATGTGGCTATACTTTTATTGATCCCATTTAAAATAAAAGGGAACCAAGGTACTAGGTATTTTGTCTAAAGTCCTTGATCTCATATCTCTTACTCATGCTAGACAACTGCATGAGAACATATATTTTGTTCCTTCTAAAAAAGTCTAGAATGTCAATGGTTGATTGCACATTAGAACCACCAAGTGATGATTGGGCCCTAACACAGACCAGCTCAAGCCACATCTCTGGTGGGTGAGGGGTGCTATTTTTTGTAAATGCCCCAGGAGATTCTAATGTGCCACCAAGTTGAAAACCCTCTGGCTAGATGGATGGTTCTCAGGAATCTAAATGAGATCTTAATAAACTATTATAATATCACCATCACAATCAGTCTCTCAACTGAAACAAGTTGCAAAGTACAGATCAAGCAATGGAGAAGAAATGACAATAGAAATAAAGACACTAGAAGGCAATCCAGAGAGCTGGTGCCATTGTCCTTAGGAACAACAAAGGTTATGGTCTCTTGTCTGCCATGATAGAATTGAGGTGTGTCTCCATGTATACGGCCCCCTCCTGACAAGCATGTTGGCACTTCACTTTCAAATTGTGGGGTCATTTTAATCCATACAAATGATTGCTTCTTACCTGTATTTATTCTACCATCGCACAAACTTGCTTTGAATACCTACAATGCACAAAACACCACGGGGAAATAGGAAAATAGGCAAGATGTGTTCCCCACCCTCAAGAAGCTCAGTCTATTAGAAAAGATAGTAAAATGTTGAGAAAAGTCAATGTAGAAAGGGATGACTTCTAGCCAGGGATCAAGAAAACTTTCCTGATGGAAGTGCTATTTCAGGTGGACATTGTGGGAAATGAGGGTTCTTATTTTATTTTAATTTTAATTTTTTTTATTTTTTTAAAGATTTATTTATTTCACAGAGAGAGAGAGAGTGCCTGCGAGTGGGGGGAGGGGTAGAGGGAGAGGGAGACAAGCAGACTCCCCACTGAGCAGGGAGTCCCACCTGGGGCTCCATCCTGGAATCCTGATATCATGACCTGAACCAAAACCAAGAGTCGGGGGGTGCCTGGGTGGCTCAGTCGTTAAGCGTCTGCCTTCAGCTCAGGTCATGATCCCAGGGCCCTGGGATCGAGCCCCACATCGGGCTCCCTGCTCCGCAGGAAGCCTTCTTCTCCCTCTCCCACTCCCCCGGCTTGTGTTCCCTCTCTCTCTGTCAAATAAATAAATAAAATCTTTGAAAAAAAAAAACGAAAACAAAACCAAGAGTCAGACGCTTAACTGATTGAGACACCCAGGCACCCCATAGTGAGGGGTTTTAAAGAGCAAAGAAAAGAACATAGAAGTAAACTCAGAGAATCACGTGAGTCAGTGCGAGGCAGCCCCCTGGGAACAGTGGTTAGGTTCCACTAGCGTTAGGTTAATGAGAGGAGGAGAAGGGAGAGAAGCAGCTGAAGTGCCCAGAGATTTAAGACCTGGCCTCTTTGCTCTCAGATCTATTTCTTACCATTCCTCTGCTCTGTTCAGTATCTCATGGGGGCTTAGGCTGCATTTGCCAGCTCCCCAGCCAGCAGGCCTCCTGCTGTGTTTGCCAGGAGGAAGGGGCAGAAGGCTAGAGGCAGCAAGAAGAGAAGCGCCGTGGGTATGTATAGCCCTTTTCCTGCTCAGACCCAGCTCCAGCACTACCTGTTTCCTCCGTGGCTTTGGCTCCCACTGGACAGGCTCACAGGTGCTTACAGCACCTGCTGGTCACCCTGGCTTCAGTGCTCTGGCACTGACCTATCTCTGACCCTCTAGACAATCAGACGATGGGGGTGCCTTACTCAGTCTGGGCTGCTATACTAAAGTACCATAGACTGGGTGGCTTATCAACAACAGGAATTTCCGTCTCACAGTTCTGGAGGCTGGAAGTCCAAGGTCAGGGTGCCACCATGATCGAGCTCTGATAAGAGCCCTCTTCTGGGCTGCAGACTGCCATGTTCTTACTGCATTCTCTCAAGGGGGTTGGCGGGAGGGCTCTTCAGTCCCTCAGAAGGACGCTAGTCCCATCTGCAAGGGCTCCACCTTCGTGACTTCACTGCCTCCCAAAGGCCCCATCTCCTAATACCACCACACTGGGGGGTGGCTGAAACATACACATTTTGGGGGGAACAGTAATTTTTTGCCCTTGCCAAAACACTGGAGTGCTTCACCATCCCAGCGTCATCGCGATAAATTCCCTATATTATATTCTTTGGTGTTCTCTGGGTTTAAACTATCTTGAGTAATTGCTGTTTTTCTAGTTGGATCCTGACTGAATCAAGTGATCGTTTCGGAGGAAAAAAAAATCTCACAGGGTCTTTAAGAACAGGAGGATTGCATGAGAGTCTGGTTTCAAGAATAACTCTATCAGTACAGACTTCATGCTTTGAATCCCAAACATCTTCTGATGCTTCTTGTCTGACTTAGGTAGCATCCCACGTTGCAGACCACAGTTTCTGCCTTACTATTCACTTTTCTCTGGGTTTCTGCAATTCCATTCTCTGCTCTCTCTACTCCTTCTTGTTATTAGCCTTCCTTTTATCCTCCTGCAGTGTGTCTCCCTGAACAAATTACTGTGGGTCCATGGCTTTGACATCACTCAGTTAAGTTCTTCTGAGCCCCAGGTACCAATGTTGATTTTTCTACTGAACATCTTCAGCTGGGTATACATCTTAATGTGTCCAAAATAAAACCTCTTCTTTCCTCCCAGCCAAACTGCTTATCCTTCTTTTTCAACTAGTCTTGGTGTCTGCCTATAAGCAGCAAACTCAGTATTTGTATGTTAGAAATGTCTTCATTTCACCTTCCCTCTTGAATGATAGTTTAAATGTGTACAGACTTCATGGTTGACATTATTTTTCCCTTTGTACTTTGAACTTGTTTCATTGTCCTTTGGCTTCTATTTTTAGTAGTTGAAATGTTTACTCATAATGTAATTGCTATGCTTTTAAAGTTGATATGTCTTTTCCCTTTGGTAACTTCTAGAAGTTTCTCTTTGAATTTGATGTTTTGCAGTTTCTCTGGTGGGAGTGCCTTGGTATGGATTTGTTTGTTAATATCTGAGGACTCATTATTTCTTTCCATTCAGAAAAGTTATAAGGCATGATTTCTTCAAGCACTGCTTCTACCCCTTTCTCTTTATTCCCTCCTTTTGACTCTTAGGTAGTCATATGTTGGATCTCTTATTCTTGATTCCATGTGTTTCATCTCCCATCCGGTATTTTCCACACCTCCGTGTTATATTCTTCCTGGTGTCAACTCCAGCTCTCAACAGATCAAAATCCAATGAGGTTTTTAAAACATTGCAATGTCTAAAATTTTCTTATTTCTAAAGTATATATGTTGGGAAGTGGGCTGTCATGACATCGACACCACTTGTAATGTGGTCCGAGTCTTTTAAACTAATATACTCCTTTCCAGACCACCCAGCAACAATTTTCCCCAACATTTTCTCTTTCTCTTTTCTCATTCCACCCTGCAGTTACATGGGGACTGCTCAGGTTCTGTGTCCCATCCCTCTGGCTTCAGGGACTGGCCTGTGGTCCAGGCCCATCCAGTCATAGATCCTAATCCTGTTAGCTGTAGTCATGGGTTCCGGGATAGGATCACAAAGCGAGCTTGGCTAATTCTTCACTTTTCTCAGTGGAATGAGTGGTAAAAGTTCCCTTTCTTCTTGGGCAAGTGTTGGCAGACTATTTCTTCCAAGAACCAGCTAGCAAATATTTTAGGCTTTGCAGAACAAGAGGCAAAATAAGGATATGGTGTAGGTACTTCAATGGCAAGAGAGAAAACACATCTCTACAAGAATTTGGTTGACAAAATTCACTATTTTTCATAATATAAGTCTATTAATAAGAGTAATAGAACTCTTTCTTGTGAGATACCATTTTGCTAATTTGCTGAGACGGTATGTATTTCATTACTTAAAATGTCTTTCCGTGCAGGGAAGTGCTGTCAAATACTAATATAAATCCATGATTTTATTGAGAACATTCATTCCTTGGAAAGCGGTGCTACAATTCTATGATTCTTGTGATACTTGCATTTAGCATGCCATTGCATTTAAAATGAATCACTTCCAGTGGAGGGTTGGCCGAAGCTCCTCAATTGCATAGCTCAATAGATTCTGCAATATGGAAATTTGCTTTTCGCTTGCATCCAGATTTGACAAACACTGCTAGAACTGCAGGTTGAACTAAAAATATATATATGTATATATCTCCTCTGCAAATTTGTGTGGGAATGGAGATAACATTTCTTAACTTTTGACAGCGTGAGAAGTGTATGAAGCTGCTTGACACTATGTGTGATTTAAATGTTAGTTGTTACTGAAATGGTTTTGCCACAGTTTAAGGGATGGCATGTGTTGTTTTGCCTTCTAGTTTTTGGATGAATTCATTAAGAAACATTGTCAAGCCTGCAGCAGAAGTGAATTTCTGAAGCTATTCGATGTGTTTGATAATGGGGGTTCAGTGCCGTTCTTTTTGCTCAGAGATTCCACCTAAGCCCTGAGCTGAAACAGTACAACTTGGCCACTGCCAAGCCCTTGAATGCCGCGTGGCCAGGCCATTCAGGATAGTCAGCCTCCATCGGACAAAATATTCATGACACTGACACTGGTTAAGCCCATCAGAGTGAACAAGGTCCACTGTTGATTCTATTTGTTCAATAGCACATGAGATATTTATTTTCCACCCAAGCACCTACTGATGAATACTACAATGAGTAATTATAGGTTTTACATTTGTAGATTTGTCCAACGAAGCTCTTTTTCTGCTTCACACATTTAGATCACCAGCACAGCAACACATCTTAGCAGATTCCAGTTCAAGTTGTACTGAATAGTATTTTCTTAGCCTCTTTGGAAATATTCTTACCTACAGCTCTTCCAGACTACAGGAACTAATTTTTTGGTTACTTCCAGCCATTGATTTCTTAAATGAACAACAACAGCTGAGCAACATTGATCAAGAGCAAAGAAAAACCACCTGAAATCACTTATATTTTTATTTTATTTTTGAGAGAGAGAGCATGGTAGAGGGGCAGAGGGAGAAAGAGAGAGAGAATCTTAAGCAGGTTCCATGATCAGCCCAGAGCCTGACGTGGGGCTCGACCCCATGACCCTGAGATCACGACCTGAGTCAAAATCAAGAGTCGGACACTTAACCGACTGAGCCACCGAGGCACCCCAAAATTACTTATCTTTTAAAAAAAGTCTTCAACTCTGTGTGGAACTGTTTCTCACCAAATGGCAATACATTTAAATAGGTTTATTTTCTCTGAACACATTTCCTTGGCTAAGGCTGTCAAATACGGTTTAATTAACTCACCATTGGTAAATAGGTTGTCCTTGCTTAGCTAACAAATGAGCTATGAGGAAATTTACTTTGCAGCCTTATTTTCCTGTTTTATTTTTGTGCAGGAATTCTGCTTGATGAGTTTTTTTTTTTTAAAGATTTTATTTATTTATTTGACAGAGAGAGAGACAGCGAGACAGGGAACACAAGCAGGGGGAGTGGGAGAGGAAGAAGCAGGCTTCCCAAGGAGCAGGGAGCCCGATGGGGGACTCGATCCCAGGACCCTGGGATCATGACCTGAGCCGAAGGCAGATGCTTAAGGACTGAGCCACCCAGGTGCCCCGAGACTTTCTTTTTTAAATGTTCTAATTTTTCTAACTGCTGCCTTCTTGTGAATTGGGTGCTAAGTCTGGTAATGTCAACCTATGTCGTATTTACTCAGGATGCTGCAGTGTTATCACATGACAAAAGATGCTTTTTAGATGCTTTGCCATCTAAACCAGTAAAGTCATCTGCATTCTCCTGTGCCTTAAAAGCAGATATTCAAAGCCCACTTTTCTCTTCTTTTTTGTATTTTGGCTTAATGAGTATGCACTGGTAATAAAACTTAAGACGTCGGGATCTACGGCAATTGAATGTTGTCAAGTCACAACTGTGTAACTGCCATGTGTGGTGTGCTGGGCAATGTTTAATGTGACGAGTGTCATAGATGGTCTCTGTTGTGCCTACTCAACCCTGCCCTTGCCATGCTGGTGCAACCAAATGAATGAGTGTGTTTATGCTCCAATAGAACTTGATAGACACGGAAATGTATATTTCATATCATTTTCATGTCACAAAATAGTATTCTCCTTTTGATTGCTTTTAACCATTTGAAATGTAAAATCATTCTTGACATGTAGGCAATACAAAAGCAGGAGGTCAGAAGGCTATAGCTTGTTGACCCTATATAGTAATCCTAAAACTCCTCTGGGCCATGCTTCCTTTCTTTAGGGGCAATGCTATTCAGGATAAGAGAATTCAAGTGTGCGTGCCTATGTGTGGGTGTCCATGTGAGTGTGGTAGAGATATATATATATATATAGAGAGAGAGAGACAGTTATTGAGCTCCCAGTTCTAGGCCCAAAGGTCCCAGTATTTATTGTCCTTCCCTTGATTTTGTGAATAATTCCAGCTTCCTTCTTTTGAGGACAGACAAGTTTCAATTTTGTCATTTGCAACTGTAACTGTTTTAACAGTACTACTGAGTTTATCGATTGCCAGCAACCTTCACTTGGGTGAAAACATTTGCTTTTCAAATGTTAAGACAGATATAGCTGAAAGAGTAATAACACCACACCTGAAGTCTCCATTATTCTAATCTGATGAAAAACTGCTTCAGGGATGAGGAGGGTGAGTGTGACACTTCTCTTGGTAACTGACTTCCTTGTGGCACCCACTGTTAAGTCACGACCTGCATTTTTGCAACATCTGCTGTGTGTGATCATCTTTATAAGGTGATATAACACATGTAAAAATAGATATTTCCTTTTTCCTCATTTAGTGAAGGCAATTGTCAGCATGCCTTAGAGACCACATTTTCCGCATAACATTTCTGTTCCTGACAATGTGAAAAATAGGGAGGAAATGGTCAGAAAAGTTCAAAGCATTAGCAAGTCCAGATGTGAAGGATTTTATTGAAATCAACCAATAATCCTATTGCTCGTTATTGATGCTCTCGATCTAGCGTTAGTGTCAAAGTTTTGAGGAAGAACACTTTTTACCAATGAGTATTTGTTGTTGTAAGAGCCAGCTCTTCTGAGCAAATGCTCTAACAAAGACAGCACTGATAAAAGCCAAGAGTGACTGGTGTTAATGGAGTGTCATCTCCATGGCAGGCACCGTGTGTTCTTATACATACTGTCTCCAACCCTCTCAGCAACCCTGAAAGGTATGTACTAGTCAACACATTTTATAGATGGAGGCTAAGTACCATGTCCAGAGCCGCATCGGCTGTGGGGTCAGAATTGGAATCTGCATTCGTTTGACTTTAAATATGAAATACTGTGCCCTCGCGTCCTCACCCACGGTGTGGCTGTGAGCCATCCTTTGGTAGGGTAATGCAGAGCTCTCTGTTACAGAAAATGTTAGTCTAAATTGCTAAGGAAGGCTTACCATGCTTTCTCATGGTACCATGCATAAATACATCTCTCTTCTCAGCAGAAGGGGCCATAAGAGTATGGGCATCAGAAAAATCCTTGAGGGGCACCTGGGTGGCCCAGTCATTGAGCGTCTGCCTTCGGCTCAGGTCATGATCCCAGGTCCTGGGATCAAGCCCCGCATCAGGCTCCCTGCTCAGCGGGAAGCCTGCTTCTCCCTCTCCTACTCCCCCTGCTTGTGTTCCCTCTCTCGCTATGTCTCTCTCTGTCAAATAAATAAAATCTTAAAAAAAAAAAAAATCCTTGAGTGCTCCAAGCTGTCACCAATGCCTATGACAACATGCACAAGTTACAATAATACGTCCTCTTTTTTTTTCCAAAGAAAGGATGTTGCCGTGAGGATAAAGGAAGGGTCAGATGCTGAACTGCTCACAGTAGTGACCACAATGTAATCAGACACACATACCTTTATGTTCTATAAAGCTTCAGAAGGCTTCTCAAGCCAACTAAAAGGAACTTCTCAGTAAAAGCTCATACAAATTGTGTATGCAATGTTACAGGCTACTCTACAAGGCTCATGCTTCTTTGTAGTATGACATTGCTTTAATTTCAGCAAACCATAAAGTAAATAACCACCTCTGTTTGATAAAATAATTCAGAAGGATTTCCTTAGGGAGACTTTGGCAGACATCTTCAAAAGGGCTCTGGTGGATATCTTAGTGTTATTTTCTTTAATTGTAAGAATAGAAACTGAGGGTTCTAGAGGGGAGGGGGGTGAGGGGATGGGTTAGCCCGGTGATGGGTATTAAGGAGGGCATGTATTGCAATGAGCACTGGGTGTTATACGAAAACAATGAATCGTGGATCACCACATCAAAAACTAATGATGTATGGTGACTAACATAATAAAAAAAATTTAAAAAAATTAAAAATAAAAATGAACAAAACAGACAAAAAAATTGTAAGAATACATTTATCGTACCAGAAGAGAATACCCAACCAGAAAAGCCACATTTCTGTTACATAATTACAAGGTCACGACATTCAGATTCTTATCACTTTCAAGTGAGGATAGAAAGTAGGAGTGATCCTCTTTTTTTGTTGTTGTGGTAAAATACACATAACATGAAATTTACCCTTTTCACCATTTTTAAGCACATGGTTTGGGGGCATTAAGGGCTTTTGTACTGTTGTGCGACCATTGCCCCCATCCGTTCCCGGAACTTTTCATCTGTCCTAATGACCCATCAACTATGCCTCCCCATTCTCCTCTCCCTCGGTTTCTGGCAGCCACCATTCTACTTTCTGCCTCTATGAAGGTGTCGACTCCATGTGCCTCATAATAGGGAGTCGTGCAGTGTTTGTTCTTCTGTGACTGGCTTATTTCACCACTTAGCACAATGTCCTCAAGCTTCCTCCAAGCTGCAGCCTGTGTCAGAATTTCCTTCCTTGTCAAGGCTGAATAACATTCCATTGCATGCATACCACATTTTGTTTATCCATTCATGCACTATGAACATCTGGGTAATGTTACTTTATTTTAATTTTATTTAGCCATTCACCTAGGGATGTCTCTTTTGAAGTTCTTTTCCAGTGAACATCTCCCTTAAGCAAACCCAGCATTCAGGACCCTGGAATATGAAGGGAGGGAAGGCCTCTGGCAATTTCTTGAGCTGCTATGTTATCACTGCTTAATGCTTCACCTTGAACCTGTAGAGGAAACAAGGCTTACTTACCTTTAAAATGAAATAAACTGACATCTACTTGTACTGGATCTTCTGTCTGCTCCCCCTTCCCACTCTGGATTTTATTCTGCCCAAACACTTTCGTGTTGTCCCATTAACACTGAAAAATTCCCCATCTCAGCCTGGAGTTCTGACACTACCTTATGCTGGAGATCTTCTACCCCCCTGAGGTCTCTGCCTTCCCCTGATGTTGGTAATTGAAAAGCAATCAGGAAGCTGCACATGAAGTACAACATAAAATAAATGATTTTTTTTAAACATATGTCTAAATGTATGCTGTCCTTCAAAATTACCATGCTCTTCAAAATGTCTGTAGAACTATCTTCACACCTATGTTATGAGTTCTATTATTTTACAATCACAGGGTACTGTCATGGCTGCTTACCTTGTCCCCTACTTAATTCTGTCCCATCCCAACCTTCCGAGCTGCTGTCATCGACTAGGGGTCCAGTCAGTGAAGTACAAGTGGAAGATGTGAAGACACAGACTATTTCATGCCTGTTTTTTCATGCATCAGATGCTTGCCTGCTTGAAGTGCTTTACTCAGTGATAATTAGTTGTGTACCAGAAAACTCACTCAGAGCAGGTCTCATTGTTATAACTCCATGGCTTCATATGCTTACAGGGAAGCCATTTTCTTTTTTTAATATTTTATTTATTTATTTATTTATTTATTTATTTATTTATTTATGATAGAGAGAGAGACAGAGAGAGAGAGGAAGCAGGGGAGAGGAGCAGAGGGAGAAGGACAAGCTGACTCCGTGCTGAACACGGAGCCCGACATGAGCCCGATCTCACAATGCTGAGATCATGACCTAGGCCAAAATCAAGAGTCGGTCATTCAACCAACTGAGCCACTCAGGCACCCCAGGAAACCATTTTCTTACTGTCTTCTCCCCTACCTTCTTGCTGTGTCACTACATCTCACCCCACTCCTGGCCATGTATACCACATACAGTTGTGCAGGTGGTGCACTGATCAATCTCACAATATCACAGACAACATAGATTTATATATTTACTATGACAACTTCCTGCCAGATAGAAGTAAGGTGTATTGAGAAAGAAAGGCTTTTTTTCTGCTTCTTATGAGAATGCCATATTTTGCATTCTCTGCTTCTGAAGATCACATGCAGGTGCGTGCTTACACACATGCACATGCGCGTGTGTGTGCACATACACACCAGAGAATTTTCTCTCCTGACCACTCTTTGTGCCTAAAAATTCTCATTTTAAGCTTTCTTCCCTAATATATAAAGTATCATAGGTCTAAAAAGCATGGTTTAGTGGCTGATACCTAATCCACTGAGTAACTGATTAGTTTACTGTTGTCTTATAGGACAGTGCTCTGACCAAAGTCCTAGGTCAGTTTTCAGGAACTCATTATTACCATGCTGTCTTCCAGCTCCTTGGTTATTCGAGTCTGGAATAGAGGACTGCCTTTACACTGGACGAGGAAGGATGCTGCTTGTAGGATATGATATGGAGGCTTTGCTCCAAATAATCTCCTCCAAAGGTAGTTTTTAGTACTTATAATTCACTAAAAAATCCCTGAACTACAAGGAAACTTGCAGATAGAACCAGGACAACCAAAAGAGCCCTGGGTCTCCCAGGCCCTGCCCCACTCTTGCCCAGCCATGCAGGCAGCACGAACATCACAGCCTGTCCCCTGCTGCATCTGGATGCAGGAGCCCTTCCTAACTCCTGCTTCAGGCAACCCCTACGTTGCTACTGCAGTTGGCATGCATTTGAAACCTCGTCGCCAATTCTGAATTCTAGACCAGGAGTCTCATTAGAATGCAAACACCTGCCCGGAAAAATACTTTCAGTCTTCACTGAGTAACACCTCACGAAAACCTGTCACCCCGGCATACGACATGAGAGTCTTATGTGATTAATTTTTTTCCCCTTTGACCTCTACAATCAACTAGAACTTCCACTGTTCTACTTCTGAAATAACCCTCAAATTTATCTCCATGACCTTTCTACCATGACTCCTGGCATGTTCCTGCTCCTGTCCACCTGGGCTGTTGTGCTCCTCCCGTGGCCGTTCCTGGTCTGGCTTTTGCTGCCAGGAGACCTGGTGGACAATGGATGCTGCTGCCCTGGGGATGGGGGGTGGTCACACCCCATGTCTACAGACTAAAGACCAGCCCCTGAGCCTAATCGGGCTTGGGAAGATATTTTACGGGTGACACCAGAGTATTTCGTAGAAGGGGAACTATATTTGCTTAGAAAGATAGGAAGGGGAGGCCACCAGGGTATGGACTAAACAAGGGGAAACAAAGTGCACTGCATAGAGATAAATAGGAACTCCAGGGTTGGGGTGGGATTGGAGGGGGTGTCTGAGCATGGGGGGAAGGGCAGAGGAGAAAGGAGAAGACAGGTGTGTGTGTGTATGTGTGTGTAGGGGGGAAGGGACGGAAGACTGCAGATGGCCATCCCCAGGTGGTGCAGGGTCAAAGAACTCTTAGGTGACACTGCTGTACGTGAGTAATATAATCAGATGATGAAGCAAATGGACGGTGGATGGCAGGAGCCAGGTTCTCTCTGGGAGGAGAGGCGGGGTTGGGGGGAGCGGGGCAGGAGGCTAGAGGGATCCACGTGGCAACGGACTGGAGTTGGAGACATCAGGAGGAACGCATTCCGGGACTGGGGCAGGAAATATACAAGCTGAACCTGGAGCACTTGCAGTGCCAGAAAGTAAGGATGATGGACTGGATAATTAAATAATTGGGTATTTATGAATGGGTTTGATGAGGCAAGACTCCCTTAATGGAGAATCCCAGATAATTTATACAGATAGGACTCCCTCAAGGAGGGGGTGCATAACTTCCCGCTTCGCACGTGTAGGCTATGCAGAGCAGCTTTCCTGTAAGGAGGACAGGATAGGAAGGGGACAAAGAATAGCTGTGCAGCGGAGGAACCTGACAAATATACCTTAGCCAGGCCAGCAAGGCCATCAGACAGTCAACAGATCATGTTGACAGGATGAAGTTGACGTGAAGGGACATAAATTCTATGTGAATGCAAGACGTCAATAACAGGGGAAAATGGGGGCCTGGGAAAGCTCTGTACTACTTTCTCAATTTTTCTGCAAGTCTAAAGCTGTTATTATTATTATTTTTTTTGAAGTATAAAGCTGCTCAAAAAAATAAAGTGTATTTTTTTTAAAAAAGACTCATAAGAATGGGAATGTTAGATATGCAATTTCAAACTGTTCATTGGCTGGCATATTAAACCCTCCTGCATCCCTAAGCCTGACTGAAGGTCTAGTGCACTCACCCATGCCGGAGTGACGGTGGGGCGGGAAACAAAGACCTACCTCCCGTCTGTCCCTCTCCCAAGACCCGTGGCAGTCATGTCCTCTACAAAGGGACTCCAGGGCAGATACCAGGGTCAGTGCCCAGCAGGAAACCAGCAGTGACCTGGGGCAGAACTGGCGTGGCATGGAGGAGAGCATCACGACAGACAGCTCCAGGGTAAACCTGGACCCACTCTGCTTTCTCAAATACCTTAGCGGAAGATGTGTCGGCCAAGTTCTCCTCCGGAAAACTATTCTAAGTATTTCAAACAGAAGGAATGTATTACAGGAGATTGGTGACAATGCTGTTGGAAGGCTTAAGAAGACAAAGAAGAGGGATTTTGGAGGCATCAGGAAGAATGGAGTGATACCCAGAGATGAGAAGCAGTGACTGGCCGGGGCTGATCAGCTCTGGAATCACCTGGAAGAGAAGCCTTGATTCTCTGACAAGATGCTCTGGACTGCTGGGGTCTGGAATCACCCACCTTTGCTAGCAAATGGCTAATGCTAGCAACTTTCAGCAACCACTAGCAATGGCCACCCTTGGGAGCCAGAAGCAGAAGACGTGTCTTCCTGCCGGTCTTCCACCAGGACCTCCGAGGGGCAGATACTACCAGTGGCTGGACAATGCAGTGCACGCACTCCCCGCCCCACAGAACAGAACAGAGACCCCAAGTACAGATGGAGGCTGAGGCGACCGGTAAGTAGCCAGCAAAGAAAGTGACCCTTGACCAGGGCCTGATGGACTCCTTGTTTGTACTAACCCTCAAGGCCTTCCAGAATCTTTCCCCTCCAACATTTGTATCTTCTCTTTTCAATCCCTGCCCCTCCAGCCAACCAAACATCCCCACTGTGTCCTCTGGGATCCTTTCCCTCCCCAGCGCCCCTGTCCTTGCTATTTCCTGAGCGAGACGGCTGCTCAAGGTGCGTGAGTAAAAATCTTACCTGAGCTTTCAAATTCTGCTCATGCTGCTCCTATTCTGCCAAACTTCCTCTCCCTGCTCTTCCTGGACGCAGAGGTGTGCTGGTTAAAAGGAAAAAAAAAAAAAAAGGAAAAAGAAGCAGCAGCCCTGAATTATAGCCACTGCTCATTTCCATGGTATAAACACTCTCGCTGGAGCTGTTGCTACCCAACTTGGGTGAGCATGTACCCGCGGACCCGGTGCCCCATACTCCCAAGGGGCAGTGTGTCTGTCTGGTGAAATTCCTTCACCATCCACGGAGCCTGTCCCACAGCACTCACCACTTGCTACCAGGAATTACAGTTGTTTCTGCGCATGTCTTCACTCTCCCGCCAAAAAGCATCCTGGCCTAGGGGAAAGGCATGGGCTAAAACCCCATTCCCAGGCTCCCAGCTACTGCCTAAACTCTCGGGGCTTCCGTCCCTCCTCTACTAAACTCAGCCACAGCAACAGCACCCCTATACCACAGGGCTGTTATAGGACTTACAAGAGCCCACATGTCAAAGCACCTGGCGTAACAGTCTCTGGCCTGTGATAGAGGTGTAATGAATGTTGTTTCCTGCCCTTCTTAGGTTTTTAGCAATCCAGGACAGGAGCCGTATTATGATTTTGTTTTTAGTTACCCCTTGGAACTAGTAACTGCTCAAAAATATTCTTGTTAACATATCCATAGGAAGAATGAAGTCCTTGATAGCAAGGGCAAGGTGGGGGTGGGGACGTGAGCCTAGAGACCTGTTGGGGGAAATGGAGGTGGGCCGGTTGGAAAAAGACAAGGGGAAACAGAGAAGAGGGGCAGAGGGAATGACAGACCCAAGCCCACGGTTTCCCTGATGAGTTTGGAGGACCTCTTTGGCATGTCCTTTCCCTTGTGTCTTTGCACTTCCACTGGGCACAATGTGTACTATCACCTACTCCCCAATTCTGGCTTTGGTTGGGCTGGAAATCAGAGTCCCGGGCCACCAACAGCTTTCTTGGTGGTAATGATGGCAGCAGCAGGATTTTACCTGTAGCAGCTGATGACATTTCCAAATATTTACTCTGGTGGGGCAGGAGAATGTGACAATGGTATACAGTGGCAGAAAAAATGCTCAACTAGGAATGTGATTCAGTTTTGTAGAGAAATAGTGTGTATTTCACAATGCGGCCCTGTTTGAATTGGTGGATACCTATCAACTAAACCCTGCCTACTAACCAAATATGCTTGAAATCTACTCACAGCTCCAATCTGATTTTCCCAGTAGGGCGAGTGTCAACAAAATCTTTTCTCACATCTCTGCTCCTCACCTTTAATCTAAAAATCACAGTATCCTAAAATCAGAGGAGCCCAGAGCCCTGCCTGCTCTAGGCGCTTCAGTGCAAAGTCATAGATGGAACCCAAACCCAGAATGTTAATGATAGGTAAACTAAGATTCACAGGCAAAAAGCGATTTGTTCCAGGCTCACAGGTGGGCTCTAGAAACCCTGCCACTGTGGGAACCTAGGCTTCTGGCTCCCACAGTAGGGCTCTCTCTGCCTCCAAAGGAAGTAAAGGAAGTGTCACCCAGCAGCTTCCTTTGATACTTCAGACTGGGATCTGGGCTTCTTGAAAGTAGTCCACTCCATTTGTGGGCAGCATGACAGCAGGATGGCTCTTCCCATGGCAAAACTGCTCAGCATGTCTCCTCCCATTCAGTGATTCTCAGCAAGTTACTGGGGGAGCCCAGGGATGAGGGGAAGGTTGTATTTGAATCACACAATCACAGCATTTGCTCTGTGTAGTTTCAAGGCTGTAACATATGACTGCTTTGATTTATTGCTAGTTGTTTATTATTCTTGGAGATTTCTAATAAAGCTAACACAAAGTATTTGATTTTGGCAAAATGGCCTGGCATTCCAAGGACGCTGCTGGCTCCTCTGATTTCTCCCTGTGGCTGAGTATCAGCACTTCTAGCCAGTAGCTCCCCAACATTTTCTGGGTCTCATCTGACTTGGCATCACAGGTCTGTGCGTACCATCTTTTCTTCAGGGCCAGCTTTCTGCAGCTCCGATGACGAGCTTCTGGTATCTGTGTACCTTATGACACACTTCCTTGTTTGTAGCTGGCATTCAATAAATGCTTATGGAATAAATACATTCAGCCACCACACACGTAATCTGTACACCACCGCAGTTCACCTCCCTAACTACTTAACTATATATACACTCAACAAAAAGCTTGGAATGAAACACATGTGCTGACATGTTCAGTGTTTTTCTAGAGGCAGAGACAAAGCGCGGTTTCATACCTTCCTTTTCCTGGTTTATCCTTATACCACCAGCATTACGTTTTCATAATAATAACAAACTATTTTTAGAAGAAAGACATCCCAGTCCATCATAGCAGTGAAAAAAGCAATGCATCGGTTTGACTTTAGCACTGTTCAGAGAATTAATAATTTTCGCTGCCGCTATTGTTACTGAAGACAGCCCACAGAACTAGTCAACTTTCTGAAAGAGGCGTTCTAAGGACTTCAAAGACATGGCTAAATTTAGCATAAATATTTCTTTTCATCGCCACATATGACTGCCCACCGCTTGCCACCCGCTGGGCCGGCTTCGGAAACCCAGCGACCGCGATCCCGCCCTCGGGTAGGGAACGCACCTCTTAGGTACAGAATCCCAGCGGCACCTCCGGGGAAAACATGCCGGCTCGCGCATGCGCCGCGCCCGCTCCGCCTCGCCCGCTCCGCCGCGCCCCGCCCCCGGCTCGCAGCCACATTCTTCGAAAACTGAGTTAGCAGCCGCAATTGCGCCTGCGGGCAGAGGGGCGGAGGGGCGGGGCGTTGGGAGGGCGAGAGAGGAGGCGGGGCGGAGGCGGAGTCGCGCGTGCGCGGTGGTGTCACCAGCAGGAAACCCGGCGCGCGGGGGCGGGACCGCGCGGGCCGGGGGCCGGGGGCAGGGGGCGGGGCTCTCCGGGGCCGCCGCCGCTGCCGCCGCCGCTGCCGCCGCTGCCGCCGCCGTCCCAGCCGCCGCGCATTGTGCAGCAGGCGGCCCCCGCGCGGTAGGGCCCTGGACCCGCGCGGCTCCTGGGGATGGTGAGCAAGGCGCTCCTGCGCCTCGTGTCTGCCGTCAACCGTAGGAGGATGAAGCTGCTGCTGGGCATCGCGCTGCTCGCCTACGTAGCCTGTGAGTTCGCGCCGGGGCCGGCAGGGAGCCCCATTCATTCCCGGGCGCCGCGGTGGCGGGGCCGGGTGCCGGCGGGCTGCGTGCGGCCCCGGAGCGGCCCTGTTGTCCGGTCTCCCGTCCCGCACCGGGCGGGACCTGCGCTCCCTGCTTTCACCCCTTTTCGGGGGTTGCGGACCGGTCTCCCCCTTTCCGCTCTTGTGGCAAAGCAACTGGCCAACTTGGGCGCAGACCCTCCAGCGCTTAGGCCCCGGCGCGGAGACCGGGCGGCCGGGCGGAGGGGTCCTTGCCCCGGGGCTCTGGGACAGCCGGGCCCCTGCGCGGCGAGACGCCTCCGGCCTCGGCCGACCTCGCGCGCGCGGCCTCAGCCCGCTGCCTCCGCACCCCCCCCGACGCGTGGGACTGCTGTCCACGTCGCCCCGGCAGCCGGTGAGGGTCCAGCCGGCGATTCCCGAGCGTGCCGCGCGAGGACACCCTGGGAACAGCCGCGGCCGTGCCGCCGTGTTGGTTAAGTAGGATAAAAATACTGTTGCCGTTGGCAGAGCCCTCGCTTCGACTGTTTGCTCCGCAGGAAAATTACTCAGCATTTAACTACTGGGGAGCCAAGTGTTGCTGGCCCCCGCCGGCCGGTGGCCGCGCCCAGATGTCCGGGTGCGCGGGGTCCCCGGGGCGCGGCGGGTCGGCCCCGTGGGGAGGCGCAGCGCAGGGAGACCCAGGGCGGCGCTTTGCTGTGTACGGTGTGTACGGTTCTCGTCTCAGTCATGACTCCCAGCCTCTGCCTGAGACAGGGCAGGAGGGGCAGTTCGCAGGCAGGTGGTAGACCCTTGTCTTCTTAGAGGCGGAAACTGTCCTTTGCTTGCTTGCTTTTTTTTTTTTTTTTTAAAGATCTACTCGATGGGAGTATATTTTAATTGTTGCTATTAATAGTTTACCAACTACCACAGTTGGACTAGAAATAGCTCCCAGTGTGAGCTCCGTTTGAATCCTAGCCACCAGACAGATAACACTCTTAAATGAAACAACCTGCTAACCGGTTTAGTTACCAAGATCTGATTCTAGAGGTGACAGGGGACTTGAGAAAGTGACTTCAGTTGAGCTCTAGGAGGACATGTGTTATTCAGACCCAGGCTGTCCAGCATAGCCCTGCTCTTCCAGGAGGTGGAGCAGAGAAAGCTCCAGCAGGGCTCTTAGATCCTAGACAGTTTCAAGCCGGGGATGGGAGTTAGATGTGAGTAGTTTGAAAGGGAGAAAGCTACCCTTAAGTGTTTGTGGTCAATCTTGAGTAAGAAAGCTGACCAGGGGAAAGATCTCTTAAAATTGCATAATTATTGTTATGAAATAATAATACCTAAATTTGCTGAGTGTTTACATGTATGTGCAGGCATGAGTCTCATTGGCTTATTTAATTATCTCAACAATCTTAGGAAATACTATGGTTATTCCCATTTTAGAGGTGAGGAAATTAAGACCAAGAGAAATTAGTAACATTTATGGATGATTACACAGATGACAAACGATAGAGAGCCAAGTTTTGAACCCAAAAAGGCCAGGGATGTGGGGGTAGAACCCAGGTCTGCATCAGGCTCAGTGTTGATTATAGGACTTCTAAAGTTGGACAGAGGTGTTTAGAATTAATAAAAGGGGATCTAGGGAGCCATGGGAAGTTGTTCACCATCCATTCCACTGGGAAATCTTGCCAAGTCCTTACCGTTGTCTGTGACCGTGCTTGGTGCCAGGGGACACTGGGAAGTGCCATCTTGGTACTTAGAGCAGTAGTTCTCAAACTGGAGTGTGCATCAGAATCGCCTCTGGGTTTTCAAAACACAGATTTTTGCCTCCCACCTCAAGTTGTTGATTGAGTAGGTCTGGGATGTGCATTTCTCATAGCTTCCCCTGGGAAGCTGTTGCTGTGGCCTGGGGACCACTGGTCTAGAAGGTAAAGTGGCCAAGAATTAGATAATCATCCCAATGAGGGTTAATTTACAAACTGGTATGAAGGAGAGGATTGCATGAGAACTTATGACAGGGACTCCTGAATTAGAGGAATCAGGGACATTTGTTTCCATGAGGAGTTGAGGCTTGAGCTAAGAATTGAAGGATGTGTAGAATCAGGAGGCCTAGGAGGGAATGTGTTCCAGAAGGAACAGCATGTGCAGAGGTCCTGTGGCAGCCAAGAACAGGGAGTGCTACAGGAATGCAAAAAGGGTAGTGTTCTGGGCGCCTGGGTGGCTCAGTCGGTTAAGCGACTGCCTTCGGCTCAGGTCATGATCCCGGGGTCCTGGGATCGAGTCCCGCGTCGGGCTCCCCGCTCTGCAGGGAGCCTGCTTCTCCCTCTCCCACTTCCCCTGCTTGTATTCCCTCTCTCACTGTGTCTCTCTGTCAAATAAATAATAAAAATAAAATCTTTAAAGAAGGGTAGTGTTCTTGGAGCGTGAAAACAAGGTACAGTGATGAGGCTGGTCAGCAGACAGGGGCCAGAGTGGGCCAGCTTGGGAGAGGCCTTGGGCCAGCTTATAAAATCTGTAATTTTAGTTTTGAGGGGCTCAAGAATAGGGTGGATCAGTGTTGCTAATGAGCAGGGATGGTATGCCTGAGACAGTGCGGAGGGGTGGGGGTGGGGTGCAGGGGGAACGTTACCGGGCTCCTGATTGGTAGTGTCCAAGGACACTGAAAATATAAGTCAACAGGGAGCCCATTGACAATCTTGCCCTTCCTGTTAGGAGTGAAATCTCTTTGAAAAAACTGTCCACACTCCCACTTAACACACACCCTCAGTCCCCGTTCTGGAAGTGCACTGCCTGTTTCTCTCTCAAGTTCTGCTAGTCTTTCTCCTTCCACTTGGATCTTTCTCAACAGGTTTTTTTTTTTTTTCTTTTTTTGCCTACTTGGGCCAGTCTCCCTTCCTACTCTCAGTGAACATTCTGGACCATGCTTAGGGGAGTGAGACCGTGCCACCTTGCACTGCACATACCTGTGTTTTCTTCTCAATAAAATTCCCGATCCTTGAGGACAGGGATTGTCCCTTAAGTGTTTCAGCCCTGGTAGCACTTGGATCAGTGCTATTAGCTCTTTGGAAGAGCTCAGAGGTCTGATTGAAAATCTTGCCTACTTACTAGGCAGAGGCTCCCCAGGCAGAGGCTCAGCTGGAATTACCTTTCGTGTTTTTTAACATGCAAATAGTTTGAAAAGTCAATAGCCTCTGCAGGGTTTGTTAGGCAAAACAGAGTCCCTTCCTCTATTTTCCCCCACCCAGAGGCAAGCGCTTAACTTCTGTTCGCTGATTTTGATATTTGGCTTTGTGCCATAGAATGATATGCTTGCTGATTTGTCATTTGTAGGTATTACCTAGTGACTTTATTCTTTGGAAGATGATTGTTAATTCTCTTAACCTGCCCTACCCCCCCCCCCCCCCCCCCACGCCCCACCATGTTCACCATCGCCAGTGTAGATGTGGTGTAATTTTGAGATAAACATTTAGAATACATGTGTTTGACTAAATGCTGTTCTGATTGCTAGTGAGGAATGCTGTGCGTGACTTTTTGTTTTCCCTGGAGCTAATCATTGACTTTTCTTTTTCTTTTTTTTTAAATTTTCTATGTACTATTTCTGATTCAACTCCAAATGCTTTGTCAATTGTTTGCGTCTTTCCCCAAGATGTTCAGGAGCAGCAGGACCTCTTGACGGGGTGCCTTCCTGAAGAAGGGCCCCCAGAGCCTTCAAACCTGCCCTGCCCATCACAGACGCGCTGTCCCCTGACTTCCCCTTGCTTATTTCACACTTCTTTCACTTGGACGTGCATTGAAGGAGAATCTTGAGACCATCTAAGTGTCTTTCTTCACCTTTACTTGATAGATTGATAATGTTGAATTCTAGAAAAAGATTCCTTCAGAACTTTTCAGGAATTGTTCCTTTACTTTCTGGTTTCTAGTGTTGACAAGTTGTTTCAGGTCCGTCCCTTTCCGTGGGACTTGTGTTTTCCTTCTGGAAGATTGCAGGATCTTCTTTTGGCCCATGATAGTCATCGTTGACCACCTCTTTACAGCTTTCTGTCCCTTGGCCTTTTCCTTACTCCCAGACCCGGGCGGCCTCCTGCAGTCACCGTGCCCAGGAGTGGAGGCGGGGACCCTGCTTCACTTCGGGGCCCAGTGAGTAGTCATGAACGTTTCCTCCCCTCTGGCTTGATAACCGGCATCATTCAAGGTGATGGTGCTCAGTGCACAGCCCCCCAACTCCCTTAGAGTGACATAAACTTGAAGAATGCATCTTTGTTTTTAAGCGTCCTAGGGTCTGGGTCTGCTCGTTGCTGCAGCTCAGCAGAGCCTGCCCTGACCCACCTGTCCCCTGTGGTCTGAGGTGCATGAGGCCCGCCTTGCATGCCTCTGTGCCCTGTGTGCTGGGTACTGCAGAGCCCCCTGGTAATCCAGAAACTCTTCCATTTCAGTTCTGGGGATTTTCTTAAATTATTCTTCGGTTGTTTCCTTTCCTTTGTTCTGTGTTTTCTCTCTCTGGAATATTATTATGCTGATGTAGTATTGCCTACTCTAGTCCTTTTATTTCCTATTTTCCCCCCATTTTAAAAGTTTTGCTCTACTTTTTGGAAACTTCTGCTTTGTATTTTAACACTTCTAGTGATTTTTAAAAATTTTTAGTTTTGCTATCGTTTTTCCATTTATAAGAGTTCTTTTTTTCTCTGGATTAAAAAAAAACTAAAATGTGGTCTTCATTTCATGGTTGTATTCTCTTCTTGGAAATTTTGTTTGCTCTTTCTCACTAAAGAGTCTCTTCCCTCCAGGTCCCTTCCCACTTTTCTTGTGCGAGGCTTTCCTTGGCATTCTGGTGGCCCTAGGTTTTCTGCTCCTGTTTGGGAGGAGTACCATAGGTCTGTCCTCTGGTCTCTGAGCTCTGGTGACAAGGCTCTGCCAGGCTTCTGCCAGATGGGGAGCCTCAGCTGCCTGCGTCTGGGGGCCCAGTGGGTACAGGGCTTCCCGTCTGAGCAGTACTTTGATCATCATCCCAGGTGGACCTTGCTCCCCAGTCCGAGACCCCCTCCCCAGAGATGGGGCTGCCCGCCCATCTTTTGCCAGGCCGGGGAGTGGAGCTGCCACTCGTCCTGTTGTTTAGACAAATTTGAAAGTCAGACCCTCTGTCTCAGTGGCTTTGTCACCCCATTTCCAGATGCACCAGGCATGACCATTCCTGACCCCCCCCGGGGTGTGGCCCGGCCTTCCCCACTGCCTGCCTCTGCTAGCCTCGTTCTGTTACCCTTTACCCATCCACCTAGGCTCAGACTTTAAGCAAGAATGAAAAAGAAGTCTACCTGCTGATGTTGTGAGTTTAGGAGCCATTATTTTTACCTTCAGCTCTTGAAATCTAGAGTTGTGATGTCCAGTAATATTCACTTAATTTTTGGTGTATCGTGGATCTTGCGGTAATGACACTGCGTTTGTGGTACCTTTCTATCCTATTGCTCTTATTCCACTGAGGAGGAAAGCTACTGAATGAAATCCTGAAAACCATACAGAAACATGTTGCTTGCATTTATGGGAACAGACGTCAACCTTGTCTGAGTTGGGCTTCCCTTAGAATACTTTTGCCCTTAAACTGACCAGCCCCACGTGGCTAAGGGACTGTCCTCGTGAATTCCTCAGTAAACATCCACTGGCCTGCTGCCAGGGAGACACAGGGAGTTAGCATCGTGGTGCCAGCAGACTCCAGGGAGAAGAGGTAGGGGAAAAACAAGCAAACAGTCCAGGTGCTGGTTCCAGATTCACCTGAGCGTGACGATCAGCTCGCGCTTGTTAAATGCAGGTTCTCAGGATCCTCCTGATACCCACCAGGCAGGGGCCTGGGAATCTTCCTTCCATCCCTCCTTGGGGGTTGGGGAGGGGCACCTTGAAATTGTGTTGGGCGCTCATCATTTTAAGAATTTCCACACCTATTTTCTATTCTTTCTATTGAAAGAATAATCAACAAACACCCAAATCCTCCTGTGCCCATATTTACTTTTTTTTCCCCACATTTGTTCTTTCTCTCTGTTTTAATGTATACATTTTTTTGGTTGAAATATTTGAGAGTTGCAGACATAGTATTACTTTACCTTTAAATACTTTAACGTAGATCTCCTAAGACTAAAAGCATCTTCTATATAATCTCATACCCTAAAAATTAACATAAATAACATTGTCTAACATACAGTCCATGTTTGAATTCCCCCAGCTGTACCATCCACGTCTTTGATACCCTTTTCTGGGTTTTTGTTTTGTTTTGTTTTGTTTTAACTCTAGGATTAGTCAAGGTTTATATGCTGCATTTATTTGGCTGTTAGATCTCTAATTTTTTTTGATTTTTCATAACACTTACCTTTTAAAAAAGCGCAGGCCAGTTGTCCTGTTAAACGTCTTGAATTCTGGATTTATCTGATTGTTTCCTTACAATTAAATTTGGCTGGACATTTTTTATAATAGTGCTTGTTGATTTGCATTCCGTCAGGGTGGTTGCACCCTTCATCATATGTTGGATGCCTGGAAGGGCTGGCCGTCACTGCACTTCATTTTAAAGGTGCCTTTTCCCTGTACGCAGTCCCCGGGGTGATTCTTGGAAACCCTGAGTATCTTCTTGTCTGGCCCATGCATTTAGCGGCCATTGGTGGTCCTTGCCTGGATCAGTTTTTACTTTGGGAAATCCAAAATGGTGATTTTCTGATTCTGTAAGCCCTTCTGTGTTTATAAACTTGTGTTGTTCTGGAAAGAACTTGCCTCCCTCGTTCATTTCTCACTCTCTATGGTAGTTTCCTGTGCCTGCTCTAAGAAATTGCGACAAACTAGGTGGCTTTCATATAGGAGAAGTTTATTATCTCACAGTTTGGAGGCCAGCAGTCTGAAATCAACGTGCTTGCAAGGCCGCTCTCCCTCTGAAGGCTCCTTCAAGGCTCCAGATGTTTTGGCCTGTGGATTCATCCCGCCATCTGCCTCTGTGGGTGGTCACATTGCCTCCTGTCTGTCACATCTCTTCTGTGCCCCGTATGAGGACACTTGGCACTGGATTTAGGGCCCAACTGGATAATCTAGAGTGATCTTTGGTCTCAAGATCCTTACTTATATCATACCAAGTAAGATCACATTCAAGGTTCTAGGGATTAGGATATGGACATATTTTGGGGGAGGGGGTCACCAATTAGTTCACCCCTGCCCCCCTTTAAAAAAATCTTTGTGGACTCATAGATTCTTTGAGTCTTTGAGCACTTCCTTGATGTCCAGATGTTCCAGGCTTATCTTGTTCTTTCTCTGCCCCAGTCTTGGAATTAGCTATTTCTTGAAGGAGTCCTGCTTGTTTTCACTGGGGAACATTGTTAAGGAGTCAGGACCTGGGCCCTGGTTGTGTGCATTGCCATCGATGTGTCCTTGCTCCCGTCTCTTTCAGGGGACAGAGCCAGGAAACGTACACACTTTTTCCAATCATGAGTTTACGCCAATATGCCCAATTTAAATCTTAACAGGTTTCTTCCTTACCTTCCCGTATTCCATATTGCTGTGTCCTTTTTCCCCACTGTGAAAATCTCATTTCTGACATCAGTAAAAAGTCATTGACTCTACTACCATACAGACAGAACGGTTTCAGAATTACTACGTCAATACCGTACTGACAACAAACTTAACCAAATTCAGGATTTCTCTGTAGTTCTTTTTGTCCTCACAATATGTCCCACTGAGGATGTTCAGTTAGAGTATTATGTTCAAAAGCTACTTGTGATAATTTTGTTTAATAGCCGATACAAGTCAAAGTTCATTTCTTGGTTTGTATTCAGTTTTCTTCTTTCTGATAAAGTATTTAAACCATATACGTGGTTCAAAAGTCAAAGTACCTAAAAATTAGCTGCTTGGGGAAATCTCGAGCCTTCTGCACCCTTTCAGTGTGTTTTATCTATCTTTCTGCAAATATTAACATTAGTCTGTGTGGATGCTGCCCTTACTATGGGTGTTGACCCAGCAGGTAGCATCCTGTGCAGACTCTTTGCCTCCCTTTCGCGGAGAGCGAGCGCTCTGCCAGACGCATGCAGACGCGCCCTCGCTGTTGTACAGCTGTGTTACACTCCCGTGTGCACGCACCTGTCTCCTGCGGAAGGCGTTTCAGTGATTTCAGAGATGTTGCTGTCACAAAAGCTGCTGCAGCGAAGAAACCTGTGCACACGCTCCCACCGGGGCCGCTGGTTCTCTTGGCCTCCCCAGCAGGGGCTGTCGGCAAACGTTTGCATTTTCACCAGTCTGAAAAATGGCATCTCCTTGTTTTAATTTGTGTTTCTCTTATTGTGAGTGTCATGAAGCATCTTTTGAAATGTTTAAGGGCTATTAATATATCTTCCTCTGAGAACCGTTTATGGGTTTGCTCATTTTTCTATTGAGTTGTTGGTTCTTTTTTTTCCCATTCATTTTTTTTTTTTTTTAAGTAGGCTCCACACCCGACATGGGGCTTGAACTCACGACCCCGAGATCAAGAGTCACATCCTCCTCCCACTGAGCCAGCCAGGCTCCCCTCTTTTCCAGGGACTTTTAAGAACCCTTTATATATGTGTTAACTGTTCTCTGTGAAGTGAATGGCAATTATTTTCTCATGCCTGGTGTGGTGTGGAGAAAAATATATTTGGTCTTTGTCCCCTGTGGGCACAAAGCTGCTAAAACTCCTGGGATTTCCTGAGTGATAGGAGTGTCTTTTTTTGCTCATGAGAACCCCTCTTTGATCACACCTGAGTTGATGCCAATGAAGTGATTTAGCGTGGGCTCCTGGGTAGCCAGGATGGGGCCGGTCACGAGAAGGATCCCACCCACCAACCTCCAGGAAGGGAATGGGGTGCTGGAGATTGAGCTCTACAGAAACTTGGACAGTGGGATTTGTAGAGCTCCCCAGTTGTGGAATGCAACGGGGGACTGGGAGGGTGGTACGCCAGAGAGGGCATGGACGGTCCAGTCCCCTCCCCATACCTTGCCCTGTGCATCTCTTCCACTTGTCTGTTTCTGAGTTGTATCCTTTATAATGAACCAGTACGTGTAAGTAAACTGTTTGCCCGAGTTCTTGGAGCCATTCTAGCAAGTTACCAAACCCAAGGATGGGGGGGTGTCATGAAAACCCCCAATTTATAGCCACTTCATCAGAAGTATAGGGACTTGTGATTGGTGTCTGAAGTGGGGGCAGCCTTGTGGGACTGAGCCCTTAACATGGGCCTGTCCTAACTCTAGGTTGTTAGTGTGAGGTGTGAGAATTGAATTGAATTGTTGGACACCCACATAGTGAGTGTCCAGAGAGTTGGAGAATTGGTTGTTAGTGTGGGAAAAAGCCACACATTCGGTGTTAGAGGTGTTCTGAGGGTAGAAACAGATTTTAGGACCTGGGAGTCTTTATTTTCAACAGCTTTCCTGTCCCCCTCCCCCCGCCCCCGACACACACACACATAGTCCTTAAGACACTGGCCAAGGTGTTTGACGAGAGAAATGAGACTAGGGACTGGGAAGGAATGGGCATGCCCTCAAGGCCCAGGGGTTGGTACTTCAGAGGATGAATAGGATTTGGACAGTAGGGTTGAAGGTGTAAGTGCCAGCATGACCATGTACATGGAGGTGACAGTGCAAGGAGCAGGTCCCTCTGGTCCTTAACGGCAGCATTTGAAGTCTGCCTCCACATAAACTTCATTCAGTGAGCTGAATAGACAAACATTCGATCAAAATTCATGCAGCATGAGAAGTTAGAGATTGCAATGAACATATTTCAAAATATGCAAGCATTAGGGCAGGGCCAGATAGAATCAGCTTTGCATTTGGGGTCAGCCCATCTAGCCTGGATATTGCACTCTCCTGCCGGTATCCCGCTACCTCGTGTAGATGCTTGGGCAGGTTTTAGGCCTGGTGTGTGGTAGTGCTGTGTAGGCCGGGATATCAAGAGCCTGGTTGTTGTGATGTCGAAGAGCTTTCCTGAGTAGATGTTTAACAGGCAGGCCCGGTTGCCAGATTCTCCATATGCGTTGAATCCACGTTAATGCCTACTCCCCACCCCCCCTTTTTTTCTTGCTTTATGTTCTACAAATGTTTGGGTCTTAGGAGCTCCTGCAGGCTACGTGTGAGAAGAATGATTCCGGGTTGGCCCTTTTTGGAGAAGGGCAGTTTCACTTGCCCTCATTCGACTCATTCTGTGGCTTGGGGACAGTCATCTATCTAACCCTGCTGTTTCATTTTTATGCACTTGCAACAAGGAGATACTGTGTTCTCTTATACCTTGCAGGTACTAATACTTTTTAGAAAACACTATGAGGAATTGACAGAATTTCTTTAAAGAGATGATAGCTTCACTTGTGAGCCACCTGGGAGAAAAGATGTTTCCAGGGATAGGTGTGAGAAAGTGATGTGTGGGGGGGGCTGTCCTCACGTAGGAAGGGCAGTGACAGCGGGCAAGCAGGTGCTCCCCAGGGGTGGCCAGAGTGTTCTTTCTCTCCCTTTCATTCAGAAGGGCAAGGAGTGAATTTCAGATTAATCCATGAGTTTGAGTTTTTGGTTAAGCTTTCTATTTTTCTAACCAAAATAAATAAGTGCCCTAAAGCAGCAGCAACAAACACTTGAATTCTCCTTACCGTAGTCTTTCTCAGAAAGAGTCTGAGCATCTAGGAAAATGAAAACAATTTTGTTAGGGTGTTGAGGCCTTGGAATTTTATACTTAGTATCTGAACATTTTTATACTCTTTCTGAAAACAAGCTGTTTCTAAGTTAGAATTCAGTTGACATATGTAATGTAAGTGTTCTGAATTTCATTTATTTATCTGTTTTTAAAGATTTTATTTCATTTAGAGAGAGAGAGTCTGCCCCACAGGAGGGGCAGAGGGAGAGAGAGGATCCCAAGTAGACTCCCCACTGAGTGGGGAGCCTGACACGGGGCTCGATCCCTGAGATCATGACCTGAGCCAGAGCCAAGAGTTGGACACTTAACCGGCTGAGCCACCCAGGCATCCCTATTTATTTATTTATTTGTTTGTTTATTTATTTATTTATTTATAAGATTTTATTTATTTGACAGAGAGAGACACAGCGAGAGAGGGAATACAAGCAGGGGGAGTGGGAGAGGGAGAAACAGGCTTCCTGCCAAGCAGGGAGCCCGATGGGGGGCCCGATCCCAGGAGGCTGGGATCATGACCTGAGCTGAAGGCAGACGCTTAATGACTGAGCCACCCAGGCGCCCCCCTATTTATTTATTTTTAAAGATGTGAGCAGACTGGTCTGTTATACCGGCAACAGAAGATTAAAGGGGTAGGATGGCTCTGTTGGAATCAAGTGAAAGAATCACATTAATCTGACACTGTCAGGGGCCAGTGACAGTCTTTGTGGAAATGGTTACTAGTGAATGATAAGGGGCCATAAATGGTGATTCTCTTTGAAACTTGCATGTAGGCAAATCAGGATCTTAGTTCTGTTCTTCCTCTTAGTTTTTTTTTAAATTTATTTTTGTAGAATTTTATTCTGATTCCTTGCTCTCCTTAACTCCCAGTTCCTCTTAGTTATTTAAAGGACAAAATTTGTCCTAGGCCCTCAAAGCAATGAAAGCCCCCCCCTTCCCGCTTCTGCCACTGATGCAGGTGCAGAAATGCAGTGTGAGGAGTGACCTACTTAGATAATGCTACTGTCTTGCAGTGAGGCACGGGGGAGGATAATCTCCCCATTTTATGTATGGGGAAACTGAGGCAGGGGGCAGTTATATGACCTGCCCCAGCTCTTAGTCTGGTACTCCATGGTGGTATAGAAGGACCGGAAGGAACCCCAAGGCTGCACCTACCCCATCTCTTAGCTTCAGTATAGACTTTTAGTGACACTTGTCCTGAAAGAATTTGCACTTTGAAGCAGCCCTGTTGGGGTGCCTACAAGGTGGAAGGGCAGGAGGTATTCTAGAGGATCTCTGGGCATTGCCCTTGTCTTATTGGTGGGTAGTCAACTGGCTTCTGGTCCTCTTATTTGGCCCTGCAGTAGGGGTCCCCCCTCTTCCTTATGACTCTGACCTGGTTGATGAGCATGGTGGGCCCAGGTGGCTGCTGGGTAGCTTGTCTGCACTGAAGCCCCCACAGCCCCGATGCCCCAGCTTGGGTGGTTGGAAGGCCTGTCCCTCTGTTCTAGCAGCAGTGTTCTGTCCAGGCTGGGGTGCTGAGTTTACAAGGCCCACAGCCCTTCTGAGCCAGAGTAGTGGGTCTTGTACCTGCACCTGCCGGCTCACCTGCCTGGTCCCCCACCACTGAGCACCTGAGACCTTCTTGAGGCCTCTGAGGTACCTGCCCCCCCTCAAGCTCCAAACACTCCTTCCCCCACCCCACCTGCCTGCCACACCCACTCTTACCCTTCCCCCTTCCACATTCCTACCTCCCCCTTCTCACATACCCACCTCACCTAGTCCCTGGTACTCCCCCACTGTCCACTCACTTCCCTCTTCCTCTCTCGCTCTCCTCCTCAATCTCACCCCTTCCTCTAAGGAACACCTTACTCTCTACCTGTCCCCTTATCCCCTCTCCTGCTCTCCTCCCCACTCCCCCACCTAGTCCATACTACTTCCATCTCTTCCCTCCCTCCCCTCTCCCTACTCTCACCAACCCCCAGCACCCCCTCCACACTCGCCCCTCATCTGGCTTCTCCCGCATGCCCCTTTCCTCATGTTCTCCTGGACTGTGCCATCCCTGACAAGGGCTGTGCGCAGAAGACCATTTTCCAGGCCTGTTAGGGTGACCTACAGACACAGCCATTCCACGTGATTCTGACCCTGCAGATGGCCACCCCACCAGTGGGAAATCCGCACACTGGTTCCAGGGGCGTGGCCTACCTGGCTGCCCTCTGGGTGACACCAGTGGGCACCGTGGTTTGAGATGTCCCTCCTCAGTCCCTCCCGCACCTTCTTTCCCTCTCCACCTCTTCAAATACAAAATGAAAAGGCCGACTTAAAAGCATCGTCCAGATTTTTAAACTTCCCATTTAAAACTAAATAATTTGTAAATAGGGAAATAGGGTACTCAATGTGGAAAAACTTAGAGAATGAAGTACAAAGATAAAATCTCAATCCTCACAATTTTAGCATATTAAAAATGTCTTTCCATACAGAAATAGTGATGTCTCTTCATTTGAAATGAGGTCTTTCTTTTTGACCCTCAGTAAAGTTTTATAATTTCTTTCATGTAGATTTTGTATATTTTTTGTGAAGTTTATCAGGTTTCTCTTTAGCATTCTCAGTAGATCCAATAGCAAATATATTATTAACAAAGCAACTTTTAACATCAGGCTGTAAAATTACCCCCAAAGTTGTATTCCATTTTTAAAATATTTCTCCTTTGTGCTTTGCACTAATCCTTATGTATACACATACTCTTTCTGTCTTGTTCTTAATCATAGTGTTCTACTTTCTAAAAAAGGTTATTACACCTTTATGCATTACATCATATTTTCACATTCTGGGTTTGGTCACATGAGCTCCTTTCTCCGTTTAGAAGTTGTAGTGAGGAGTGTGAATTTTCCTTTTCTTCTTACCTACTTCAAAAAAATTCTTTTTTCTGATGTTCTTTGCCTTCAGTATTCTAAAAATAGATTCATCCCCATTTACTATCAGACTTAATCGGTGGTGTTCACTGGAAGCTAGTTGAAAAGGAAGTGCTTGTACAGAGCTGTTGCTTTGTCAGTTTTCAGCAGATTCATCACCCACTTGGCAGCAAAAGGCTATTGAGTGGCCTGCTCTGTGCTGGGATCTGGAAATTCACACCTTCTCCTGACTTCTGTTTCCACCGGGAAGTGGGAAGTGATTGGTCAGAAGGGAAGAGCACTGGGTCAGTTTCAGAGTGAATCCACAGGAAGTGAGGTCTGTGATTGTGATTTAGGCTTTGCGGGCTGTACCAGGGGATGGTACACGCAATGCTTTCATCTCTCCTGCCTGCAGCCCTGCGGCTGGACTGGGAAGGGAAGGATTCGCCCTTTGCTCTCCTTTTTCTTCAGTGAATCTGTTTCTTCTTTTTGTCAGAAAACTAAGGAGATGCCTTTATTTTGTAGCCTCAAGGGACGTCTATTTCATTTTCTATTGTCCGAGAGAAAATATTGCCATACTTCCTTAGGTTGAGCCTACATCTTTTTAAGTGGGAAAAAGCAAAAGATATGTGGCAACTTTGTATCATGCTAGGCATCTATTGCTATCTGTGAAGCCACAGGAGGGGAGAAGGGAGAGTCCACTTTTTGTCATTTATATCTGTGCCTAATGTGATTTGAAGAATCAAAGTGCTTGTTTGCTTTCTGGGGTGGTCTGGCATTTTTCTTTTTTTGTGCCTGTTTTTCTAAACTTGATATTACTGTCTAGGAGTTCAGATTAAGCAGTTTTTGAATGTTTAATTAAATAGTAGTACTATGGGGCACCTTGGTGGCTCAGTCAGTTAAGTATCTGCCTTCGGCTCAGGTCATGATTCCAGGGTCTTGAGATTGAGCCCCACATCAGGCTCCCTGCTCAGTGGGGAGTCTGCTTCTCCCTCATCCTCTGCAGCTCTCTCTGTCAAATAAATAAATAAATCTTGTGCTCTCTCTGTCAAATAAATAAATAAAGTCTTTAAAAAAAAATAGAACTGTGCACTAGAACCTTGAGAATATGTTTGAGTGGAATGTGTTTACAAATTTATTTGTGTCCTGATGTGAAGAGGCAGAAGTGATTTTCTCAGGTGAAGATTTGAGGACAGAATGCATCTTAATTCCAGCTGCAAGAAATAGACACATAGTGATAATAACATGGTAAATATCATGGTAGCTTTCTGTTGATAGATTGTTGCCTCTGAGTATTGACTTGAAGGACCTGGAGGAAACCAAGATATTTTATGATGGTTAAGAGTAAGTTACATCAGGAAATCCAAATCAAAACCTCAGTGAGGTACCACCTCACACCAGTCAGAATGGCTAAAATTAACAAGTCAGGAAATGACAGATGTTGGCAGGGATGCGGAGAAAGGGGAACCCTCCTCCACTGTTGGTGGGAATGCAAGCTGGTGCAGCCACTCTGGAAAACAATATGGAGGTTCCTCAAAAAGTTGAAAATAGAGCTACGCTATGACCCAGCAATTGCACTACTGGGTATTTACCCGAAAGATACAAATGTAGGGATCCAAAGGGGTAGGTGCACCCTGATGTTTATAGCAGCAATGTCCACAATAGCCAAACTATGGAAAGAGCCAAGATGTCCATCGACAGATGAATGGATAAAGAAGATGTGGAATATATATACAATGGCATATTATGCAGCCATCAAAAGGGATGAGATCTTGCCATTTGCAACGACGTGGTTGGAACTGGAGGGTATTATGCTGAGCGAAATAAGCCAATCAGAGAAAGACATGTATCATATGACCTCACTGATATGAGGAATTCTTAATCTCAGGAAACAAACTGAGGGTTGCTGGAGTGGTAGGGGTGGGAGGGATGGGGTGGCTGGGTGATAGACATTGGGAAGGGTATGTGCTATGGTGAGTGCTGTGAATTGTGTAAGACTATTGAATCACTGACCTGTACCTCTGAAACAAATAATACATTATATGTTAAAAAAAAAAAAAGATAGCAGGAAGGGAAAAATGAACGGGGGGAAATCAGAGGGGGAGACGAACCATGAGAGACTATGGACTCTGAGAAACAAACTGAGGGTTCTAGAGGGAAGGGGGTGGGGGATGGGTTAGCCTGGTGATGGGTATTAAAGAGGGCACGTACTGAATGGAGCACTGGGTGTTATATGCAAATCATGGAACACTACCTCAAAAACTAATGATGTAATGTTTGGTGATATAACATAAAAAAACTAATGATGTATGGTGATTAATTTAACATAATAAAAATATATATTTATATAAAAAATAAAATAATGAATATATTCTGCAATAAAAAAAGAGTAAGTTACAGTTTGGATACTAAGGTGCAAAGGGCATTGATATATGTCTTTTGGGGCTTAGTTTTAATTCACAGTTTTAACATTCTAACAATATGGAAGGATTTGGAAGATCCCTTTCCCTCTTCTTCCCCTTTCCAGCTAACCCTTTTTCCCTTCCTGTCAGTTACTGGTTGACATTTTAGTATGTCTGTATGAATCAACTAGATAGTTCCCTCTGCATTATGTATTCATAAAATATATTTAGGTATTTTTTTTAAAGATTTTATTTATTTATTTGACAGAGAGAGACACAGCGAGAGAGGGAACACAAGCAGGGGGAGTGGGAGAGGGAGAAGCAGGCTTCCCGCCGAGCAGAGAGCCCGACGCGGGGCTCGATCCCAGGACCCCGGGATCATGACCTGAGCCGAAGGCAGACGCTTAACGACTGAGCCACCCAGGCGCCCCTATATTTAGGTATTTTTAAAATGTAAATGGTTTATACCATGGGTTTTTCTGTGATTTGCTTTTGTAGTTAACATATGGAGAAAATCTTTCAATGCAGAGATCTCATTTGTCTAAATGGTTGCCTAGAACTCAGTGGTCGATGTATATCATGGGTTGTTCTCACTTAAAGGAAGGCTTGCATGGCTGAGGCTTTCAATGGGAGAGCTCTTCCCTTCAAACTTGTTCTTACAGCTTTGTTGAATAAAAGTGAAACCTGTTAAGGATAGCTCAATATTTAGAATTTTAAACCTTTACCTTAAAGACTGTCTTGGCTTTTCAAGGTCAGTGTGTGGAATTTCTGTTGTAATTTTCATTCTGCTACAGATGGGTCCTTTGGGCATCCTGCCCAGGAGAATGGTCAGGGGGAGCCTTGGGATTGGCCTGTGTTTGGGGAGGGCACTCCTCCTGGGCCTCGAGCATGGGGGAGCCAAGGGAGGGAGCACTGGACACCCTTTGGGGAGAAAGTCAGATGCTCTGGTTATGCCAGGGCTTTGCTGTGCAGAGTGACTGTGACACCCAGTCTCTGTCCCTAAGTGTGCCTGGTTGAGCTCGTGGGGACCCGGTCCTAAGCAAGCTTTATCTCAGCGGCACCTTGCTATCTATCAGAGATGAGACCATCTATGACAAGGTGCTGATTATTTCATAATTGGGAAGCACAAATATGATGTAAGAACCCCCAGACAGGGGCGCCTGGGTGGCTCAGTCGGTTAAGCGTCTGCCTTCGGCTCAGGTCATGATCCCAGAGTCCTGGGATCGAGCCCCGCATCGGTCTCCCTGCTCCGTGGGAAGCCTGCTTCTCCCTCTCCTACTCTCCCTGCTTGTGTTCCCTCTCTTGCTGTGTCTCTCTCTGTCAAATAAATAAACAAAATCTTAAAAAAAAAAAAAAAAAGAATCCCCCAGACATTCAGTGGGGTAGGAAGTCTGGGGAGGGTTGAGTGTGTTCAGAACTGCACTGGCCTGCTGGCAACAAGTGATGGAGGAGTGGGGGCCAGGGTGCTGGGGATGAGGGCATCCTGTGTGGCTGGCATTTGGGTGGGGGAGAGTGTTCTCCATGGAACCCTTCACATGGGGGGCAGTGAAAAGAAATTCTGAAACATATAAATATATATATATATATATATATATATATATACACACACTACCTTAGTCTTTACAGTGTGCATATACATATATACGGGGTGCTGGGGTGCGTGCTCAGGACTTTTGATAATTGGAGTGGGCAATCAGAATCGTTTGGAGAACTTGGAAATCTTGAGTAGGAAAATGACAAAGCTAGCAGCTTTCAGGACAGGACACCTGGTAAGGAAGGAGAAGTGCCGCACGGAGATGGAAGAAGTGGGAGGGCTGCAGTGGAGGGCTTCTGGTCCTGGTTGTGCAGTGGCCAGAGCCCAGGCAAGAGGCTGGCACAGGGTTGGAGTGGAGCATGTACTGAAGGGACATGTCACGTGTCCTTCCCAGTGGCCTGGGAAGGAAGGAAGGGCAGTACAGAGGAAGAAGGGGCATCTAGAAATGCACTGCAATGGAAGGAGGGTCCGCAGAGGGCTTATTTGAGCATTGTTTAACTCTGTTGTCCTCTTAACAAAACATGGGGTGTCTTGAGCACGGGAGAGCAACAGAGGTAGGCAGTTTACTGCAGAGCATCTTAGACTGTGGGTGAATCGGCATCACCTGGAGCTCTCATTAAACCCCAGGGGCTGTGCCCCATCCCAGAGCTTCTGATACAGGAGAGCTCGGCGGGCTGGGGAATCTGCATTTCTGACAGGTCCCATGTGACACTCCTGCCACCGCTCCGGGGACACGTTTTGTGTAGCTCTGTTCTAAGGAACTATTTGTCCTGTACACCTATAGAGGGTCCCTGGGGAAGAGAGATTCTCTTTTAAAACAGAATGGTAGAGTTCTTTGATACGATAGTTGAGTAAATGGTTTTGGATTCTGGATTTTTCTAACTTACCAGTTTGGGGGATTTTAATAAGTCACCCTGTGTTTTGTAAGCCATGATGCTGCCCTGCTTGGAATGGACAGAAGCAACTCAGTGTCCTCTCCGGACCTAAAGAATGTATTTCAGACTTTCTTCCTGCGGGCTGTAGAAATTAAAATACAAAGGTGTACAAAAAGGTCTTACCCCATGTCTCTCAGACTTCTGTGAAGACACCTGCCTGTAGTTTTAAACATGTATGTAGTTTTAAAAAGCAAAAAATGGATTCTACTGTTTCTGTTCGCACTTAATAGCGACATTTTTACATGTAATAAAGACTTCAGAGGACAATATGTCCTCTGCAAAGTCTATGGTCTCTTCCCCTTCTAACCACTTTGTAAAAAAAAAAAAGGAACATCTTGGGGCAGAATTTTTTCCCATAGGAATGTCAGTACAATTTTATTAGATAAGCCTCTGAGACTGCATGAGTCACTTAAAATGTCCTATAGCCGCAGGTGGGGACCTGGCAGCTGGGACTGCAGGTAGTGCAGGGCAGGGCCCAGAAGGTGCTGCTGTCTTGCCTGCTCCCACAGCCTGGGCCCGGGGCAGGGCTAGTGTCACAGGGAGGGCGCAGAAGTAGGTGCTCCCAGAGGCTGCTCGGCCACCCCAAGTGGCCTTTTTCTTGGAGGCCGTTTTCCTCCCGTCTAAGTGCTCAGGACAGTCAGAGGCCTGGCCGGGTGTGTGGGGTGCAGGGTTTTGGGCTCGGTTCCTTCAGGGCAGGCAGGAGGCAAAGATCCCCATTCAGTGGCTGAATAAATAAATCTTAAAAAAAAAAAAAAAAAGGTAATGTATATTCTTACCTTGTTAGAAAAAATTTCAGTTGTGCTGCTTCGAGGTTTACCTGAAGGGAGTCAAGTATTTGCCGTGTTCTGGTACGAGGATTGTTGAGGTTCATCAGTGGTGAGCAAGGGGCGCATCTTTCCTTGGCACATTTACAGTTCTGTTCAGGTCAGGCAGGCAGTGTGGGTGGTTGGGGAGGGAGGGTTTCTCCAGGGCGGCAGCCTCAATCTAGGCTTTTTACCAAGGTGATGAGTTTGTGCAAAGCTGTGCTTTGGGTGTGGGGAAGGGTGCATGTGCACTTGGTTGGGAATGCATCAGGTGGGGAGGAGTTAAGCACAGTAGCCTGGGTTGATTTAAGGTCTGCCTCATCTCTAGATTAAGGGGCTGGGGACGTTGCTGTCTGTTTTGATTCTGCTTATGTTTTTGCGGCTTGGCCAACTATTTCAAAACTTAGGGGTATAAAATAGCAATCATTTTATTGTGCTTACGGGTTCATTGGGTCAGGAATTTGAAATGGGGAGAGTCTTCTCTGTTACATGATGTCTGGGACTTCAGTTGGGATGGCTCAGACAGCTGGGGCTGGAGAATGTACTTTCTGGGGACTTGTTCACTGGCACATCTGGCGCCTGAGGACGGGCTCAGCGAGGACTGGCTGTTAGCACCTGCACCGCACCTGGCTGTGACCCCATCCAGATCAGGGGCCCCAGAGACAGTGTGCCAGCAGACTCGAGAGAAGAGCACGCTGTTTATGACCAGCTCCCGAAGCCACATAGCGTCACTTCCGGCTTCCCCTATAGTGGAAATGGTCCCAAGTCCACCAGATTCAAGGGGAGGACACACAGACCCCATCTCCTGACAGGATAATTTTTGGACAGATAGTGCCACCGGGAAGGCCCTGTGTGAAAAACACAATGACACCATACAGCTTTGCAGTGAGCACTTGGCACCAAGTGAGTCATAGCTTAGACGAGGCGTTCTGTTGTAGTTAACACGCTCAGAAAACCTGGAGAGGAACAGTAAACAGTCACGGCAGAACGCATGCTGCAGGATAAATGTGCTTTAGCATTGCTGCAACTTCCTGTGCCAGTAATATTCATTTTAAATGAGCTCAAGGCGCCCAGGATTTGTACAGGGTTGCTGATTTGCGTGCTTCTCTAAATTAAAGTGTTCTTGGCCTGAGCAGTTGGGGATTGGAATTGCTGTTCACTCTCTTGAGATAGGGACCCTCTTCAGCACGCACAGAGGCTTTGCTGTCCCCTGAAGGACTTCATGACCTCAGTGTTTCTCAGTTTTAGCTGGAGCACCTGCCGCACACAGGGCTCAGAGGGTAGGGGATTAGCTTAGAGGACAAGTTTAGGAAAAAACAAACCCAAGATTCCTTTTTTCACTGGAGTTGGGGGTGACTCTGGGGCCTTGAATGAGGCCTCCCCGTTGGAAGTGTTGGCAGAGTGTGGGCGGTGACTGGAGGCTCCTCTTGGTTCCTGTCTGTGGCTGTGAAGTGGAGGAGACAACATGACCTCGTGACTAGGAACAGTGATCGGGAAAGGCCGGTGTGGGCTCACCGGCGGCGGTGACATCAGTATCACTGTGCTTGCTGCTCGCACACCTTGGCCTTGTCGGGAGCCTCCCCGGGGCTGTGGCCATTGCCCAGCTGGATGCACAGTCAGGGCCACGTACTGTTGAACCTTTGACATGCTGGCCTCACGCAGGTACCCTACCCGCACCTCTAGCTGGCGCTGGCCTTCCTGGCTCTGGGCCTCTGTTTCTATTTGCCTGGTAGACATCTTTAGCCTGGATGCTTCCAGTGGGAAGTGGACCCACAGTGTGGGCTAATCCTAGACCGGTGTCCCCTCCCCCGCCATCCTCCACCTCTGGTGTTCCTGTCTCCTGATTACACCCATTCACCACCCCCTTCTGTTCTCGGCATTCTCGACCCATCTGTCCCTCATACCCCTGCTTCCTATTCGGCCAGAACATAGCTGCCCTGCCGCACACTTGGAGTGATTGCTGATGGCCCACTCACCAGAGCCCTGCTGTCTTGGAATGCTAGGAAGGGGAACCAGGGGTGCTCATATCCTCCGAGGACATCTTCTTCACAGGCCAGTAGATGTCCCCGCCGTGTGCAGCCTGCACCCCCATCTCCACAGGTCAGTGCCTCCTCTCTGCTCTCCAGGACTGGGTCAGCAGTAGCCTTTACTTCCCGGATGTGTATTACGTAAAGTGGCTTTCGGCAGTTCTCTGTTTAAGGACAAGCCCTCCTGCACAGGGTGGCGTGCAGTGATTCTGGGATCTCTTAGAGCAGGGATTGATAAGCAGCTATGGCCCATGAGCCAATTCCAGCCCACCCCTGAGCTAAGAAAGTTTTAACAATTTTTACATGGTTGAAACAAAGTCAAAAAAGGAATGCTATTTCATAACACACGAAATTCAGATTTCTGTATCCTTGAATGAAGTTGTGCGGGAGCATGGTCACGCTTTTACAAATTATCTAGGACTGTGTCACACTTCAGTGGCAATGGTGAGCTGTGGCCTCAGAGATCATATGGCCCACAAACCCTAAAATATTTACTCTCTGCGCCTTTACAGAAGAAGTTTGCTGACTCCTGCCTTAGAGCAGTGATTCCCGGTCGTTTGGGAGAGCTTTTCATTCATGCCTTCATTCTTTCAGCAAATACTGAGTGAGCACTGAATAGTATGTGGCAGTGTCTCGGCGTCAGAGAACAGCAGTGAAGGAAATAGTCTTCGCTGTCTTGAGGCTTCCATTTTCTTGGCTGGAAACATACAAGCACAGAGCTTTATAGATAGATATGTGGGTATATTATCTGGTGGTAAGTGCTGTGAAGAAAAAGCTGGTTATCTGGTGGTAAGTGCTGTGAAGAAAAAGCTGGTTAAGTATGGGTAGGGAGGAAAGAGGGGGTGTGGGGGCACTATTAGGGATAGACTGGTCAGGAAGACCTCACTGAGCTGATACCTGGATGAACTGGGGGGTGGGGGCAGATAAAGAGGCATTGGGAAGAAGAGGAAGTACAAAGACCCTGAGGCAAGTTGGAGAAGTTACCAGGGTCCAGAGTGGCTTGAGCCTGGACTGTCTGAGCGGATAGGTGGGCAACAGTTGAGTGGCTGGGGCAGGCCACCAGATCCCTTAAGGTGCAGGCTCTTCACCTTCTCTTCACCACCTCTCTCTAGGTGATTCTGCCCCCTGGGGCACTTGAAAAAATGCAACATCCAGGCTCCTCTGCAGAGATCCTGATTCATGAGGTCTGAAGTGTAGACGGTGTGGCCCAGTGTTTATCCCTTGAGGCTAGAAAAGGCAGACCCTCACTCCACTCTCCCCCAGCCTCCCTGCCAGTTCCTAGTCATTGTTAGGTCCTGGAGAAACTTTTCAGTCTTTAAAGGGCACCATGGATTAGGAACCTTTGCTGCAAGACCTCATAAAGTGCTTGGCTCCTAGCAGGGGCTCAATCTCTTAAATTGTGTTTTTAAGAGGAGACTTGCATTTATGCCGGTGACCATCTGAGAGGAGTTTGCAGGCATGCCAGTTCTCCCACTGCTCTGTCTTTGAAGGACTGTTTATGATCTGGGTCAGTTCCCCATCGTCTTGTGGGTGGCTGGTGAACCCCACCTTTTCCTGCATGAGCAGGGTCAAGCTGTTTCCCCTTGTGGTTCCAGGTGGACCCCTACTGCGTCTTGTCAGCTGAGCCTCGCCTCCTCCCCTGGCCCACCTCTCTTGTGTATGTGTATCATGTGTATGTTGCCTACCATACAGGTGAGGTTGTGCACAGGGTCTTAGCACTCTGCTCATCCGCAGGCACCATTTTTGTTGGATGGCTGGCTGGTGGATGAGCGAAGAAAGGATTTTTGCAAATACTGAAGACAGAAGGCAAATCCTGCATGCGTTCTCCATGCAGTCACACTGTCTAATGTCACCAAGCCGAGGTTGGTGAGCCCCTGGCATGCTGGTTTGTAGGATGTCTGGCTGTCTGTACTTGCCTGCAGGCACGCTGGGCATATTGTGTGTAATACAGATGTGTGCCCATTAGCCAAGCTGGGGAGTGGCTTCCCTAACTCACACTCCCTTCTCTGACTTAGGATAAAAGTACATGTGCTCTCTAGGTGAAAATGGTGATCAGAATGTCCAAAACATGCTAAAGCATATTGCAGCCATTTAAAATGTATAGGTGTGAAATGGAAATGGTTTTGTTTGATCCAGTATCATAACAGTACTTAAAATAGGGTAATAGGATTCTTGGTGAAGAATCCGCACCTTCTGTGTGGCCTGGCATTCAAGGACTCAGAGTCTAAAAACCAATGCATCTCTGGAATTTCAAGCTTTTATGGGGGGATTTTTGAAAGCTTTGTATGCGTGGTTTTGCATGGACTTTCAAGGATTTTCCCCCTAGACTTCCTGAAATTCATTCAGGAATCTGGTGGAGACCCACAGGTTTCAGATTGAGAAATTATGTTCTAAAAGGATTTGTCTCGAGTGCTATCTGATTAAAATTTAAGAAACCATGTTAGACTAATAGGGACTACGAAAGCGTTGAATGAGCATTTTAATTTTTCCTTTGTTGGAAAAGGACACTCATTTTTAATCATACTCTTTAAAAATCACTCAATTTTTTTGCCCTAAATGAAAATTTCTATGTGAAAGATTTTCTTGAACGGGGTTTCCTTGCATAGCATGAAGTCTGGATACAGACAGACAATTGGGAAACCAGTGTGCCTCAGTTTACGTGCAAAGTATTTTTAAAATAAAAATCAGAATAAATTATCTTGAAAGCTGTGTAAGAGAATTTGATTTTAAGCCCTTTGTCAATGATGGTGAATGATCATCTTTTTAAAAATACTTTTCTTAATACTGAGTCCTTGTATGGTATATAATTGACTTAATTTAGTTCCATTTAGTTCAGGTATCTGTAGAGTATAGCTCTTCGTAATTCCCAGCGATCCCTTTGCAACACTGTAAGGTAGGTCAGGCTCACTTAAGCAGGTTGCAGAATTCTAAAAGCAACATTAATTTTTAATACTGTTTTACTTTTAAACTCCGTACCCTGCAAGGTTCCAGGCCAGTCTACACAAAACATGGGGAGCAAGGCTCCATAATTGTTGGGAATTGCTTGTGTTTTCCTCCTTGGAATGAGTCTGTGGTAATACAGGAACTTTTCCTGCCTACTGGTTGTCTTTGGTGTGTGCTGGGCTGAGTCCTTTTTCTCTAAAACAAAGCAGGCAGAGCTTTTGAGAGTTTAGAAGGCCAGACAACAGACACATGAAAAAGTGCTCAACATCGCTCGGCATCAGGGAAATCCAAATCAAAACCTCAATGAGATACCACCTCACACCAGTCAGAATGGCTAAAATTAACAAGTCAGGAAATGACAGATGTTGGCGGGGATGCGGAGAAAGGGGAACCCTCCTACACTGTTGGTGGGAATGCAAGCTGGTGCAGCCACTCTGGAAAACAGTATGGAGGTTCCTCAAAAAGTTGAAAATAGAGCTACCATATGATCCAGCAATTGCACTACTGGGTATTTACCCCAAAGATACAAATGTAGGGATCCGAAGGGGTACGTGCACCCCGATGTTTATATAGCAGCAATGTCCACAATAGCCAAACTGTGGAAAGAGCCAAGATGTCCATCGACAGATGATGGATAAAGAAGATGTGGTATATATATACAATGGCATATTATGCAGCCATCAAAAGGGATGAGATCTTGCCATTTGCAACGACGTGGATGGAACTGGAGGGTGTTATGCTGAGCGAAATAAGTCAATCAGAGAAAGACATGTATCATATGACCTCACTGATAGGAGGAATTCTTAATCTCAGGAAACAAACTGAGGGTTGCTGGAGTGGGGGTTGGGGTGGGAGGGATGGGGTCGCTGGGTGATAGACACTGGGGAGGGTATGTGCTATGGTGAGCGCTGTGAATTGTGCAAGACTGTTGAATCACAGATCTATACCTCTGAAAGAAATAATACATTATATGTTAAGAATAAGAAAAAAAAAAAAAGATAGCAGGAGGGGGAGACGAACCATGAGAGACTATGGACTCTGAGAAACAAACTGAGGGTTCTAGAGGGAAGGGGGTGGGGGATGGGTTAGCCTGGTGATGGGTATTAAAGAGGGCACGTTCTGCATGGAGCACTGGGTGTTATGCACAAACAATGAATCATGGAACACTACATCAAAAACTAATGATGTAATGTATGGTGACTAACATAACAATAAAAAATTTAAAAAATAAAAAAAATAAAATATAGAAGGAGGCCAGAAACACTTGACATAAAAACATCTTCAAGATTAATTGGTGATAACACTTCTGAAAAGAAAAAGTACTAAGCAGGGGATAAATGTAGTAAAGTGAAAACATTCCTCGACCTCCTCTGTTCATCTAATTTTGGTGGCTGGCCTGAATGTGTTTGGTGTTGCAAATGTGAATCAGCCCTCATCTTGCAGGGAGACCCACCTGTAAACTGCCAATTAAAAAGAAGTGTGTCGTTGGTGCTGTGACAACTCAGAGGGCTCCTGATGTCCCCTGGAGCAGGCAGGGAGGTTGGGGAGGTTTTCTCAAGAATGTCATGCGCAGGTAAGATGTGTGCACTTCTGACCGTATGTAGATGGAGCTGCTTTAGGGAGGGTGGAGGCTGCAAATTGGGGGGGGGGGGGGGTAATGGCGGCCTACGTGGAGGTCTGATTGGTGAGGAGGGGAGATGAGGTTATGAAGCTCTCGGGGCGGGGGGCGGGGGAAGGGGTGAACTGCGAAGAGCAGGATGAGTTTCCAAGTGCAGGGAGCCAATCGAAGAAGACTGAGCCACAAGAATAGGTTTGGGCGTTAGCCATGTATGGCCATTATTACCTCTTTATAAAGGGTAGCAAAGATGTGGCCATGGGCATTATTCTCCGGGGTGGATCCCAGGGCCCTCACCTGCTTACAGGGGGAGGGATGCTTGCGTAGGACCAGAAGGAAAGGAGAGAGCACTCAGAGCCCTGGCGTCTGTACTTCAAGGAGGGCAAAGACATCCAGGAAGGGGGGCAGCCTCACATGCTCTCAGATGGTCTAAGGGATGATAGAAGATTGAGAAACATCTCTGAGACAGACCTTTTAAACTGATTCAAGAAAAGGCTAAAAAGAAAATGAATAAACTAGTAACCATGGAATGATTTGAAAAGGTTGTCAAAAGGCATTATCCACCCTAAGGCATCTTAAGGACTGGATAATTCTCCTGAGGTTCCACAGCCAGAGAGGGACAGCTTCCTGGCATATTTTGACAAGCAACAGAATCCTAAAGTCAAAATGAGACGATTGGTTTATTTGAGGTACACAGTGAAGAGCAGGGCCCATGGGATTTGGTAACTGCAGGTTCGTCCACAACGCCAGCACTGAGCTGACCACTGACCCCCGTGTTCCCAGGTCTTCTGAGGGGTGGGGGGCATGGCGTTCAGCAAGGGTTTGGAAATCTTTTCCCTCCTTTTTAAAACACAAGGTAAGAACATAGTTACAAGGAAAGATAAACGTCACCATTTAAACAGTATTTTGACATCTTCAGTCTTATTCTAGGTGGTTTTTATTAGCGGACGTCATACTGCATATATATTTTCTCATCTGGAATTGTCATAACTGCATTACCATGTTGCAGTGTATTTTCATAACCATATTTTTTAACCAAGATATAATTGACGTAACATTATATATAGTATTATATTAGTAACATATGTAATATTATGTATTAGTTTATGTTATATACGTTAATAGTTAACGTCTATCTATATATACTACTATATATATACAGTGTATATTACGTAAGTCTAGTTACCATTCATCACCACACATAGTTACACATTTGTGTGTATGTGTGTGTGTGTGCGTGTGATGAGAACTTTTAAGATTTACTCTCAGCAACTTTCAGATACGCAATACAATATTAATAACTAGTCACCATGCTGTACATTACATCCCCAGGACTTATTTTGACCACCTTCACCCATTTCACCTACACACCCACCTGCTCACTTCTGGTAACCACTAATCCGTTCTCTGTATCTCTGAACTTGGGTTTTTGTTTCATTCAGTTTTTGACATTCCACATATAAGTGAGATCATACAGTATTTGTCTTTCTCTGTCTGACTTACCTCACGTAGCATAGTGCCCTCGAGGTCCATCCATGTTACCTCAAGTGGCAGGATTTCCTTCTTTTTATGGCCGAATAATCCATTCATCCACGGATGGAAACTCGGATTGTTTCTGTGTCTTGGCTGTTGTCAATAATGCTGTGGTGAACATGGGGATGCAGATATCTTTTCAAGTTAGTGTTTCTGTTTCCTTCAGATAAATACCCAGAAATGGAACGCTGGGTCATACGGTATTTCTGTTTTTAATTTTTGAGGAACCTCTTACTGTTTTACGTAGCGGCTGCCCCACTGTACATTCGCCCCAACGGTGCATGACGGTTCCCTGTTCTCCACGTCCTTGCCAACACTTGTTATTTCTTGTCTGTTTGATAATAGTCATTGTGAGATTTAATGGCTTTCCAATTTTATTGAAAGGCTGTATCATAATTTACATAGCAATTCCTCAATCGTAGGACTTTGGGTTTATTCCCTCCACCCCCCCTTTTTTTTTAATAAGTAAGGCCATGATTTGTGAAGGTGGCTTTCCTGTATATATGTGTATATCCTTAGGATAATACTCAAAAGTAAGCTCACATGGTCCAAAGGTATAAGCATTCTTTATTTTTTTTTAATGAATAAGGAATATAGTATGGATTTATAGTAATTTTCCCATTTCTTGCTTATTTGCCACATTTATTTAGTTAGTTATTGCTATCTTTTGTATCAGTTGCTTACTACTCTGTTTGGAGAGGAATGTGCTTGTATGGAATCAGCAACAAGTGATTTTGGAAACTGAGTCCTATTCAGTAAACGTTTATTAAACCCCTACTATGTACCAGACAATGACAATAAGAAGATGCCTGGGAGTAGATCCTAACCTGAAGGCCTTCCTGAGCTCACAGAATCGCCATCTCCAGGATGGGGGGGGGGGGGGGGGGGGGGGATGTGTGCATTTGCTCTCTGTCTTTCTCTAGCACCTAAGAGCATCTGGCCCTTAGGAGGTATTCCATGTTTGGGGGATGATTACAGGAGGGCCAAAGAGGAATGAATACAAATATTAGAGACACTCATTCATGGGAAAGGTTTCTTTATTAAATAATTCTCTGTTCAGTAACTTCACTGGTGGCTATGGTGGCTCATAGTCTAGTATTGACCCTAGGTTGACCCTAGCTTTTGCCCTGCTAAAATGTGATTGTGTTTCTGGGTGGCTTGGACAAGCACACGGTGGGGGCGTGCCTTTCCAAAGCCTTCACTGGTGGCTGTGGCTATGGTGGCTCATAGTCTAGTATGATGTTTTTAAAGTCATCCATGGCAAAACTTCACTGCAGCGGCTGGGCTGGTTTATTCACATTTATTGAGCACTAGCTGTGTACACATGATAACCTGCCCTCCAGGTGTCTATAATCAAGGAAGCAGGCCAGCTGATGAGAAACTAGACTACAAGAGTGATGTGGCAAGTGTGAGAAGGGATGGGCTTCCAGGTGAAGTTAAGCCACAGTGTCAGGCCATTATCTAACCCCTCTGGGTTTTGGTTTCATAGACATTTAAAAGGAAAAGGCTGGACTGAGCCCTAGGATCTCTTTCAGACATGCAGTTTTTTGATGCTTGTGACTGGCTCTTCCTCAGACAAAGGTTGGGACATACTGTTTATCAAAACACAAGCACAGTTGAACTCCAGACCCCAAAAGAGGTAATCCAAAATTAAAGAGAAGTATTGGATCCTCTTTTCACTTATTTTTTAGTAGGACTTAATACTTCAGAAGTGTGCGTTTTGTTGTCTTCATGAGCTGTAATTTAGATTTCTTAGTGTACTTGAAAATATTGGTTAAACATTAAAATTGTATTAGTTGGAATCCTTGCATATCACAAAGTTAAATATTGACCTAATTTTCTTCTTTCCCTTCCAGCTGTTTGGGGCAACTTCGTTAATATGAGGTAACTGTTTTTAATAACTTGGATGTTGTGGTCGGGTTTTACAGACACATTTCAGTTATTACAAATAGACTGTAGATGGCATGGGTTAATTGAATATTTTAAAAATGAAACAGGTTTTTTTTTTTTTTTGCCATTCACACATCTGAGCTTTGTCTTTTTTCTTATGGATATTCTTGATGAATACATCTGATTTTACTATTTGCTCAGGTAAAGCCCAGTTTTATTGGCTGGCTCCTCTGCATTGCCTGCCTCAACGTCCCTTCCCTCCTTTTGTACACAGGAAAGGGTTGACCCTAGCTTTTGCCCTGCTAAAATGTGATTGTGTTTCTGGGTGGCTTGGACAAGCACACAGTGGGGGCGTGCCTTTCCAAAGCCTTTTGAGAAGGGGGCTGTCTTTAGGAAACCATGCAGGCCCCTGGCCCTGGGAGTAGACCAGTAGATTCTGAGGCTACCTGCTTATCTCAGGATTCAGCCCCGAGGAGCCTTCTGGCCTGAGTGTGCATTATTTGTGCTTTGTGATAAACATAGGAGGGACACTCAGGAGAGTAAAATCCTGTGTTGATATTCTAAAAAAAAAAAATTAACAAGCATTCATTGTAAAAACAAATTTGACGCTGTTAGTACAGTTTTACACTTAAAGAAAAATTCGTTCCACTTTGTCTGCCTTGATAGTGACAATAAAAGAGCAGCAATCACAATTGTGGTGCTGGCGGTGGGTTTGGCAGTCAAATGCCCCTGCACTGGGCTACTAGGGTAAAGGGTTGCTGTGCCCCCACCAGGCTTTTCAGATTGAGTAGGTTTTGCAAGGCCAGTGGGGCGGTGTTGATCTGATTCCTACCACCAGGGTGTGAGTGTCTCCTGACAAAGACTTGTGTGTGTGGCTAGGAGGGGTGCTCAGATCCCATTTAAAGGAACTCTGTTTTTTTACTTGGAAAAGCTCTATTTTGCATCAAATCCCCAGGAAAGCCCAGCAGAGAGACTTGGACTCCTATAGACACACTTCCTGCCTCTAATTTAAAATCCCATGTTGAGTATAATGTGAAAGATTATTTTAGTGGAATAGAAATAATGCTTACAAAGTAGAGGTGAGCTGGTGAGATGAATTTGAGATTTCCTCTCCTCCATTGTCTTCCGTTCCTTGGGTGCACCCCCTTCTGGAGGGAATTGGAACCTGGGACTGATGTTTGGGAAGGGGAGTGGCGAGATGGTCTGCAGCTTTTGGTTTGTGTTGTCATTTGTTCAGAAATAAATCTTGAGGTCATCAAGCCTCTCAATGGATCTCAGTTTCGCAGCTTTCTACTCAACAGGTCTATCCAGGAAAATGGTGAACTCAAAATCGAGAGCAAGATCGAAGAGGTTAGTTCCTTTCCTGTATTTTGCTCCTATTTTGTCGTTATGTTTGTCAATTTCGGTTCTTTGGCTTGTGCTGGTACCTTTCTTGTGAGAGCCTGATGCTAACCCGTGATTTTGAAAACATCTCTTCAAAAATTACTCCCTTATTTAGAGGAGTCTTTCCATCTGTTATGCTGTGGATACACCTCTGTGTCAGCGTTTGGCCATTTGATCAAGGCATGATGTACAAATTCTACCTCAGAGGCAAAATGGATTTACGAGTTTGTCTGACTTTTCAACTGACCTTCCCAGAATTTCTTAGAGAAAGGGAAGTGAGTACTTTCACCAGGGATGGAGGCAAGTGCCAGCATCCACTCACCCCAGCAGATGCTGTAAGGAAAACCGCCCAACTCAGATGCTAGGACGGGGAACTTGGGGAGCGCCCACATGTACGGATGGGGAAGCCACACACCTGCTCACTGAAAGCTAGCACCTCTGGTTGATTATATACCTTCTATTTAAAAATAATTGCTTATGTTTTTTGTCCAATAATTGTAGATATAGGTACGTGAGTGTAACGTGGGCTGCGGGAGGAGATGGGGAGTCAGTCATTTTGATCTGAAGCCAAATGTCACAGTTGTGGAGAAGCTCTCGGATTGCTCTCGTCCTTCTATCCCAGCTCCCAATGTTAACACACAGGAATTCGGGTCTGCTCACAGCCTGCCCTTCCTTCACGTGCTGAGCAGATGATGTGGAGATAATGTGCAGAAACAAGAGGTTAAGCTTTGTGGGCAGCATTGAGGGGATTTTTTCATTCCTGAAAAGAAGAGGGTGGTGGTGATCTGCCTGTTCTTGTGAACCTCAGCCACCTTGCTTGTTGTAAGGAAATTAAAAGGTTAATTTTCCCAGAGACTTAAGTGTCTGTGGAGTAAGAGTTCCAACGTGCAGTGTATTATCTCGATTCTTGACTTGTGATTCGAATAGTATAACTTAATATCAAGCTGGAAGTGGATAATAGAAGAAATTACAATCTGTTTTGCATGATGTCGTGCCCATGTGGAACATCAGAGAGGAGGGAAGCGGTGGAGAACTGTCTTTGCTTCAAAACTGATGTTGGTTATTTTTGTTTTAGATCGTTGAACCACTAAGAGAGAAAATCAGAGATTTGGAAAAAAGGTAGGTGTACTTTTTTTTTTTTTTAAAGAAAATACTTCTATCCTTTTGACTTTAGAAGGTCAGTATTCAATATAAATTCATCTAAACTGTATAGTTCTTTTTTTCATCTATGTAATTAATTCTATAATATGAAAGATATCAGGCACTTTCAATATAGGAACTTGTCTGTGAGAAGATAGTTGTTTACTGTAAAATTTGGATGCGGTGGTTTTAAACCCTTTTTTTTTCTTTTGTCATTATGAACTATTTCTTATAAAAGCTATGGAAAGTTTTTTTTGGAAGCTATGGAAGCTTTTTTTCTCTCTAGGAAAAAAATTATATATTTTAATAAAGTTATTTTTTTTTTAGGAATCTTCCTATGTTAGAAGTCCTTCCTCTGTTAACCTCTGTCAGTTTGATTTCTACAAACTATGATGATGTAAACAAAGGGCCATATAAATGTTTTGTTGGGTTTCTTTAACCCTGATTCAAGTAGTCCAAACATGAGAAGAAGAGAGGATCTAAGTGTGTTGTAATCTTCCTTTTCCAAATTCTGTGAATTTCTCAGTTCCTGAAAATTCATGGCATACAAATTGAAACTAAGCCTTACCTTCTTTTAAGTTATGCAGGGCATTCAGGTGGTGTCTCACAAATATTGATTAGTCTGAGAGAATTCCAAAACAAGAAAATAAAGCTGGAGGACCTAAAACCTAGTACTGTGTGTAAGTACTATAAGAAATTAGGGTCAGTTATTTGCTTGTCACCATACATCAGGAAAGTTCCAGAACTGAGTCCAGGTAAAGTGGATGGAAGGGAAGAGTAATATAATACAGTGAGAACTTACTTGAATCAGATTCCAAAGCAAGTTGCTCCTCACCTTTTGTCATGGTCTCCCCCTGACCCCTGCCTGCCAGTGTGTGGGTGTGTGTGGCTCTGCTGCACCCACATTCCCTCTCTCTCTAAAACAGTTGAGCTCCGGCGCTAGAACTTCTCCCTTGAGTTTATTGGGAAAACTGTGTGTCCAGAGTTGGGTCTTCAGAGGTTTATTTATTTATTTATTTATTTTTTAAAAAGATTTTATTTATTTATTTGACAGAGAGAGACACAGTGAGAGAGGGAACGCAAGCAGGGGGAGTGGGAGAGGGAGAAGCAGGCTCCCCGCCGAGCAGGGAGCCCGATGCGGGGCTCGATCCCAGGATGCCGGGATCATGACCTGAGCCGAAGGCAGACGCTTAACGACTGAGGCACCCAGGCGTCCTAATTTGAGAGATTTTAATTGCAACTTAAAAAAAAATTGTTTATGGTAAGAATAACCCACCAGGTTTTATGTTGCCGCCCCAAAAATATTGCTCACCACTGATAAAGTCTTTAGAGAGTAATATTTATGAAAAGTGAATTAATTGGATAACTTCCCTGAGGCGATGGTTTACACACACGATCTCTCGAAATAGGAGAATTTTATGATTCCTTTTGATACTTTTGTGATGTTCTTTGTCCTTTTTAAATCGGAAAGTGAAGCACAAATATAAATATAATCTTGAAGAATGTGCCAGTAACTCATTCTTGTCAAACTGTGAGAGTTACCTTTAAGATAGGTGCAGAGGTGGGGCGCCTGGGTGGCTCAGATGGTTAAGCGTCTGCCTTCAGCTCAGGTCATGATCCCAGGGCCCTGGGATCGAGCCCCACATCGGGCTCCTGGCTCAGCAGGGAGTCTGCTTCTCCCTCTCCCTCTGCCTCTCCCACTGCTCATGCTCTCTCTCTCTCTGTATCTTTAAAAAAAAAAAAAAGATAGGTGCAGAGGTTAAGTGTTTTCTACTTAGTTCTGCTTTACTAGTTACTCATCCTAAAATGGTTCTGGTCTCTAGGTTGGTGAGCAAGTCAGGTGACAGATGAGCCAGGGTTATTGTGTTAGCTAGAAAGTCAAGTACGGACATGACTTTGTGGTAGAAATCGATAGAGCTCTGTCTGGTTTTATTTTTCCTGACTGATTTGTATGATAAGAATGATCAAACACCCATCTTGACACGAGCAAGATAAGAACGTAACTGGATTATGTTGTCTTGATGTGCTTGTCATTTGGGGGCAAAGTGACCCCCAGGAAATAAGGATATTTTTGAAAGGTAGGGATTATATGTATATGGGGAAAGAAATGGGAACAATGCCATTCTAGAAGCCTAAGTAAGTGGGTTATGTGAGTTTTTTCTCTTCTTTACTACACCCCCCCCATTTCTTAACAGTTTGATTGCCTGCCATTTGTTTAATTTCATCTCAATATCTTTAAATGTTCTGTGAATAGATAGCAAGTAATGATGAGAATTTAAATTCTAAGTAAAAATGCTTCTTACTCGCTACCTTCATGTACAGGAAGTTTAGAGTCTAGAATGGCATAAAATAATTACTAAAGGATTAATTTTGGGGGGTAAGAAAAGATCCATTATTCAATTCCTGCTTCATTCACCTCCCTTGCTTGTCTCACACTCAGAAATGCAGAATGCAGGCTTCGTGTCGGCAGGTTTTTGCTTCTCTATGTTGTTTGCTTCTGTGTCCTCAGTGTGTGGCACTGAATAGGTGCCCAGTAAAAAGTTCTGGAATAAATGAATATATGGATGAGCCAGTATGCTGCTGCGTAGGGTTTTAACCTACTGCAGGCCTTTAAAGCAGCCTATGCCTTTTCCTTGCCCACTTTGCCCAATGCTGGTAAAGTGCAGGAGGGGAAGCCTGAGTGGCATGCTGAAGGAGTGGCCCAGCTAGCACCACATCAGAGTCACATCATACAGTCCCCTCACACAGTCCCCTCAGAGTCACCTCACACAGTCCCCTCACGCAGTCACCTCACACAGTCCCCTCACGCAGTCCCTTCACGCTGTCACCTCAGAGTTATCTCATGCAGTCCCCCCATGCAGTCACCTCACACAGTCACCTCAGAGTTACTACTCAGCCCCTCACGCAGTCACCCGAGTGACCTCAAACAGTTCCCTCACGCAGTCACCTGAGAATCACTTCACACAGTCCCCTCATGCAGTCACCTCACACAGTCCCCCACGCAGTTCCCTTATGCAGTCACCTCAGAGTCACTTCACACAGTCCCCTCACACTCCCCCCTAGCTCTCTCATCCGTGACTGCAGGAAGGCAGTGTGAAGTGCAGACTGAGGAGGACCCTGAAGGAGTTACCCCTGCTCTTATTTCTGACTTTGTGTGCCTGACTTCTCAAAGGAAGAAATGAGGGTTATAAGAGAGTCCTTCCAGCAGTTTAATAACTTGATCATACATCTGAAATCTGAAACTTGGTTGCTACATGTTGAAGAAAACAAAGCAAGAAGCCCAGCCAGTGTTTTCGTTTTTTAAAGGTTTTTAGCACAGTGTTTGAAGTAGGTTTATCAGTCTGTACTCCACATGTGACCATGTGTCAGGCAGTTATGTTTTTGCTTCAGTTTCATTGAACTGTATTTCCTATAAGAAAACTGTTTGCTATTTTCTCTCCGGTACAAGGGGCAACAACAGTGGGCAGGTGGGGAGAGGGTCAGCCTGGAAGGAGCGAGACACCGTAGGTGCGCCACATGGCTGGCTGTGGAATTTGGGATTGAGGCTGGAGTCGTGGATGTGGGCGCTCAGAGAAGAGAGTGGATGTCGGGGCTGTGTGAGGGGTGCACACAGCCAGTGCTGTGGTTTGCTTGGCCATGGCCAGCTGACTGACGGAGAAAGTATTTGGAATGATAAGAAGTGTCACTTCGCAAAGAAGGCATCTGTCAGGCTCCCTGAAGGCTTCCACTGTTCCAGCAGGCAGAATGTGCCCTGCCTCACAGCCGCTGTGAGAACATTCACTTGGGCATTACCTGTGGTAAAGACAGCTCCTGCCAGGGCAGCACTCTGGGGAAGGTGCTGTGATTACCCCTTGACAGCAGGAAGCCCTGAGGTGCACAGGGCTCTTGGGGGTCTTGCTCTGGGTCACAGAACTAATAAGAGGGAAGGCCAAGATTTTCACTCATTCCCTCAGATTCTCCCACCTGCCTGCTTCTGGTTTTGTAGTCTGCAAGGGGAACTTGACCTTTTGAGAATCTGGAAGCTCTTAATAGGGGAATTCATCTGCATTGTAAAAGAAAGCCCTGCTGCCCCAAGCTCTAGGCATGTTTCCACTCTTCCAGGAGATGAGAAACACTTGCTTCAAGGCCTTCTGTCTAATGACCTGTCATATTCTGTTCAGTTCGGGGACCATTAAGGAAATGCCTTCTGTATCCCAGCTGGGGATGTGAAGGGGATGAGACAGTGCCCCTGGCACCTCTCCAATTAAAATAATGACTGTAAAGTTGGTTTCTTTGAATTTACTAAAAGCACTTTGTTCCTAACTGAACCATTTAACCACTTTAAGAATGGATATTTCAAATCTGCATTTATCAACTCTCATTTGATCTTTTATCTGCAGCTTGCACTGCCCTGCTCCGGAAATATCACTAGGGGTTGGGGACCCATGTGACCTTTTCTGGGGGCAAGAGGCATTATGGAAAGATGAGGTGAGACTTAAGGTGTGTTGAGAGCAGACCACGGAGGCAGAAAGTGCTGGTGCCCAGCCATTTTGTTCCGGGGCACCGGTGCAGAAAGAGATGCTGCAATTGTGAAATTGCCCAGAATAAGGGAACAGGCTTAGTCAGTTTTTTCTTTTCTTCCCCTTGCAAGGCACAGTGTTCTGCTTTGGGTCTGTGACTTCACACAGCTGCTTTCTTCCTTCCAGACCTCGATACAGCATTATAAGGAGGCCACCCTGCCCCCCTTATTTTGTGCTTAGCTCTGGCTGCGCGGAGCCTGTACCTTGGTAAATTTTCCCTTCTCCAGGATGAAATCTCTATCCTCAGCCTGATGCTACACAAGGAGCCGGTTGCATATTTCTTGAATTCAAATGAACCAATAACCGCTTGGTTCCTACAGCCCTCGCTTGGAGTGGATAGAAGGAGCAGACAGTAATAATGCCACAGTCTAGCCTTTGTTTTGATGGTAGTAGAGAAAATCCTCACAGGAGATGGTTGACTCTTCTTTTCTCATCTCTTCATGTTCTACAGCTTCACCCAGAAATACCCGCCAGTAAAATTTTTATCAGAAAAGGACCGTAAAAGAATTTTGGTAAGTTTGCACATCTGATTAATATTCATAATATCAAGAAGCTGGCTTTTTAAATAGAGGTAGAATTCACATACTGTAAGTTACCCGTACGGAATATACGGTGTACTCGTTTATAGTATGGTCACAAAGTCCTTCGACAGCACTCCATTCTAATTCCAGAATGTTTTCATCACTCCAGAAAGAAACCCATCCCCGTTGTCAGACATCCTCCTCCCAGCTCCTGGCAATCACTGAAACTGCTCTCTGTCTCAATGGATTTGCCTGTTTGGGACATTTCGATGAATGAAATGATGTGCTATGTGGTCTTTAATGTCTGATTTCTTAAGCTTAGAGTAATGTTTCTAAAGTTTACCCAGGCTGTAGCACAAATCAGTACTTCATTCCTGCCTGTGGCTGGATAATATTCCGTATTATGGATGTACCACATTTTGTTTATCCATTTATCAATTGATGGACGTTTGGGGTGGTTTCTACTTGGAGGCCATTGTGCATAATGCTGCCATGAAACACAGGTATACACATTTTTGTGCAGACATAGTTTTTTGGTTCTCTTGGGTATATACCTAGTGCCCCTGGCTGATGAGACTAATCATGTCCCATTGAATTGTCTTGGCACCCTTGTCAAAAATCAGCTGACCATGATCCCAGGGTGCTGGGATCAAGGCCCGCATTGGGCTCCCTGCTCCGCGGGGAGCCTGCTTCTCCCTCTCCCACTCCCCCTGCTTGAGTTCCCTCTCTCGCTGTGTCTCTCTCTGTCAAATAAATAAATAAATAAATAAATAAATAAAATCTTTTAGAATTAAAAAAAAAAAAAAATCAGCTGACCGTACGTGAAAACATCTTTTCTAGACTCTAGTTCTGTTCCATTGATCCAGTCTGTCCTTATGCCAGTACCACTGTGTTGGTAAAAGTATTGGTACTGTTACTATAAAGTAAGTTTTGAAATTGGGAAGTGTGATTCCTCCCACTTTGTCTTCTTTTTCAAGATAGTTTTGACTATTCTGGGTCCCTTACAGTTCCTGGTGAATTTTAGGATTAGCTCATCAGTTTGTTTAAAGAAGCCACCTAAGATTTTGATACAGACCACATTGGATCTGTGGATGAATTGGGGCAGTATTGTCATCTTAATATTGTCTTCCGATCCTTGAACATGGGGTGTCTTTCTATTTATTTAGTTCTTCATTAATTTTTTTTTAACATTCTTTTTGTAGCTTTTAGAGTAAGTTTTACAGTTTTGTTAGATTTATTCTAAAGTGTTTATCCTTTTTGATAGCATAAATGGAATTATTTTTTAGTTTCATTCTTGTATTTTGTATTGCAAGTAAATAGAAACACAATAGATTTTTGTATTTTCTTATACCCTGCGACTTTGCTGAAATCATTGGGTTCTAATAGTTTCAAGTAGATTCCTGAGGATTTTTTATGTACTGTTCAAGATCATGCTGTCTGCAGTTATGGGTGGTTTAATTTCTGCCTTAACAGTATGGATGCTTTCTATTTCATTTCCTTGCCTAATTTTCCTGGCTAGGACCCTAGTACAGTGTTGAATAGAAGTCGGAAGAGCAGACATCCTTGTCTTGTTCCTCATCTTAGGGGAAAGCTTTTAGTCTTACACCGTGAAGTGTGATGTTAGCTGAGAGCTTGTCATAGATGCCTTCTATCAGGTTGACCAGATTCCCTTTTAGCCCTGGTTTGTTCAGTTTGCAACCAATCTTGCATATCTGGGATAAATCTCTTTTGGTTAATGTATAATCCTTTTTTATATACTGGTGGATTTGATTTGCTAGCATTTTGCTGAGGATTTTTATGTCTGTATTTATGAGAGATCTTGGTCTATAATTTTCCTTTCTTAGAATGTCTTTTACCGCTTTTGGTAGGTATCAGGTTAATAATACTGACCTCATAGGATAAGTGGGAAAGTGTTCCCTCCTCTTCTGTTTTTTAAGATGAATTTTTGACAATTTGGTATTAATTCTTACTGAAGTGTTTGGTGAAATTCACCACAGAAGTTATCTGGGCTTAAGCCTTTTTTGTTAACTTTTTTAACATTGCTAAATCAGTCTCTTGTTATAGATCTATTTAGATTTTCCATTTCTTCTTGAGTTATTTTGGTAGTTTGTATCTTCTTAGAAATTACATTGCTTTAGTTGCCTACCCTAAGCTTTGGTGTGCTGTTTCTTCATTGTCACCCATTTCAAAGTATTTTCTAATTTTCCTCATAACTTATTCTTTGATCCTGTAGTCATCTGCGAGTGTGCTGGTTAATTTCTGCATACTTGTGGATTTCTCACATTTTCTTTGTTATTGATCTAATTTCATTCCACTGTAGTCAGAGAACTTACTTTGTATGATTCAATTCCTTTTAAATTGTTGAGGCTTATTTTATGGCCTAGGATATGGTCTATCCTAGAGAATATTTCATATACTCTTTTTTTTTTCTTTTTTTGAAGATTTTATTTTTGAGTAATCTTTACACCCAGTGTGGGGCTTGAACTCACAACCCTGAGATTAAGAATCTCATGCTCCACCAACTGAGCCAGCCAGGCACCCCTCATGTACTCTTAAAGGGACTGTGTATTGTGCTGTTGTTGAGTGTTCTATAGATATCTGTTAGGTCTAGCTGGATTACAGTGTTTTTCAAGTCCTTCATTTCCTTGCTAATCTTCTGTATAGTTCTGTCCATTATTGGGAGTGAGGTGTTGATGCCTCCAGCTATTGTTGTTGAAATCTCTAGTTCTTCCTTCAATTCTTTCAACTTCTGCTTTGTATATCTGTTAGGTGTATAAATGTTTATAACTGTTACTTGATGGATTGACCCTTTTGTCATTATAAGATGCCCCTCTTTATCTATTAACATTTTTTTGTTTGTTTTAAAGTTTATTTTGTCTGATATCATAGCCACTCCAGCTTTCTCGTTGTTTCTATGCTATGTGTTATACTTTTTTACATTCAACACATTGTATCATCCAGTCTTCAGTGTGTTCTCTTAAGACTTCATATAGTTGGACCTTGTTTTGTTTTATTTGTTTCCAGTTTGGCAGTTGCTGCCTTTTGGGTGGTTGGCTTAATCCATTCACACTTAATGTTACTACCGACATAGTTGGCTTTATAACTGCCATTTTATTTTGTGTTTCCCGTATACCTCATATCTTTTTTGTTCCTCCGGGCTTCCATTGTTCTTTTCTTATGCATTAAATAAACCTTTTCTTATGTGACATTTGAATTCCTTTAATTATTTTTTACTGTATTTTAAAAATTCATTTTGTTGCTATTTATTCTAGTGCTTACCATCTACATTTTAACTTAGGATACTGTACTTTGGCTTTATACTGAGTTCCAGTGAGATATAGAAATGCCACTCCTACATAGTTCTGTTACCCAACCCTTCCTGTGATATTTCTATGCATTTTATATATTCCTTTAATCCAAGTTACAAACTCCACAATACATTGTTATAATTATTTTATAATTTTTAAATTTTATATATTTTTTTTAATTTATTTTTTTTGAAAAGATTTTATTTATTTGTTTGACAGCGAGATAGAGAGCACAAGTAGGCAGAGCGGCAGGCAGAGGGAGAGGGGGAAACAGGCTCTCCAATGAGCAGGGAGCCCAATGTGGGGCTCGATCCCAGGACTCTGGGATCATGACCTAAGCCGAAGGCAGCCCCCCAACTGACTGAGCCACCCAGGCGCCCCTAAATTTTATATCTTTTAAATAAGGTGAGGGAATAAAGGAGAGTAAAGATGTATTTACAGTATTTGTTACATCATCCTTTTCATTACCCTGTCTAGTTTCCTTCATTTGTTCCTGTGGGTTTGAGTAAACTTTTGATGTCATTGCCTTACAGCAGTACAACTCTCATCTACCCTCGTCATGCTGTTGTTGTCAAATATATTTCTATATTTTACAGGGAAAATAATACAGTACTATGCATATTATTTTATACAGTTATTTTGCTGCAGTGGTGATGGTGGTAAAATATACATAACACGATTTATCATTGTATCATTTAAGTATATAGTTGTGTGGCTTTAAGTATGTTCACATTGTTGTGCTATACAATTTGGTCTTTAAATCAATTAAGAGTAGAAAGGAGAGAGTGTCATTACATTGTCTTTTATAATTACCTAATTACTTTATTTGTTTCTCCCCATTTTGTTTCCTGTGTGGGAAATGCTGCCTGGCATCATTTACTTTCAGCCTGAAGAACATCTTTTAGTATTTCTTGTATGGCGGGGCTGCTGGCAATGAGTACTCTCATTTTTTGTTTATCAGTTTTGTTTTTCAGTTTTAGAAGTTTGGGTTGTATATAAAATTCTTGGCTGACCGTTTTATTTCTTTTCTCTTCTTTGAATGTGTTACCCCACTGCTTCCTCCACTAGCTGTGATAGAGAATAGGCTGTTAGTCATGTTGGGGGTCCCTTGTATGTGAGGAGTCCTTTTCTTTGTCTGCTGTCTACTTTCCACCAGCTGCTGTCACAGTTGCCAGCTCAGTAGCTTAAAACAACGGAAACGGAAACTCTCCCACTACTGGAAGCTAGAATTCTGATGTCAGGGTGTTGGCAGGGCCGTGCTGTCTGAAGTTTCTAGGAGGAAATCCGTTTCATGCCTTTCTCTTAGCTTCTGGTGTTGCCACTAGTCCTGGATTCCTTGTCTTGAAGACACATCCGTCCAGTCTTTGCGTCCATCATCACATACTGGATTCAGGGTTTACCCTACTCCAGTATGACCAGATTTCAACTGATTACATCTTCAGTCACCCTATTTCCAAATAAGGTCATGTTCTGAGCTTCTCAGAAGGATATACATTTTGTAGGGCAGTATTTAACCCAGTACAACTGCTTCCAGAATTTTATCTTTGTCTCTGATTTTCAGCATTTCTAGTATGATCTGACTACATGCATCTGTTTGTGTTTGCATTTATCCTGCGTGGATGGAGTTTGGTCAGCTCCTTGAATGTGTAGATTCATGGGTTTCGTGAATCTGGGGAACTTTTTAGCCATTATTTCTTTGAATATTTTTTCTATTCCTCCCTTTCTTCCTTTCTGGTGCTCCCATTATATGCATGTTCTTGTGTTCATCGGTGTCTCATACCAGTCTGAGGCGATTCACTTTATTTTTTCTCTCCACTCTTCAGGTTGCATGAACTCTCGATTTATCCTGTTTGCTTTTTTTCTGCCCGATCCAATCAGTTGTTGACTCTGTCGTGAGTTTTTCTATACTTGTCAACCTCCAAATTTCCATTTGTTTCTATGTTGTAACTGTTCTCTTTTTAGTCTCCGTTTACTTCTTTAAGCATGGTTTCCTCCCATTCTTGTGAACTTGTTTATGCTAGCTGACTTGAGGACTGTTGAATGTGACAACTGGGCCCTGACACAGGCAGTTTTTGTCTCCTGGTGGTTTTCCCTGGGTCCAGGTCCCGCATTCCTGTTCCTTTCTGTGTCTCAAAGTCTTTTGTAGAGAACTGGGTATTTTAGGTAGTATATTGTAGCAACTCTGGGTACTATTCTCCCCTTTCTCCAAGCCTTGTTTTATTTTTTCTAGCTTACTTAGTTGTTTAGTGACTTCGCTGGTCTCTTTCAGTGATGTCTGCTCCCCTGGAGTATGGGACTCTCTGATGGTTGCTGCAGAGGCCACAGCCTTGGGGATGGACGCAGTGGGACAGCAGTGACCATCTCTTAGCCTGATTGCTCTGTTAAGCTGTCTGCCTTGTGTGGTATCACACTGTTAGGCTCCAGTAATTGCTAGTTGAGCAAACTGCTTTAATCAATGCTTTGCATTATAAATTGCTCCTCAGCCTGATTCCGTTAAATTCTGGCCCCTTTGCGGAGGTAGATGTTTAGGCTAGTCTTTGAGGTTTGCCCTGACCCCAAGAGGAGTTTTAGGTGTGTCTTTCCCTGGCTCTCTCTACTAAACTAGCGGTCCTGTGACTAAGCTTGTTCTCATAGAGCTACCAGGCTCTTTTCTGTTGCTCACCACTTAAATCTCCATGGTTTTTGAGATAACCTTTATGCTTGAACTTTCCCCATTTCTCTTTCAAATTAAGTCTATCTCTCTGGGGAGAGCTTTGGAGCTCTTGTGTTTTTATTGACTGCCTCTGCCCCCAGGGGAGAGTCTCTGAGCCACTACTGTGGAGCTGGAGGAGGGAGGGACATTCCTGCTTACGGGCAGGGGGCTGGCAGGACCTGTACCCCTGGTCTTCTTGCCTTGCCTCTCTGGGCATGGAATCCACTCCGTGAGTGAGCCGGGGCAAGGGTGACCACAGTCCCATTAGTCATTCGCAGCCTGCCGTCCCTGGAGTAGAGCCTCTGCCCCTGGAGTAGAGCCTCTGCCGCGTGAGGAAGGTCTCTCTTAACCACTTGGCTCACGCCTCAGGAATTGAGCCTGTGCAGCTCACAGCTGGGGGGATTGAAAACTGTGGGTGGCCTGCCTTTCCTGGTTAGATACCCGGAGCGCCGTTGTTCTGGCCACACCAGCACCCACTCTGAACTGTGAGGGTGAAGGGTGGAAGGTGGGAGTGGGCCATGGCCCACGTGTCACTGAGTCTCTCTGTTCTTACTGAATTTTTGTAGATTTTCTTGAATAAATGTTTCTTCATTTGCTGTATACCCTTAGAACAATTTCCAGAGACTTTAAATGGCTAGGTTTTTGAATTCTCACCAGTTACGTTCTTTTGCTGGGGACAGGTCTGTGGAGCACCTCACTTTGCATTCTGTAAGAAATGTCTTTTCTGACTTTGATATGTAAATGGTTAGTACACAAGTGGTTTTTTGTTCTTTTACCTGTTATCTAGGCTGTAGGACTATGTATCCCAAACACCAGAGTAATAGTCTTGAATCAGTATTAAACTGTGTACACCCATAATCTCCCTTTTCTTCTGGAAGTTATAGAAAACCTCTTGCCTTTTTAGTTGGTTTACATAAATCTCACCCTGAGCAGACTCTAACATTGTTATACTTGTACGCCCATCTTTTGGGGTTATTTCTTTCTTTCTTTTTTTTTTTTAATGTTTCATTTATTTGTCAGAGAAAGAGCACAAGCAGAGAGAGCTGCAGGCAGAGGCAGAGGGAGAAGCAGGCTCCCCGCTGAGCAGGGAGCCCGATGTGGGGCTCGATCCCAGGACCCTGGGATCATGACCCGAGCCGAAGGCAGATGCTTAACCGACTGAGCCACCCAGGTGCCCCTTTTTGGGGTTATTTCTACCATATTAAAAATGCGTAGGCATTTAAGCGTGAATTGAGAAATATATCCGTGTCTTCAGCAGCAGAGAAAAGTTAATTTTCCAGTCTTTCTGCTGCCACGTGTAGGACTGATCAGACTGTTGGATGCCCTCCACTAACATATGAACCCTGCACAGTCTTGCAAGGGTTATTATTATATTCACGTGGGATGATCTTCCCATCGATGCTGAGTATTACCGAATTTATTTCAGTTTTCACATAACCACAATAAATGGGCTGAGTGTCCTTCACTCCTCTGCCGTCTCATAGGTTAAGCCACATTTCAGAGTCATCTGGTGCCACGTTGTTGCTAAAACCCAAAGCTTTTCAGTGATTGTGGAAGCCTTGGCACAAAGAAGAGGTTTGTCAGAAAGGCATTCTTCTTGCAGACTTACTGAGCAGCTTGAGTTTGAATGCTGCCCTTGAACTGGACCAGGTTCGCTGCCTGTGAGCTCCACAAGAGCCGGAAGTACAAGCAGTTGAGATGAGCTCATAACTGCAGAGCCATGCAAAGCTGTGTGGAGTCCATTCAGTTCCACTGGAAGAGGTTGCCTGTCCTTTCGTCCTACTCTCTTCTTGGGGGGTTAGCTCCTTGTTATTCACAGGGTATCCCTGGGTTTGGCGATTCATTTTTCCTGGGGGAGCTTGTAAGTGATGAGATTCTGCCAGTTTTGTTTCTGTTTGAAATGCTTGCCTAATGGGCTGAAATTGATTAGGGAGAGACACTGTATAACCACCCAGCTATGTTACATAAATCTTTAAGTATTTTTGATAGGACTTACTCAAGAAAAACAGTTCAAATGCGTTTCAAGCAAGGCTAAGGTGCTTCCAGCAAGTTTATGTCACCACTTAAAACTAGTGAAATGTTGGAGGCAATCGTGTATAATTTAGTACACTGTGTTTCTGCTAGCCCTGAGTAGTCGCTCAGTTATTTTAGGTGTGGAGATAAAGTTAGCATGCGACAGAACATCTTAGTTTAGGAAACATTTGCATATAGATACAGAGTTACATTTAAAAAAGGTTAAATTCCTTTGAAAAGAGATGTAATTTTTCTGACTTATGAACTGTGGAAGGCTTGGGAAAATGCAGTGATATGAAGGCTATTTCAAATACAATGAATTTTCATTCCTCGAGTTAAACACTAGTAAAGCTAGATTTGGAATTCATGTGTTTTTCCTGAAAATTCTGTTTTTAAGTCATCATTCAGGTATACAGGTGAGATGTAGGTGTGCTGAGGATAAAACATGAACCAGACAAATCTACAGGTAGTGGAGAGAATATGAAATTAGGAAGACTCAAAGCTTATTCTGTCATCACTAGTGATCCTGGGGATCGTGGTCAGAGACTCAGTTCCCCTGGGTGTCCATTTCCTCTATTTATTTATTTATTTATTAAATTTTATTTTATTATGTTGTGTTAGTCACCATACAATACATCATTAGTTTTGGATGTGGTGATCCACGATCCATTGTTTTCATATAATACCCAGTGCTCCATGCAGTACGTGCCCTCCTTAATACCCATCACCGGGCTAACCTATCCCCGACCCCCCTCCCCTCTAGAACCCTCAGTTTGTTTCTCAGAGTCCATAGTCTCTCATGGTTCATCTCTCCCTCCGATTTCCCCACCTTCATTTTTCCCTTCCTTCTCCTAATGTCCTCCATGCTATTCCTTATGTTCCACAAATAAGTGAAACCATATGATAATTGACTTTCTCTGCTTGACTTCACTTAATATAATCTCCTCCAATCCCATCCATGTTGATGTAAAAATTGGGTATTCATCCTTTCTGATGCTGAGTAATATTCCATAGTATATATGGACCACATCTTCTTTATTCATCTGTTGAAGGGCATCTCGGCTTCTTCCACAGTTTGGCTATTGCAGACATTGCTGCTATGAACATTGGGGTGCATATGGCCCTTCTTTTCACTACATCTGTGTCTTCAGGGTAAATACCCAGTAGTGCAATTGCTGGGTCATAGGGTAGCTGTCTTTTTAATTTTTTGAGGCACCTCCACACTATGTTCCAAAGTGCCTGTACCAACTTGCATTCCCACCAACAGTGTAAGAGGGTTCCCCTTTCTCCACAACCTCTCCAACATTTGTTGTTTCTTGCTTTGTCAATTTTTGCCATTCTAACTGATATAAGGTGGTATCTCGGTGTGGTTTTGATTTGAATTTCCCTGATGGCTAACGATGATGAACGGTTTTTCATGTGTCTGTTAGCCATTTGTATGTCTTCTTCGGAGAAGTGTCTGTTCATGTCTTCTGCGCATTTTTTGACTTGAGGATTATTTGTTTTTTGGGTGTGGAGTTTGAGAAGTTCTTTATAGATCTTGGATATTAGCCGTTTATCTGTAGTGTCATTTACAAATATCTTCTCCCATTCTGTGAGTTGCCTCTTTGTTTTGTTGACTGTTTCCTTTGCTGTGCAGAAGCTTTTTATCTTGATGAAGTCCCAAAAGTTCATTTTTGCTTTTGTTTCACTAGCTTTTGGAGATGAATCCTGAAAGAAGTTGCTGTGGCCGATGTCAAAGAGGCTACTGCCTATGTTCTTCTCTAGAATTTTGATGGATTCCTGTCTCACATTGAGGTCTTTCATCCATTTTGAGTTTATCTTTGTGTATGGTGTTAGAGAATGGTCGAGTTTCATTCTTCGTATATAGCTGTCCAATATTCCCACCATTTATTGAAGAGACTGTCTTTTCTCCATTGCATATTTTTTCCTACCTTGTCGAAGATGATTTGACCATAGAGTTGAGGGTCCATATCTGGGCTCTCTGTTCTGTTCCATTGGTCGGGTATGTCTGTTTTTGTGCCGGTACCATGCTGTCTTGGTGATTACTGCTTTGTAATATAGCTTGAAATCGGGCAACGTGATGCCCCCAGCTTTGTTTTTCTTTTTCAACATCTCCTTGGCGATTTGCGTTCTTTTCTGATTCCATACAAATTTTAGGATTGTTTGTTCCAGCACTTTGAAAAATGTCATTGGAATTTTGATCGGGATGGCATTGAAGGTTATAGATTGCTCTGGGTAGCATAGACATTTTAACAATGTTTATTCTTCCGATCCATGAGCATGGTATGTTTTTCCATCTTTTTGTGTCTTCTTCAATTTCTTTCATGAGTGTTCTGTAGTTCCTAGAGTATAGATCTTTCACCTCTTTGGTTAGATTTATTCCAAGGTATCTTACGGTTTTCGGTGCTATTGTAAATGGAATCGTTTCTCTAATTTCTCTTTCTACAGTTGCATTGTTAGTGTATAAGAAAGCAACTGATTTCTGTGCATTGATTTTGTATCCTGCCACATTACTGAATTGCTGTATGAGTTCTAGGAATTTGGGGGTGGAGTCTTTTGGATTTTCCACATAAAGTATGTCATCTACAAAGAGAGAGAGTTTGACTTCTTATTTGCCAATTTGAATACCTTTTATTTATTTTTGTCGTAAGATTGCTGTTGCTAGAACTGTGTTGAACAGTAGTGGCGAGTGTGGGCATCCTTGACGTGTTCCTGATCTTAAGGGAAAGGCTCTCAGCTTTTCCCCATTGAGGATGATACTCGCTGTGGGTTTTTCATAGATGGATTTTGTGAACTTGAGGAATGTTCTCTCTATCCCTATACTCTGAAGAGTTTTAATCAGGAAAGGATGTTGTATTTTGTCAAATGCTTTTTCTGCATCAATTGAAAGGACCATATGGTTCTTCTCTCTCCTCTTATTAATGTGTTCTATCACATTGATTGATTTGCGAATGTTGAACCACCCTTGCATCCCGGGGATAAATCCCACTTGGTCGTGGTGGATGATCCTTTTAATGTATTGTTGGAGCCTATTAGCTAGGATTTTGTTGAGAATTTTGGAATCCATATTCATCAGGGATATCGGTCTGAAAGTCTCCTTTTTGATGGGGTCTTTGCCTGGTTTGGGGATTAAAGTAATGCTGGCCTCATAGAATGAATCTGGAAGGTTTCCTTCTGTTTCTATTTTTTGAAACAGCTTCAGTAGAATAGGTATTATTTCTTCTTTGAATGTTTGGTAGAATTCCCCAGGGAATCCCTCAGGCCCTGGACTCTTGTTTTTTTGGGAGGTTTTTGATCACTGCTTCAATCTCGTTACTGGTTATTGGCCTATTCAGCTTGTCAATTTCTTCCTGTTTCAGTCTTGGGAGTTTATGGGTTTCCAGGAAGGCGGCATCCATTTCATCCAGGTTGCTCAATTTATTGGCATATAGTTGTTGATAATAATTTCTAATAATTGTTTCTATTTCCTTGGTGTTAGTCGTGATCTCTCCCTTTCCTTCATAATTTTATTAATTTGGGTCCTTTCTCTTTTCTTTTGGATAAGTCTGGCCAGTGGTTTATCGATCTTATTAATTCTTTCAAAGAACCAGCTTCTAGTTTCATTGATCTGATCTACTGTGTTTCTGGTTTCTAATTCATTGATCTCTGCTCTAATCTTAATTATTTCTCTTCTAATGTGTGGCTCAGGCATCGTTTTTGCTTTTTCTCTAGTTCTTTAAGGTGTAAAGTTAGTTGGTGAATTCGGGACTTTTCTGTTTTTTTGAGTGAGGCTTGGATGGCTATGTATTTCCCCCTTAGGATTGCCTTTGCAGTATCCCATAGGTTTTGGACCAATGTGTTTTCGTTCTCATTGGTTTCCATGAATTGTTTAAGTTCTTCTTTGAGTTCCTGGTTGACCCAAACATTCTTGAGCAGAGTGGTCTTTAGCTTCCAAGTGTTTGAATTTCTGCCAAATTTTTTCTTGTGATTGAGTTCCAGTTTTAAAGGGTCTGAGAATATGCAGGGAATAATCTCAATCTTTTGGTATCAGTTGAGACCTGATTTGTGACCCAGTATGTGGTCTATTCTGGAGAAAGTTCCATGTGCGCTCAAGAAGAATGCATATTCTGGAATGTTCTGTATATATCTATGAGGTCTATGGGTGTCTGTTCCCTATCTGCGAAGCAGAGACGATTTAGGAAATGGTGCTCTCCGTAAAGAATGAATGCAGCTGATCGAAAGCTGTGGAGTGTCAGGACTTTTCAGCCATCCACTTTCTCACCCATGATACAGCTGACCCTTGAACAACTCAGGGGTGAGAGGCATTGACCCCCCCCACCCTCCAACCCCCACGTGCTGCCGAGAATCCGTGTGTGACTGTTGCCTCCTTTTGCTTGCTGTTGACTGGCAGCCTTACCATAACACGAACAGTCGATTCACACATACTCTGTGTGTTTCGTGTATTACATATTTTGTTCTTATAAGAGAATAAACTGGGGGAAAGAAAATGTTATTAAGAACATCGTAAGGAAGAGAAAATACAGTCACAGTCCTGTCCCGTGTTTATTGGACAAAAATTTGCATGAGGTGGAGCTGTGCAGATCACAGCTGTGTTGTTCATGGCTGAGCTGTGTGTGTATTTTCATCAGAGCATATGTAAATGTCTGGGTGGTGTTGATGTGGTTCTTCTGTGGCTGGCATGACCCCTCCCCGCTCCCCAAATCTACGACCTTCACCCCGGGCTGCTTTGTTCTCACCCGTAGTAAACATCTGAATTATGTGTCAGATTTTATCACACTTCGTGGCAAACAAAATGTTTTAAAACCATATGCCTAAGGGTTTATGTGTTTTGTTTTGTTTTGGTAAAAGAATTGGTGTTTTTTTTTCCTAGTGTTAATTCTTTCAGTTCGGAACAGGAGGGTGAGGTGAGTGCAAGTTTTGACTGCAGAGAAGGCAGAGCGGAGAACAGAACAGGACAGAGAAGGTGTTTGCCCATTGCTAGTCCACTTTCTGAGTGTTCTTTTCACTCCTTCCTCCCCAACACTCAGTACGCTTTATCGGCCCCCTCCATAGTCATCATTTAATTTGAATAAAATCTTTCTGTTAGTTTAACAGTGACTTTCACTTGTGATTGCCTCTTCACGTTTGTTGTGGCTCAGGCTTTGGAAGCACAGTATTGCTGGCCCCCTGCCCCCCACAGTTGCATCCTGTCCCCCTTGGGGCCCATCAGCAGACCCCATGCAGTGGTCACGTTCCTGCTTAGACAGGGACCGGACAGTAGAACTTAATCACTTAGGGCTCTGGTCTGCAAACAGTATCTATTGCTTATTCATTTGTTTTCATAAGCAGTTGGAAAGATAATCCTTTTTTATGACATTTTTGTGTCCAGTTTTAAAAATCACATGTATTATTTGGTAGTTCAACGAATCTCTGCATGTTGCTAATCACTTTTTAAAAGAGAGTCATTCTGAAACTTTGCAGGAGTAGTGGTAGAATTATATAAGTGATGTTCAGTGTTCTTTCCATTATAAAATAAGAACTTTTTAATGTAAAATTGTCTGTTAGAGGAGACATTTGGAAACTTGAAACTATTTTTCTGTACTATTGACTGGGTGGTAGCTTCAAGTTTTAGTCTGCTTAGAAGTCGGCAGTAGTATGTGACAATTTGTTCTGGAGGAAGAGCTAAGTTGCTGTCTGTAAACTGTTTGTGTCTTCCTTCCTTGCTCTCCTTCCAAGTTTTAAGTTGTGGCTGCACCAAAGCCAAATCCCCTTGAAGTTGGTTGTCACCGTGTCCTCTTGTGCTTTCTCTGGGGATGTGGGGCGCATGCAGATAACCGGAGGAGCGGGGTTCGTGGGCTCCCACCTCACCGACAAGCTCATGATGGACGGCCATGAGGTGACTGTGGTGGACAACTTCTTCACGGGGAGGAAGAGGAATGTGGAGCACTGGATCGGCCATGAGAACTTCGAGCTGATTAACCACGATGTGGTGGAGCCGCTCTACATCGAAGGTGAGTGAGAGTGCACACTGACAGCACATCGAGCCTGGTGGGTGGGCTCCCCAGAGCAGCCAGCTCCCAGCCAGAGCCTTCTGCCCCGACCACAGTGAGTGGGAGCTGTGCCTTGTTTCTGAAATGGTCTCACTGGGTACAAGGCACTATCCTAGTTTCTGTGATAAAGAACAGTGACGGCACTGTGGGCATTTGGCTGCACTGCCCCGAGCCCTCCTGGCTTTGATTGTCATGGTCTGTTCCAGAAGGGCTTGTGTAGTGCACGACCCTCCCCACTGCGTAACACATCCTTTGCCTGCCCCACTTGTGCAAAAGTACTTCGAGCTTCCTGCAGGGTGCTGGCTGGTGTGGAATGCTACTTAATAGTGAAATTCCACATCTGAGAGTTTAAAGCCTCAGTAACTTTGCCACTCTCAAGGAGTCAGGGATTGGGGGCTGTAGTGGGTTGGACGGTGGTCCCCAAAAAGATACATCCATGTCTTAATCCCCAGAATCTGTGAATGTGATTTTACGTGGGGGAAAGGTCTTTGCTGATGTAATGAGGTTAAGGATCTCAAGATGAGATCAGCCTGGATTCCCCAGGTGAGCCGTATTTCCAATGGCGAGTGTCTATATAAGAGACAGAATGGAGAAGACACAGATGCATGGGGAGAAGAGCAGGTCTCACGAATACCAACGGAGCAGAGATTGAGGCCATGCAGCCCCAGCCCCAGCACCACCTACAAGGCAAGGAGCGATTCTCCCCTAGAGCCTTTGGGGGAAGCGTGGCCTTGCCAACACCTTGTTTTCTAGAATTGTGGGAAAAGAGATTTCTGGTGTTTTAGTTCACCTAGCGTGTGGCACCTCAACTACAACAGCCACAGGAGACTAGGAGGGAGGGTTTGTCTGAGGTGTGCCGATGAGAACCTCTACCAGGTGCTTGCTTAGCAGGCCTCTTAGGATCACCAGACTTCACGTTCATTCTCATTTAAATCTGACCAGAGCCCTGAGAGGTAAATGGTATCATCCCCCCTTGAATATTTATGGAAAACTGGAACTCGGTTGTGGTCTGCCCCAAGCCATCGGGCTGTTAAGCAGTCAGGCCAGAACTCAGCCTCAGGTTTCAGGCTCCAAAGCTCGATTATCACCTGCCCTCCTCCTGCATGGATAGGGTAGTGTTCTGCTTTTGCACGTTATCCAGTCATGGACATTTTCCCATGTCAATACAAAGCGTCTTGGAAAGCCGGTATAGTTGCTGAGCAGGATTTATCATATGGGTATACCGTGCTTTATTTACTCCTATCCTTAAATGTTCTCCAGTGTTTTATTATAACTATCTTCCTCTGAATTTTATTTCCATAATAAAGAGTTCAAATGCGAATTTTGCCAAATGCTGCTGTGTCCTCCTTGTTCGGTGTTGTCTGTTTCACGACCACAGAAGTAGCACTGAGCATTATCTTCAAAAACTACTAACAAAATAGTTTGCTAATTCGATAGAAAACACATGGTTCTTTGACTAAAAAAGCTAGATGTTTTCTAACATACTAAAATTCGCACAAAAAAATCTAAATAGTTCTTTTACCCTTTTTAAAAAATTTGCTTTTCGTAGGAGTTCTTCATAATAGGGATATTAATCATTTGGTATATATTTAACATTTGCCCGTCCCCCTGAATCTGGCTTTTGCCTTTTAATTCCATTGAAATTTTATAATTACAGTCTCATCTGTTTATTTTCCCCCTTTGTTGTTCTGTTTCTTTTATGTTCTAAGTGTCCAAGAATAGAGAAATATTCAGCCATGGTGTTTTTTGTTTGTGTGACTTTTTTGCTGTTGTTTTTTTAAAACATGTAATTATTTAATCTATCAGGGATTTATTTTGGGGTTAGGCTGTAGTTTGTGAAGTGAACTAGATGATCCAGGTAATAGATAAATAGGCTCACGTTCCCCCTGGACCTGATCGTGGGTTTGCTGTGAGGGTTAATTGAGGTAATGCGCGTGATAGGGCGGGCGCTCACAGGCAGAACTGCAAAGTGTGAGAGTCTGCATGCTGCAGTCATGAATCAGCTGGTATCAGTAAGACACCGAGATTCCCTGGGGTTATGTGGGTGGGCCCACATAATCACGCGAGTTTGAAAAGCAGCGGCAGCAGTAGGTGGAGGAGCTAGTTGGAGAGATCTAGTAGAAGGGATGCTTCCGAGAGACAGGCACTGGGGAGGTCAGGGGGACTTGACCCACGGCTGCTGGCTCAGAAGGCGGCCTTGAACCAGAGCCTGCGGCCAGCCTCTGGGAGCTCCCAGCCCACAGCCAGCAGGGAGATGGGGACCTCAGTGCTGCAGCCTCATGCGACTGAACTTTGCCAGCAGCTTGACTCACCCACTGATGGCAGGAACGCAGCCCTGCTGATACCTGATTTCAGCCTGTGAGGGCAGAGAGAGAACCAGCTGAGCCACACCGTGCCTGCCTTCTGACCTGCAGACCCGGTAGATTATAAGTGGGCATTTTTTTTTTTAGCCTCTAAGTTTGTTAGGGCATCAGTACAAAACTGCAGGGCTTGGCACAGGGGCTGGCGCCTCTCAAGTGCTCTCCAAATAGTAGCTGCTATTATTATTCCTCTTTCCCCTTTTTTTGCACATGGCAGTAAACATTTGTGAAATGAAACTATAGATCACATAATTTCAGTACTACCAAAACTTAGTAAAAACGGTATGTTGGTAAGTAAATTATCTGCTTTGCCTCTGAGCTTTGACACCAGAACTACTGGAGACCATTTCTCCCAGTTCTGACTGTAGACTCCATGTGGAGGACACTCATAAATGCACCGAATGGACTCCCACAAGAAAGGGTTCACACTTCTGCCATTTGCTGCAGTGGGAGTGGCACCCGTGAGGGAGAGCAGAAGACATTTCTCCACCCCCACAGTCTAAAGCCTGTTTTTTTTTTCACTTTCTCCAACCGTAGCGTAAGATTCTTATACATGCCCGTGATAGTCCCCCACCTGCTCCCCAACCTCCCCATCTCCTCAATCCTTCTGCCCCCACAGTGCCCACCTGATTCTGAGCCCCATCCAGGGAGAAGAGCATCCGTCATTGGATCCTGCTTGTGGGTACACTTGTGCGTCTCAGAGGTAGTAATCCTCCCCCTGCAAGCCAGACACAGCATGAGTTTAACCAGATGAACTCAGTTTGATTTGCCCCCTCCCCTCAGTGTTGCATTGTCACACAAAGGATGACATGATTTAGGGCACCCTTGAGTGACCTGTCCTCGCCTGTGCTTACAGTGCCTGCCATAATTTACTTCCACTTTAGTTTTTCCTCTGATCGAATGTTACAGCCTGTGCTCATACTAAGTGGGATTACCATTTGGTGTAATGTGTACAGCGGTCTTTTAGCAGCAATGAACAGTTAGTGTGTCCTGTTGATGTGATAGAATTATTCTCCTGTGTGCGGGAGAGTGTATTACGAAGTATGCACACCCAGCGTTCAATACATAACTCTCCTTTTGAGTACCTTCTTCTGAGTAAAAGAAACTCCACTTGATGTGGTATTGACACCATACCAGGAATGTTCTTCAGCTCTGAAAAGCATTTTGCGGAATTTGTTTTAGTTTTTCCGGGGCTGGCAAGTTGTTTGGGTTGTAACGGCGTAACAGTGGTGTCACTTGATTTGGCAGTGTCCTAGCAGAGCTTCATTAATTTTCCTTCAGCACAGATTTCCTCCTCTTGTTATTTTCAGAGTGTAACCATTGTTTCAGAAGCAGAGGCATTAGCGATTCACTGTTGTGGGAAATTAACTGTTGTCTGCACTCAGAATGTGGTGGCGGCATTGGGAAGGGGGAAAGTGATTGCCACCCCCCCGGGTCGGGGCTGAGAGTGCGGTACCGTGGAGTGCGGGGGGGGGGGGGTGTCACGTGGTCATGAATTGTAAAACTGATGAAGGCCAGCAGTGCTGGTGTCATAGGGGTTCTGTTAGAGGCCTCTGCGTTGTCTGGGCTACTCTGTAGAGAAGGAATATCGCTGCTTTGGAGGGAATTGTAATACTCCCTGAAGTAACTGAGTCTGGCTGTATATTGCTTCAAGAGAACTCTGGATTTTTACCAAAGGAGACATTGAAGTTTCAGACGGTGAATCTCAGGAAGGAGTCAAGTTAATTCTTCCAACCCATATATTAAGGGCGCAGAGAAGTTTCAGACGAGCCAGGGTTGGGGGGTTACGGGGTGTGTTCGGGTTTTGTGAGGGAGATGCCAGGCCACAGAGATGGTGGAGAGGAGGCTCAGCGTTGGGCAGCCCCTCGTTCCAGCCTGGAGCGCTGGTGGGCGGGTGTTGGCCCCAGGCAGGCTCCCTGAGAAGGGAACATGTCTAGAGAAAGAGCCGTGTGATCGCAGAAGCAAGGATTAGGGATGCATAGGATAGGAGCACTGACCCTGGAGGCTTTTTCAGAACAGAGCTGACTCTACTGGAGGAGGATGGAGGTCTAGCCAATCCCTGACTTACAATGGTCAGCTTAAAGGATTTTCTGACTTTACAGTGGTGTGATAATAGTACACATTCAGTGGAAACCAACTTTGAATTTTTTTTAAAGATTTTATTTATTTGAGAGGGGGAGGAGCGGAGGGAGAGGGAGAAGCAGACTCCCCGCTGAGCAGGGAGCCGGACACGGGACTCCGGGATCATGACCTGAGCCGAAGGCGGATGCTTAACCGAGTGGGCCACCCAGGTACCCCATACTTCGAATTTTTAATCTGGATCTTTTTCTGGGCTAGGGACGTGCAGTCCTGTCCTTTTGTGATGCTGGGCAGTGGCCGCGGCTCCCAGTCAGCCAGCGATCACAAGGGTCAGCAACCAATAAATGTACAAGCATTCCATACCCAGACTACCCTTCCGCTTTCACTTTCAGTACAGTACTAAGTAAGGTGCTTGAGACAGTCAGCACTTTATCACAAAATAGGCTTTGTGTTGGAGGATTTTGCACAACTATGGGCTAATGTAAGTGTTCTGAGTACATGTAACGTAGGCTAGGCTAAGATTTGTGTTCAGGAGGTTATTTTACTAGCACTTTCCCTATGAATATAATACAGTTTTATTATTGGTGCTGTGGGCCATCTGGGGAGTTTGTAAGTATGGGCAATGATGACCCCTCCTTGAGAAGCCGCCCGCCATTTCCTTAGACTCATGTCCAGGCTCCCGGTGTATACAGCCTGGGCCCCTCCCAAAAGCTGTCCCAGTTTACTTGTCCACCATCTGCAGAAGCAGGAATCTTGAAACCAACATTTCTGTAGAGGACAGAAAAAGATGAGACACTCATTGCATCATGGGGAGCCCGCTCCCGGAACATGCGGTACCCGTGAGTAAGAGGTCCAGGACAATGAAAGCAGAAAATGACAATCGTAAACACCTCATGAATACCCACTGTGTTCCAGGCACTGTTCTAATCACTGTGTATAATTAACAGATTTAATTCTTTCAGCGTATGGGTGAGGTAGGCAGTTATTATTCATGTGTGCAGGTGAGGGAACCAGCGCGTGGAGTCCTGTGACCCCCCTGTTTCCCAGGTGCAGGGATCCTGTGCAAGGTGAGGAGGGGCGGGCGCCAAGCCAGGGAATACAGGAGAGGCCGAACTGTCACACCCAGATGGCCTGGAGTTGACCATGAATGGGGGATGGAAACTGTTTGCCAAGAGCACTGGGTCCGTGTTGATGTAGGTATTTGAGGAGTGCTATTCTGATTCCAAGATTTTTGTTGGATTGTAATTTAGAATTTTTTTTATCCCATTCAGTTTTTGTTGCAAATGTAAACATAAAATGCAGAGGCAGCAGATCCAAGATCCCCCACTCTGTTGAACTTGGAGCCGTGGGGAACTCCTGCAGTGAGGCTCTGGCCTATAGGTGCTTTCTCGCCACAGTTTTATCATGGTGACCCCTGAGCACTTGGGGGGGGTTCCGAGGGGGATGAGGGCGGCTGCCAGCTGTGGCAGGAAATTGACAGGCGGCAGCGCTGACCAGAATTTTGATCCTGGGGCTGAGCCAGACCTCTGGCATGTACAGTCTTCCCTTTGCATTAAGTCAATATTATTTGATATGAAATCAAGGCAAAAAATCCCACTCTTTTTACTCTTTTAGTTCTTTGTGCCAAGAGAAGTTTGGCCTTTACACTGAAAAGTCCTATATCTCCTTAAATCCTGTTTTCCATCAATAATACCGGTGTTGGGGGGCAAGGGTTAAGACCACACATTCCATGTAGCAGAGAGGGACATCTTGTGCAGTATTTATGCCAGGGCTCTGGTCTGGACCGAGGGGAAAGAACATGGATAAACAGGAGTATCTTTATGCTGGGATTTCACTATATGCTAAATAATCACACAGATTCACAGCAAGAACCAACCTTTTGTTTTATTTTATAGTTTTTTCAAAGCTTCAGGGTGCAACTCCTTGATGGGTATCTTACTAGTTTAGTAAGGTGTGGCTCTGGCACAGGGAAGCAGTTGGACGTAGGAACTTATATTTAAAATAAAAAAAAAAAATCGGGGAGATGTAAACATTCAGTTGGCTTTTATGTGGATTTCCCCTTTGGTAGGAGATTACACTTGATTTTTTTTTTATTTTAATTTTAATTTTTTAAAGATGTTATTTATGGGGGTGGGCACAAGCAGGGGGAGGGGCGGAGGCAGAGGGAGAAGCAGGCTCCCTGCTGATCAAGGAGCCCGATGCAGGACTCAATCCCAGAACCTCGGGGTCATGACCTGAGCCAAAGGCAGACGCCTAATGGACTGAGCCTTCCAGGTGCCCCTACACTTGATTTTTTTGATGGAGTCTGAACAATAATTTTGGGTGATCTTGAGTTGTTCAATTTTGACACCGTTTTCCTTTTATATTTATGTATCATCTGTGTGTTTTGCAGGCACAGTGAAGACCTATGGGAAGTTGGTTTGTGGCTAGTGTAGCTGCAGGGTTGTTGTTTTAAGAATTGAATTCGTGGTGGGGCTGAGCACACCTCAGTTCTACCCCACCCCTTGCCCATCCTTTTCCCAGCATAAAAATAACTCCCTGTGTTCTAGCAGGAAGGCTGTTTTGGACCTATTTAAGGAAATTCTGCGAAAAAGGAAAACACTAGTTTGCTTTACTGTTTCCCTTCCTTGATCATTAATTTGAGCTCTTTTAGGGCTCCTTGCTTAGGCTATTTTTCTGGCCATGATTACAGCGCATGGCCCTTGTAAATGTTTCGGGATCACAGGAGGGTCACCTGGTGGTCACATTGAGAGGTGCAGCTCCCGCGAATGAATGGCCCTGCCTTTCTTTTCTCCTGTTTTCTTCCTCTCCGTCCCTTCAGCTTAGATTTTGAATGTAATGCTCATTTTTGGTGTACGTGTTTTATGATGCAATTTACATCATTTGAGGGCTTCCTTCCCCCCTGGGCTGTAAGGGTTAACTTTGCTGCTCTGTTAGTATTATTCAGTATTTTTGTAGCACTTCTCATTCTGATTATTTACGCTCGTTCTAAAATTACCCCCCTGCTCTCCTCTTCACAATTCCTTACCCAAATAATTACTCAATAGCCTTTTTAGTATGGAAACCGGAGTCACTGTCACTAACACTCCCAGCAGAACACATTCTCATGGGAAAGAAGAGCTGTTGGAAATACTGATTTCGTAAGACTTCAGGTTCTTCTTAAACACCATGCATCAGTGGACATAGTTTTTAGGGCACACCTTAGCCTTTCCAGGTGGGATGACCAGGAAGCTGCAGTCAAGCTGAACCCAGACATGAAAACACCAACAAATCAGATGGAATAGCTTTTTAGATGAAGACGCCCCAGTCTATGGCTCATCTCTTCACTCAGCTCGCTTTTAGTGAGCACAGTTCCCAAACTGGCCCCAGTCATGGTGGGGAATTGGTTTTCCATCACAGATCCCCAGGCCCATCTAGCCCTTCTGATGCATTAGATCTGCCTGGGAATCTGCATTTGTGTGTGCGCATAGGTAACAAGGTGGGGGCACCCTCCTGCCGAGAGCAAAGCTGTGTGGAGAGCCTGAGGAAGAAGAAGGATCGCTTGTTCTCAGGGACTTTTCATCTGGTGAAGAGGACGTGCGGGAAGCTCTGGACAGGGCAGAATGCAGTAATTAACCAGTGGCATGGGCAGCGGGCGGGGAGGGTGATTGTCCCTGACCAGGGCGTGCAAGAGGGCTCCCCACACAAACTGACATATGACTTGAGCCTTGAGGGAGAAAGCGTGGGCTCCTGCATACGTGAAGGAGACAGGGAGCGGGTTGGCAATGTTCTCGTCTTTTGCTTGATGTCAGACTTACGAGGGACGAGCTCTCAGGGCCGCCTTTTCTCTAGTCTCTGATGCACTGAAAGACTTTCTTCGCTGTAGATGTTGTCACCTCAAGAGTAAAAACAGTGCTAAATGATTTATTCTGTGAGACCACGACCCATACCCTTGATTTAAATGGTCTTTGGGAAGCACGTGGTGGCGGCACCTTCGTGAGCGGGTATCTGAAGGGCGCCAGCTCCAGGGGCCAGGCACACTGGCGTGTGCTCTCCTGGGTGGCGCTCAGCCCCGAAGGCCTGGCCAGATTTATTCCTTGGTGGGTCTGGCCCCCTCCTGCTCTAGAGTGGCACTGGGGTGCGATGAGGTGTGTTCCAGGGAGGAGGTGCAGCACGTACGTGTGGAGTTGGTGGTCTGCTGCACACACCTGCAGTCCTTGAGCTCTGAAACAGGTGAGCAGGGACGGACCCGTGCTCTTACCGGTCCTGTCTGTAGGCTGCAAAGGGTAAAACAGCCTAAGAAGGATGGCATTCTGTGAGACCTGGCTTGTTAACTTATACTTCACATAATAAACTTTTTGTTTGCTTTTTATTTGTAGCTGTTTATCAACTCAGAATAACTTGGGGGGGGGTGGTCAGAAAGCATTCACAGGATGTTCCTCTTAATGAATTTGCGTGTTAAGACTAAATAATTTCAAAAGGTTTTGGGTTTTCTTAGTTCTCTTGAAGAAAGATTAGTCTTTCAAAAGCGTGGGTGCTTTTTAAATCAGTAGTTTTCAGTTGTGGCTTTAAAAGTGTGTTTGTGTGGTGTATATGTACATCTGTGTATGTATATGAGTGTGTGTGTATATATATGTACATGAATATATCCACCTGGAGTGTCTGCATCTGGATGCCAGGGGTCCAGGTATCCCTCATTCAAAAGCTTCACTGGGTAACTGCTGTATAGCAAGGATTGATTGGGAATCTTGAGTGAGTGGCAGTGGCTCAGGAGCCTGATTTTAGCTCTTATATTCCCAGGGTAGAGAAAGGGAGGAGAACAAATATATAAACCCAAAGCATTCATTTTGACTTCAGCCTTAGTAAAAGTTACACCCTTTTTCCACTAATACTCTTTTCATCTGCTTTTACTGCTCGTGAGTATCTTACTTTGTTTTTTTTGCCATCCTGACCATTTTCAAGGGTACTAGGCAGTAGTGGTAAACATACTGTGTTAGAACAGATCCCCAGAACTTTTTCACCTGCAAAACTGGAACTCTGTACCCATTGAACAATAACGCTCCTCCCCCAGGCCCCGGAACCATTGATCTACCTTCTATCTCTGAGTTTGATGACCCTAGGTACCTCATATAAGTGGAGTCCTACAGGATTTGTCTTTCTGTGACTGGATTATTTCACTTAGGGTAATGTCCTCAAAGTACCTCCCTGTTGTAGTATGTGACAGAATTTTTTTTTTCATTTTAAGGTTGGATAACATTTCTCCGTGTGTGTGTGTGTGTGTGTGTGCACGCACTGTATTTTGTTTATCTGTTCATCTGTCCCTGGACGCTTGGGTTGCTTCCACTAGGTGGCTGTTGTGGACAGTGCTCCTATGAACATGGGTGTGCCAGTATCTCTTTGAGACCCCGCTTTCAGTTCTTGGGAGTATATACCCAAAAGTGGGATTCCTGCTCTTACGTTAATTCTGTTTGTATACTTTGAGGAATCATCACGCTGTTTTCCATAGTGACTGCACCATTTTGTATCACCACCAAAGTGCGCCAAAGTTCCACTTTCTCCACATCCTCTATAGCACCTGCTATTTTCGGTTTCCGTTTTTTTTTTTCCTTAATAGTAGCCATCCTAATGGGTGTGATGTGATACCTCATTGTAGTTTTGATTTGCCTTTCTCTGATGATTAGTGATGTTGAACTTCTTTCCATGTGCTTGTTGGCTATTTGTATGTCATCTTTGGAGAATTATTCATTCAAGTGCCTTGCCATTTTTTGAGTTACTGGATTCTGTTGTTGATTTATAGGAGCTCCTTATATATTCTAGATATTAACACCTTTTCATATATATGACTTGTAAATATTTTCTCCCGTTGTGTAGTTTGCCTTCTTACTGTTGATTGGGTCCTTTGATACTGTCAGAAAAGTAATTAAATTTGACGTGGTTCCATTTTTCTATTTTTGCTTTTGTTGCCTTTGCTTTTGATGTCACATCCAAGAAATCTTTGCCAAATTTAATGTCCTGCAGCTTTTTCCCTATTTTCTTCTTAGAGTTTTATTGTTTTAGGTGTTACGTTTTGTTTTTTTTGTTTGTTCTAAGTTAATTTTTGTATGTAGTGTAAGATAAGGATGCAACTTCATTCTTTTGCGTGTAGATAGTCAGTTTTCCCAGCACCGTTTGTTAAAGAGACTGTTGTTTCTTCACTGAGTGGCTTGGTATCCTTGTTGAAGATCACTGAACCATGTACACAGGATTTATTTCTAGACTCCATATCCTTTTCCACTGGTCTGTGTGTCTGTCTTTATGCCAGTAACACACTGCTTTGATTACTGTAGCTTTGTATTGTTTTGAAATAGAAAATGTAAGTCTTCCCACTTTGTTCTTTTTCAAAATTGTTTTGGCTAGTCAGGGTCCCTTGAAATTATGTACGGATTTCAGGATGATTTTTTTTTTCTTCTGTTTCTAAAAAAATCACTGTTGAAGTTTTGATAGAGATGGTGTTGCAGAAGTATTTTTAAAATAAGAAGACTTTTTAAAACAATCACTTCAGGAGTTGGCCTGAATAGTCTTAGCCAATAAAGTCTCATAAATAAATATCCAGAAGATGAGAGCTACAGTCTTTTACAGGTTGTTCTTGCCTCCCTTGAGGTATGGTCACTGTATAGGAAAAACCATTACCAGGTGTTCCATGAGCCTGTGCAGTTCCTAGAACCCCTTCCCAAAGATACTATCTGCATAGAACCATCTGGCTTCCCCCTTCTCCTAGTCTTAGTGGCTCATGTGAACTGAGCCTCCCAGTTGTGTTGGGTTTGAAAGACTGAGATAATTAGGGTGAATTAAGGTAGAGACCAAGCTCACAGCCTAGAATATCATGCACTTGTGTGGAGTCACCACTTCTGTCCCTCTTCTGAAGATAAGAACCTGTCACCCGGCTCTCACCCCTGGGTGGAAGAGTGTGTTCAGAAGTCACCCCGGCCCCCAGAAGGCACTGCGGTGATTCCCATGCCATCCTGGGCATGACAGGAGATTTTCAGTGGGAAATGAGTAGTGAGTGGATGTGGGTGGGGAGGTTGGGCATTTTTGGGTGGGAAGGGATGTTTTCTGAGAAAGTTATATTGGAGAATTCACCATGAGGACAGTTTTTCCCCATTGGCCTGTTTTGCCTGTCGTTTCTGAAACCCAGCCCTTAATGTGCCGATACCTAAAAGAGAGCAATGGTCGCTGGTTGGGGAGAGGGTGGGAGGCCCGGGAGGTCCCCGCAGGCCTTCTTGCTTGGGGGCTGAAGCTGTGTACAGGGAGGGTTCACTTTGGCAGCAGCGTCTTGGATCCCCCATGATGGTGATGATATTTTCTCTCACCCGGAGGTGAAGTGGGATGGCACTGGACAGACTTGGTTGTCTGCAGGGATGGCCTTGGGATACGTGCTTCTTCATCACTGCTATTTCACAGGGAGACGTTGCTTCCCTGGGGCCTCTCTGCTGTGTGGCTGGTGCTCCCTGACCCTGGAGAGCAAGGGTTGGGGATGGTGATGTCACAGCGGACGCCTGTGCACGAGGGGAGTTGTGCAGAACCCAGTCGTTTTGCCATTCACGGCTTTAAAAACCACTCTCCTGGGGCGCCTGGGTGGCTCAGTCAGTTAAGCATCTGCCTTCGGCTCAGGTCTTGATCCCAGGGTCCTGGGATCGAGCCCCACATCGGGCTACCTGCTCAGCAGGATACCTGCTTCTCCCTCTCCCACTCCCCCTGCTTGTGTTCCCTCTCTCGCCGTGTCTCTCTCTGTCAAATAAATAAATAAAATCTTAAAAAAAAAAAAAAAGATTTAAAAACCACTCTCCTGACTCTAGCTGAACTGACAACAGTACCATATAATGCTCAAAAAGCTCTGGGTTTGGATTTATATTGAACTGGGTTCAAATCCTGGCATTGTCATTATTCAGCTGCTTCACCAGCAAGCTTCTTAATCTCTTGTGTAGAACAGAAATAATGGTACTTTACCCTCAAAATTATGGTAATAATTATAATGCATTATCAGCTGCTTAGTGTTCGGTGTCAAAATCTGTGTCCTCAAAATGTCTCCTGCTCAGAACTCCACGGTCTTCATTATCGGCGCAAGTTCAGACTCTACCCTGGTATTTAAAGTCTCATACGCTGTCGCCATATCGAACTTGTCACTTAGATCTTTCAGAGCCTCAGCAGAAATTCTTGTCCTTTCCTATCCCCGGTGCACAGCACCCTCATTCCCAAGTAGCCCGAGCGTGAATGAACTCCTAGCCCGTCTCTCTGCACAGCCAGGTCCACCTAGAGGCCAGATCCCTCGCTCAGTCTCCTTCATCAGACCAGCATACTCCAGAGCTGGCAGTTGGTCTTTGTATCTCCGCCTGTGTCCTCCCTGAGATAGGCATTTGATGACTGAAATCTTGTTACTAACCTTGGTTTCCAGTGTGTCGTTTTGCTCATGAGCCACTGAGCAGATCCTCAATAAATAATCAGTCAACGAAAACAAACAAAAGCGACCCTCCAACTGTCATCTCAGGGTCTGGTTTTTGTACACAAAATATGTGAAAACAAAGCAAGTAAAGCATATTTTAATGCTTTTATGTCAGATTGGTTTTACAAATTAAAAACCTTGCTTGCTTTAGATAGTCATGCTTCATTCAGTGTCTGAAAAATCGGTCTTCCTTCTGATTTGCATGCTGTATCTGGGACAGATCTCAGAAACAGTCAACTCGGTAATCAGATTGCCTCTGATTAGAGGAGAACAGGCCCAGATAGTTAGACTTGCTGTTTTTGTTTAAAGTTCTTCTAAATGCAAAAGCAAATTTGTTTTTATGAAGAATAAAGGAGTAACAACTGGAACTTCAGTGAAAGATATAGAACTGCCTTTATCATACAGCCTGATTCTTAGGAGTTCAGAATGTTTTTAGTGTTTTCCTTGGAAATTACATACTTCCATTTTTGTCTCCTTTAGTTGACCAGATATACCACCTGGCCTCTCCAGCCTCCCCTCCAAACTATATGTATAACCCCATCAAGACCCTGAAGACCAACACAATTGGGACACTAAACATGCTGGGTAAGTTGTCCTTTCCTTATTTCGCAGCTGTTGCTAGGAATGTTCTAGACAATTCCAGGCATAGGTCATTAACATTCTGTTAGAGTTTGATCTTGGTCTTTAGACCCCTCCTCCTTCATCCCCTGTCCATGCTCTTTCAGAGTGCGTTTATGAGCCATCAGTTTTCACAGGGGACACAGTCGTAGTAACGGGTCTGCATTGCCTCAGTTAAATCCCCTGGGAGTGACCACCCGTCACTGTGACCATGCATCCTTCTTCCCTTTCCCCTGTGACATGGTGTGTGTGTGCCTCTGGGCTGGAAGAGGCACTGGCGACTCTGATCCAGGGTTGGGTTTGTGTGGACTGCACACACCGGCCTGTCAGGAGCGCTCCTGGGAGGAGCAGAAGACCAGCCGACCTGATGGGGTTGTCCAAGCTGAGTACCTGAGTCTAGACTGAACTGTGGTATTCACTTTGAAGGTGAAAGGTGACAGCATGAACACCGGTAAAGGTGGCCACCCGTGCACGTTCACAAACAACATGCCTCAGATTTATAGCTGTGGGTAACATGTACATATTAATGCTTAAATTAGAGACATCTGAAGTTTGACACGGGTTTCAAAAACTAGGGGTTTGATTAGTTGCAAAGTAGAAAAAAGGAACCACTTTTTAAAATGTCAAGTGAAAAATGGATTTAATTATGGGAACATTTAAAACAGCTTCTATGAATGGATTTTGGTAAATATAGCACTAAATTTTAATTTGGGGAAGCTTGGAGACAAGGGATTGAAAGGGCAGCCGGAAGTTTTCGGATCTCTCAGACTAAACATTCTGGGGGGTCAAGCTCCGTATGAAGTGAAATGATTCATTCTCCTAGTCTAGAAAGGGCATTTGTTCTCCTCTTTGTTGCAACCCATGCCCTGGCCACCAGATGAAACAGAGTCCCCACTTTGCTCCGAGGTGAGATGTTGGTAGAGCTGCTTGCTGCCTGTTCTTGCCGCCATCAGCTCCTGCCCCTGCCCACGCTGTCTCTGCTTCCCCGGCTGCCTCCTTCGTATCGAGCTAGATACAACTGGGGAAAAGCCACGAAGCCCAGGCTGTTTCAGAAGATAGCATTCATGGTGCAGTCACTGTGCCCAAGGCACTGTCCTGCCCTCAGATTAGGCTCATCCTCAGGCTCTTCTGGCAGGGAGCTTGGCCTTGGCGTTCCCTGGAGGAGGTGATATATGGACCAGGCACCAGTGACATCGAGGAGGAAGGGATCGTTCCAGTGAAAGCTGTTAGAGTTCCAGGTGGAAGGGACCCTTGAGCCATGGCTGAGATTGGACCTGAAGTCTGGAAGGAAGGGTAAACTCCTTTCAGGAATGACAAGGACAAAACCCAAAGTGGAGGGAGAGTTGCTAGGCAACAGAGACCCTAAGCGGGACTTCGTATTCTGAACGGAGAGAGGTGCTGTCATTAATCATTCTGCACTTGAGACAAGATGCAGCAAACCCCACACGGCCCCTTCCTGGTGGGGCCCTTCCCTGTCTGTGGCTCCCCCCTTCTCTGGGCCTGTGCTCGGCTTCTTCAGGATGAGACTTCTTTGTCCAGTCTCTGCATAAACACCTGGGCACTCGAGCGGCGCACATGGGCTCCCCTGGCTCCCCCACCGAGGGGTCTTTGTGATGATGCAGATGCTCTGTGTCCTGAGTGTATCCGTGTCACTGTCCTGCTTGTGATGTCGTACTCTAGTTTGCAGGGTTTTACTGTCGGGAGGAACTTGGTAAACGGTACACAGGGTTCTTCTGTATTACTTTGTACGACTGCATGTAAATCTACAGTTGTCTTAAAAGTTTATTACAAAAAAACAAACCAGCTCGGGATCCTTCCTTTTGAAACTACTATCACTGTGGTATAAGTTATAAAGCCCTGAAGTTCCATATTCTGCTCTGTCCCTCTAACATTTTTTGTTCCACTGCACTGTGGCATTTGCACAGATGATCTCCACATCCTTGCTGTTCGGAGCCTGATTCTCTTGTTCTTGTTGTTCATCTTCCCTCTTCACAGCTCCCTGCTTCCCTCCTCCGGTGCTCCCACACCCCCCTCCCCCAGGCCCCGCACACTGGGGCCTTTCTAGGTCGCTGGCCGCCCCTAGAAGCGTCTGCAGGTGGTGTGTACATGCACTTCACGGGCACCTCGGTGCACGGCTCAGCTGGCCCCTCGGTCTGGTGATGTCTGTGCACAAAGGCTCCGTGAGGGAGTACATTCGGGAGACCCTGGGTTAAGCGAAGGGCAGTGGGTTTCTCTGGCTCAGGGCTGCTGTGAGCCTCTGAGGAACTGCTTAACGGTGGGAGTTTGTGTCTGGAGGACTTTGCCTACTTATATGACCACCATAGAACACGATGTTCTAGCCTGTTCTACCTGCAGGGGGTTATGCAGGACACGGTTCAGAGCTGGACACAGGAATGTGGTGACTTTCTTTGGAGAAGGGGCTGTTGAAACTGAGCCTCAAGGAGGCAGGAGGACAGGGTGGAGGGGCCCTGCCGGGGAGACTGGCTCAGGCACACTCGGAACGCCAGGTGGCGTGTTGAGGAAGTGGCAGGTGGACCGGCTTGTGGGGGGGATAGTGGAAGTGAGGGTGCAAACGGCCTTGCCTCTGCCTACCAGCGGTAACCCTGAATCCACCTTCCCAAACTAACAGACTCTCCATTTGCCCCTGCCTCCACTTATCAGTATCGGACTGAATACTGTGCTTCCGAGGGTTCATTTGTGTTTTTCTTTCTGGTTTTGTTTTTATTTTTGTTCCAGTGTAGATGGCAGTGTGAGTGGATGGTTCACCGTGCACAAATGATCAGAGACGATTCATACTAAAAATTTACATAAATTGGCTACAAAAATGGGCATACACATGTCATCTCCTCGTTCCCCTGAAGCTGACAGCTTCTCTGATCCTATCTTTGCTTTCTGTAGGACTTGCCAAACGAGTCGGTGCTCGTCTGCTGCTGGCCTCCACCTCGGAGGTGTATGGAGGTGAGTGGCGGGGCGCCCACAGGACACTGGCTCTGGGCCCATGGGACTGTCTTAGGTGAAGAAGGAAGCAAAAATGAGTCCAGGATTCCACTGTAAGAGGGCCCCACCTTGCTCTCCCTGTTTGTGTGCGAGGCAGCAGAGAGCCTTCCCGGCTCAGCCATCCATGTCTGCTCTCAGTGGGCCGAACCCCTTTCCTCCTGCTGAAGAACGCTCTTGGAGGACCGTGTCCTGTCACCTGGCCAGTAAGCCCCACCTCGGACAAACCCATGGAAGTATTTTTTCCATTCTGCTATGAAAGGACCCCGGAGATCATTGGTCAGGGATTTCTTTTGCCACTTTTTTTAGCTGGTCCATGTTATTCTTCGGTGTGAGCAGTGGGTGCAGTGAGCCTGACCCACCGAGATCGCAGAGCTTGGCCTTTGCTCGCTTGGCAAAGAGATAGGTGCTGATTGCCTCTCCTGTTGTATAATGATTTCTGGAAGAATCTTAAGTAGGTAGTGCCAGAAAACTCCTGAGCCTGTTTTGCCAACCTGCAGCATTTCACCCCCGTCGAGGCTTGTTAAGGCAGTCAGCATTCGGAGTGGGGTGAGGGCTGTGGTTCAGTTCACATTGATTTCTGTTCGGCCCCAAACCAACCAGTGCAGGCTTGTGCAGGTTTGTGGAGAACTGCTCAGTTGAAGCAGCAGAATCTGGACTCTGACATGGTGTAATTTGTCTACTGCACATTACTGTTTTGGACGAAGAAATGAGAAAGTCATGGGGCAAAATAGGAAGAGGTGTGTGTGTTTTTTTTTTTTAAATAAGGGAACCAAGTGGAAAAAAAAATAGAAACAAATTCTAAATGCAGTTCTGTTCTCTGTAATCCCTGTGAAAAGGTGGAGCACAATCCACTTTGAAATCTTGGCAGTTAAAAGCGTCCACCGCCAACCTGTTTGGCCAGTTGCTTTTGGAACGGGCATTGAGTGGACTTGCATTTCTCCTTCCTGTCCTTTCCGTAGCAAGACTTACCAAGGGATCAGTACGTTTCCCTTTATAGGGCATTGGATGATTCCCCTTTGCTTTCTGTGTGACAAGAGGAGTGGTGTTGATACAGTTCAAAGGGCTAAAGCTTTTTAAATGTCTCAAATATAAAGGTACTCCTCTTATTGGTCCAAGAGGGCACAATGACATGTTTTCCCTGTCCAGCCTTCTTCCTCCGTTGCCTCATTTATTATCTGCATATTTGATGACACCTCATGTTCCTTAGGGTTCTTAAATGACATCAGGGTGTAACTGGCTGGCTCCGGTGTTTGATCACTGCAGTAAACGGATGCTTCGTGGAGGGGTGATTGGTGGGTTAACCTCACAACATACCGAGAAGGGAAGACTAATTGGAAATCAATTTTGACTCTAGATCTTTTTTAACGACAAGGTGTGGGGACTTTATAAAGCCGTGTCTTGAACCTTGGGCATCTGGACACCTCAGCCCAGGGGTGCCCATCAAGGAGCAGAGTCAGGGGTATGCCCGATCTTCTCTTTCTTGCCATTTGCTCAATTTATGACGGTCTCTCTGGAATCTAGGTGGCCCAGCTCTTGTCAAAAATCCCCAAAAAAGGTCTCTCGATTGTCACATCTGTGTGAAATTAAGTCACTGGTTTTCTTCTCTCAGGGAATATTCGCCATAGACCTTTTCTCTCATCCTGCAGTAAAACTATGCCCCCCTTTTAAGAGAATTTTAAACCACAGCAGTGGCTAGAGAGGTCTGAGTCTGTGCCTTGATTCCATCACACTGCAGGGGAGTGCCAGCCTCCTGAAGGGGGCCGGCTGGCTTCGGCACCTGTGTATTCATGTCTCTGAGCTGCGTGGGTCCCATTGTCCCCATGAGCTGAAGTCAGATTTTGGCTTTAAGATAAGCAAGAAATGAATTTATAACACAGAGCTCCTGTACATTGTTCAGATTTCTTGGCAAAGATTTATACATTTTATACTATGGCTGTTATGTACCATATACATAAGGTTTTAATTCACATTTCAAAAATATACTTGTGTTACAAAAGCATTTGTTACTAGGTTTCTTTAAATAGTCTGTCCCCTTGGCACATCTTAAAATGTGATTGATTTACCCACGAGAAAAGCAGGAATTGGGAATATAAAATGTGTGCTAAAGGGTCAAGCAGTCATTTGCCTTAGGACACTCTGTCCTTCTGCCTACACAGACCAGGGTACTGATCGTCTCACTGAGGTTCTCAGTGAGCTCCTCAAGTTTGTTCTCATGTTGTTGGCACATGGGAAAGTCCACGTGTTCCACAGAGATGCTCTTAAAATTATTTCAGTAAGTACATGCTTTACTATGATTATTTTATAAAGTGGAACCATATATTCCTTCACATAGATTACATTTAATTATAGTTTGTATAATTAAATGTTAAGAACAATTTACGGGGGAGAGGGGAGACTTGGCAATTGAGTGACCTTGGTCTTATAAGTTATTTTTTTCCCTGTAAAACACTGTCTTTACTTAATACGGGAGGTAAGAAGAGTGCATCCCTCTGGAACTGGGGAGAATGGACTGTGCCACATTGATAGGTATCTCCCCATTTGTAAATGTTTACCTTGGTCTTTCTAGAGCAGTCTTGTGCATCATAAATATTCATCATTCAGAATGCATATGAACTTGATGAACACACAGTCTCACTTTCCCACACTCCTAGATCCTGAAGTCCACCCTCAGAGTGAGGAATACTGGGGCCATGTGAATCCAATAGGACCCCGAGCCTGCTACGATGAAGGGAAGCGCGTTGCCGAGACCATGTGCTATGCCTACATGAAGCAGGTATGGAGCCGCGTTCTGGGGGCTTGGGGTGTAGATGCGCAGAACACCCGTTCCATCAAATGCAGAGTGCCATACAGGAGTGCAATGCCGTGATTAAGTTTGCCCGACAGTGGCTACTGAAGAAGCTTAGTTTCCCACTACTATAAATTAATAGTATTATCAACAGCTTTTCCTGTGTATGTCCTTTTTTAAAAACGATTTCCTGGAGATAAATGCTCCAGTGTGGAATGCTGTTGCATGGCTATTAACAGTACATTTCTCTATTGCCTGATTGCTCACCAGCAGTTAGTAAGTGCTTCTGTTTTCCTGAAGCCTCCAAATCAGTGAACTTTATTATTATTATTATTATTTTTACTTTGAGTTACTTAATAGGTATAAAAATGAATTTGATTGTTTTAATTTGAAACTTTTTAGGAATTGTTATTTATAGTTATTTACTATTTCCTGATTTCTTAATTATTCATTGCCACACTGGGGGCTTCTCCCATGGATGACGTCATGTTGCGGATCTGCTCACCTGCATACTGTAGCAGAAGGAGCCCGTGAGACTGAGAGGTGGAGGGTCTGGGTTCCCACCCTGGCTCTGCCTCTGTGTGCCTTGAACCTGTGACCCATCTGTCACAGCACTGTGACTCTAGGCGAGGGCCCAGCTAGGCTGCGGTCACTGTCTCTGAGCTTGGACCAGCTTTCTGACATCCTCACGGATGTGCCCTCTGGTAGAGGAGGGAGGGCATGGGGGCAAATCATTGCAGACTGGAGTCATCTGATGTGGCCTATGCTCCGAGGACTTAAGAGACTTGGATGTCTGTCCCTGAGAGCAGCATTCTGAGGCCGAGGATCCTGCCTGCCGGTGAGCTCAGATGGTCATGTTTTGCATGACGGAAGAGGCGTGTCAACATGCCTGCCACTGAGTGTCCCTGAGCATCTTTTTTTCACAGAAGAGAGTTGTCAGGAGCTTTTTTCCTCATGTCTTTAATAAAATACCAACATTAAAGACCCATAGAATACTGTGCTGATGGAGGTATTTATTTATTCTGTCTTCTTTCTCAGAGGAAACACTGATTGCTTTCTAAGCTACTTTGAGCAATTGACTCATATTATCCATTCATTTTAAGAAATGTAAATGAGTTCTGGAAAGGACCTATCTTTATAGGACTTCAAGTCAAGTCCAGAATACTTGACTCCACAATTTAGGGCGGTCTACCAGATACAGAGAACAACCTCTGGATATGTTGGTACTTGAGAAGACTAACCTGAGTGCTTGAGGGGCACGTGTTGCATTTTATTGCATAATAAGTTTGAAGACTGTCGTGTTTCTCAACTGTTGGCTTGTGCTTTCAGTCTTGTGGTATTTCTTAGTGAGTTTTTATATAGGTTAAAGCTGGTGGGCAAATAGGACATTTTAATTGAACTCTTGGTTTTTATTAAATGAGTCTAGTGAGTCTCTAGGTAATACCTACTTCCTCAAGGTATGACCTCATGATAATTGTAGTATTTAGTAATACTATAGCCAGCATTCGTTGAGCACTGACTGTATGCCCCGAACGGTGATACACACCCAGGCACTAGCCAGGGTGCTCTTTTCAAACACAAACTAGCACTGCATCTGTACACGTCATCCGGCTCGTGAGCTCAGGAATATAGCATCTAGAAAAATCTGGATCTGTCAGCATTTACATTTCTGTCCACAGAGGTCTTGGGAGGTTAATGGCATGGGTAGCATTGCTCTGAAAACTGCGAAGTCATGTTCCCATTAGCAGCCCCTTGTGTGTACAGTTGATCTGTGCCTAAGTGTCCCTGATAAGAGCCCTGACAGGAGGGTGTCCCTGCATAGCAGGGGCCTTCCTTGTGAGGGACAGTCACTCACGGGAAAGCTGCCTCTGCTGTGGGATGTCTGGCTTGTGCTGCACACACAGGAGGCCCCAACAGACGATCGTTGCGGCGATGGAGGAGTCACACTGGTGGTCAAGTTCATAGTGTGCTTCTCCCTGGGACGCTGAGGGCTCTACATGTGGGAACAGTGTATGGATCGCTTCCTGTCACGGCACTAGGTTTGGGAAGGCCTTGTGGAAGAAGGGCTCTGTGCTTTTTGAGAAGCCTGGGGTCTAGGCTAATTGCACCCAGTAGTCTGTAGATTCGTCTAGGCTCATCACATTGCTTAGCACACCTGCTCAAGGACTCCTGTCTGCCTGGGGGAGTGTTACAGTCACTTGTCTGGGAATACCACCTGCCCCTGTGGTGAGCTGGGGCTTAGGAGCAGATGTGATGCAAGCCCCTTGCTCCATAGCACTGCTCCTGCTCCTTCTGGATGGCCTGAGGTCAGGGAGGGACCGCGCCCCTGGAGGGCAGGGTCATGTCCGGTTCTGGTGGCCGCCCGGCAGACGAGTGGAGCTTATGCCTCTTGATGTGGGGGGAGCGTGGCCAAGGACGGTGCCCGAGTTCTGAGAGGCCTGTGAGGAGGGCCCAGCATGGGCTTCACACCACCGTCCCTCCCCTGGTATTCATCTCACAAATACTCTGCTCCCTTGCAGGGAGAGCCATGGGTCCAAGACCGGGCCCCCTTGGGGTTCTGTCTCCCTCCTTAGTTTGGATCCTTGCTGAGGAGGAAGAAACATGGGTGCATTTCCTGTGGTGGAGAGGTGTTTGTGTTCCTGCTCTGGCAGGATGCATGGCCAGGAACAGAAAGTAAGAAAACACAGACGAGCAGGAAGGAAGAAAAGTTGTTATCCGTAATCCCATCTAGACACAAAAATAAGGACAAAACCAAGGAAAATAAACCACCATGTGAAGATTGTGAAAAGGTAAACATTTAAGACATTAAAACAAATCTTTTTACTCAGGATTTTATTATTAGCTACCAGAAAGGGTGGGGTTGGCCCTCTCTGGGTGTGGCCTGGTATTGTGGCGGGGGTCGGGGGGGGGGGGGGGCGGGGGTGGCCCCTCGGGGTGGGGCGGGGTCTTGGGGGGTCAGGGTTGGTCCTCTGGGTGTGGCCTGGTCTTGGGGTCAGGGTTGGTCCTCTGAGTGTGACTTGGTCTTGAGGGGTCAGGGCTGGCCCCTCTGGGTATGGCCTGGTCTTGGGGGATCAGGGCTGACCCTCTGGGTATGGCCTGGTCTTGGGGGGTCAGGGTTGACCCCTCTAGGAATGGCCTGGTCTGGGGCAAATCAGACCTTCTTTGGGGTTCCCACTCGAAAGTGACTGATTTTCAGAACTCTAACTTCTGCTGCCTTTCCTTCTTCCTTAGTGGACATAACCCTTCTGGACTCTGAGCGCTCAGCATGGCGCCCTGCAGTCCAGAGGCTGTGCCCTGCAGGGCTGCAGTGGGTGTTGCAGAGGAGCCAGACCCTGTGGGCTAGGAGTGCCTGTGGTGTGCTGGCATCCTCTGTTAGGGCTCAGCCTGTAGCGCAGATCTGTTTAATCTCACCTCATTCTCATGACCCCTTTGAGGTAGGGCTGGGTCACCCATTTTACAGATGGGAAAGTGGCTACAAAACTTGGGTTGAGCTCCTCAGCCGGTAAGTGGAGTTTGAACCCACACCTGGCTGTCCAGCTGCCGATGGCCCTGGTGGGGCATGCAGGTGAGGAAGCTTGGCTCAGCAAGAGAAGATGCAGCTGCAAGTCCAAGGGCATCAGCGCTCCTCTGAGGCACGCACGGTTGGTGAGGACACCCAGAGCCAGCAGTCCATGCAGCTCTGCTCTGGAATTACCAACCTCTCCTTAGAGCGGTGTGGTTAGCCATCAAGGAGTGGTGTTGTGACGTGCTGTGTTCATAGTTAGACATATTCAGCCTTTCAGGACAGCAAGATAGATTCAAGACTTTAGGTGTGCGATTTGTGCTATCTGTCTGGAAACAAATGAAAAAAGAATGACCAGAGAGAATGGGAAACCATCATCCTTCGGCATATTTTTAATTAATTGTTTTAATAACCTTAACTCTTATTTTTTTTTTTTACATGATACATCCTTTCTTAAGTATAAGTTGTCCCTTCATTGTGAAGACCACATACGGTAGAACTTTTCTAAAGATCTAAAGGAAGGTTTTCCCTTTTCCAAAGGATTCTCAGGATTCTGAGTTCATTTTCATGTATGGAAATACCCTAATGTATTCTAAATAGAACTGGATTTCCCAGAAAACTCTGTCCCACATACCCATTTTCAAACATGTCCTTCATGGAAAGAGAAGCTCCCGTGAGTCTTTTTCCAGGGGATGGAATGAGTTGGAACCAAAGAGGATTTTCACCTTTACAAAAACATCCAAAAAGCGAACCTAGTGTTCAAAGTTTGTTTTGCAGTGAGTCATGACAGAGGTGGTGACACCCCGAGCCCCTTCCCCGGGAGCCCCACTCAGTGTTGCACCAGGTGCCAGAGCCCTGACCTGTGTCTGTGAGCATCTGAGCTTAATCTCGAATTATTCCGCTCATGTTAGCAAGATATGTCTGCAGGTATCAGAAAAGCCTAAGAAAGGTTATTTTTGGGGTCTGGGAAAGCTCAAAAATGGTTCCATGTAAGTTCATGGTAATTGCTTCTTTATTTTATGTCATTCCTGCTTCTGAAGGGTTTCATAGGAACACCCTACTTTTGGGTACCAGGAGAAACCTGTCCTTTGAACTTGTCAGGGAGGAATTAAAGTGCACTTCCTTTGTGCACTTGTATGCAGTGCTTTTATAAATGTGGGGATTTGTCTGCATGCTGTGGTCAGTGGTTGGTGTGTATTTGAGCTCCAGGCCATGCATGAGTATGACTCTCTGGAGTCTGTGGCCCACCCACAGGGCTGGGTCTGCAAAACAAGCCACCCTTCATAAAAACGTAGATTGGCAGAGCAGAAAGAAAACTCCAAAATCATCTAGTCCAGTGGTCTCGAGGTTTTGTTTTATTTTCCAGCATCAGAATACTTTTAAAAAATGAAATAGTTGGTATGTATATTTTAGTTCAAAAAACAGATATTCAGCAAGCAGCTAACAAGTCAAATGTTTGAAGATAGTATTCACCCTTTAGGGGTGAAGACCCAGTGTCGCCTTGTTTCCTGGCGCTGCCGCATGCTCGCCGAGTACCTGCCCTCCACACCTAGAAACTGGCAGAGTAGTACTTGACCCCTCCTGGCCTCGCTGTGAGCGTTGGCCTAGCCTGCTGCATAATGAACACTCCCGACTGATTGTTAAGACCAAAGCAGGGCTGTTGAGGGAGATTGCCAGACAGATGCATAACTGCTGTCCCCTGACCTTGTATGGCCTTGTCCCTTTGGCATCACCAAGAGTGAATTGCAGCTTTTTAGCACCTTGGAGAACCATGCTCAGCAAGATTGCTCTGTGTTCTGTAATGGCCTTCATCTTCTCCCCAGGTAGGGAGCAGACCCCATTAGGATGCATTTAGGAGAGGCCATAGGGGAATTACACGGTTCAGTGTTCAGGGTCTCACAGTCCTGTTGCTTTCGTGATGTGTGTGCACTTCTCCTAGGGGCATGAGGAAGATTATGGAAGCACCACAAAGTCAGGCCCATTGTACCTGGGAGCACTTTTTGTTATTTCTCTGACCCCATCCCTGCCTTAGGTACCCCCTTCAGGGCAGGCTGCCTGCACCACGGAGTGGGCGGCAGATGGCCAGCTCTTGGTCAGCACCTGCTCCCTCCCTATGCAGGGCTTCTGTGTTCCATCTTCCGGCACCTGCCATAGTGAAGACAGGGACTGTGATCATACTGTGTGGTTCAGTGGCTTGAGACAGTACTCACCAGGGAATGACTGCATTGAAAAGAGCTTTTGAGGGAGAGCCCATTTAATCCCTGCTGGCAACATTTCTCTCCTCTGGAGAGGTTTGGGGAGGGAAGAGTCTTTGTTCCAAACTTCACTGTATCTCTTGGGTTACTGCTGGTTGATCAGTCAGGCCTGCCTTCCAACTGCTCACCCTTCCTGGGCACTAGAAATAAGCAAGGAGACATTCTGATGGCAGCTCACCCTTCTGGGATTGTATATTATTGTAGCCTGGCCACTGTTTCTGAAGCCCATTTATCAGAGCAAGCCACGTGCTCTTTACCTGTGTGTGCTTACATACGCTCACTCAAGGGGCGCCCTGAGCATTGTCTTCTCTCAAGTTGCTACTGGTTTTATGTTGCTGTGACTCAAACTTAGAAGAGTCGTCCAGATGCTTGATAAAAACTTCTTGATGCTTGGAGTCATGAGCGAATGACTCCTGATCCTTACCCAGGACAAAACCATGGACACAGTGAAACCCAACCATTCTTAATGACCCGGCAGTTCCTTTTCTGAATTGCTGTTGTGCGTACATGTGTGAGTGTGCAGAGACCCTGCATTGTGCCATGGTGGAAATTCAGATGCACCAGCCTGGTAGTCAGCAGGACACTGCCCCTGGCAGATGGAATATTGAGTGTGAGTTAAGAGATTGTGCATGTGTTTGCTCATTGGTCCTGCAGAAGAGGGTCTCCCTGAAGAGGCATCGCGGCCTATTTGGCACCTTCTGGGTTTTCATTCAGGGAAGCAGGCTTTGGGTCAGATACTGATCCTTTGTTCAGGCCTGAGATGGGGAGTCATTATACTTGCCTCCAAAATGTGGATGTGAACACCCACTGGGCTGCCACCATAAGCATCCGTGTCAGTACCTGCTGACGGGTCCGCCCTCCCACTTGGAGCCCCTGCAAGATCCCAGGGGATGAGGGCTGATGAACTGTGCATGCCGAACGGGGGTGGCCTTTGTGTCCTGATGAAGCAGGACACAAACTCTGGGAGATGCCAGTGCGCGAGAGGAGAGCAGGTCTTAAGTTGAGTGAGCCTTGGGTTTATGTTTATTTCGTTTGCGTTTGAGAGCTGGAGTTTTCAAAAAAGCATGGTGGCTATCCCAGCAACTGTACCAGTCCAGAGGCGTTGTCCTGTAGCACCTAAGTTCACAATTCAAACAGGAAAACCAAAACAAACAAACCCGTGTACGTGCTGGCCAGTTCATGTCCGCAAACACAGCTTCTGTAAGGCTGTGTTCTGGAGTGTTGTCCCCGAGGACAGAGAAGTCCGGAAGATGAAAGCATTTGATTTGTTGCAAACCTTGCATAGCCTCTGCAACATGCCCAGTAGGCATGTTGGTTTGACTCGTAAATTTGATGAGGTTTTTCCAGTCTATTTCTAGGATAACACCATATTCATCTACTTCTGATTCTTCATCTTCACAATTAAATGCAAATGGATACTTTCTGAGTTCTTTTCTGTTGAGATCAACATCTCTGCTTCTTTCTCCTCCTCCCCCCATTTTGGAAATACTCTCTGGTTAGTTCAGCAGAGAAAGGAGTTGATTTATTCCTGGACCTAGGATTATAGCTCATACCTTAATCCTAAGACTCTGAGTAGCTCATGTGAGCATTATAATGCATTGCTAGGAGGAATTAGCAAAAATATAGCCGTCTGGTTTCTAGAAGTGAGCTGTGTGCTGGATCCATGCTTCCCAACCGTTTCAGATCTCGGTGCACATAAAAACTGCTCGTGTTTGTCTAGTAACTGGGACAGAGCTGAGGCTGCTGTGGGCAGAGGTGGCCAGCCGGGTGGTTCCAACCACAGGGAGGCAACATGGGTCCTTGGGACACGGTACCTCATCACCTCTCACTCATTACACTGGTGGAAAAATCTGTGCTGAATCAGCCCTGTTAGTTGAGGGTTCTTTGGACCCCAGCCTGTACTGGACCTGAAGTGGTAGAATTAGAATAGAACACTTTCGGGGCGCCTGGGTGGCTCAGATGGTTAAGTGTCTGCCTTCAGCTCAGGTCATGATCCCAGGGTCCTGGGATCGAGTCCCGCATCGGGCTCCCTGCTCCGCGGGAGGCCTGCTTCTCCCTCTCCCACTCCCTCTGCTTGTGTTCCCTCTTTCGCTGTGTCTCTCTCTGTCAAATAAATAAATAAAATCTTTAAAAAAAAAAAAAAAAGAATAGAAAACTTTCTGGATGAGTAGAGACAACAGTAGCAACCACTGCTTTTCACTACCAGGCCCGGGCCAAGGGTTATGCAGTGATTGGCTTCCTTTTTGTGAGCCCCGTGTGAGGTGAGTACGCTCCTCTCCCAAGTACAGTAGGGCTGAGCAAGGGTAAGTGGAGCTGGAGGGCTCGTGAGCCCCGGGGCCTCGCCCTGCCATCCTGCCTGCCCTCAGACTCCTGGAAAATGCACGTCTGTAGTCTAATGGGTGAAACAGATTAGACACACAGATGCTGTGGAAGTCCACTAATTCAGGGTGTGATAAAAACATTAATTTTTGATTCATGAAGAAGCAGCCTGTGAAATTAATAATTGCATGAGATAGTTTCAAGAAGGCTTTGGGGTTTAAAAAACATACTTTCCTGATTACATATTTGAAATATACTTTTCCTGATACGAAAGTAATGCATATTTATTGTAACAAAAATAGAAAGATCTAAAAAAACACGTAGGGGCGCCTGGGTGGCTCAGTTGGTTAAGCGACTGCCTTCAGCTCAGGTCATGATCTCAGGGTCCTGGGATCAAGTCCCGCGTCAGGCTCCCTGCTCGGCGGGGAGTCTGCTTCTCCCTCTGACCCTCCCCCCTCTCATGCTCTCTCTCTCTCATTCTCTCTCTCAAATAAATAAATAAAATCTTTAAACAAAAAATTAAAAAAAAAAAAAAAACACGTAGAAGAAAATGAGCACCTATAATCCGACCACGTAGAGATAGCTATTATCAGCGATGTTGGCACAGATCTTTCCAGGTTTTGTAGCTAGTAGCCCATAGGGGGCGCTGCATTGTCTTTAGTTTTTCACTAAAACAAGTCCGTTTTCTGTTGGGACAGATTGGGGGGTGTAGGGCAGTGTGCCGCTTTGAGAATGTGTGTTCCCCCTTGTCCAGGATAAAGCACTTGTTTGTTTTTCTTTGCATCAGCTACCAAACATTCATTGACCTTTAAAATCACTATTGACTGGTAAACCTGCACGAAATACCATGTGAAGATGATTATAAAAGAGTATGTACGGCATGGCCCTATTTGGGAAATATTTATTTACTAGGAAAAAAATGTTCTACAAACCTTTTTCCCCTTTTACTGCTTGCTGCCTTGCAGGTTCTCTGCCTTGCAGGTTCTCTGCCGGGAGGTCGATGGCCTGATGGGGGTGGAATCGGGGATGCATTCGAGTTTGGTATAACTCTGTGCAGTGTTCAGATTTGTTAGTGAATGTATTATGTAGACACTACCAGAAAGCCATTTTCATCTGGGAGCAAAAAGCAGGGGGTTTTCAGACTTGCTTTATGGGCCAGGCATCGGAAACATGAGGTGAAATGAAATGCATCCCACATCCTCTTCTCCTGTTCCAGGAAGGCGTTGAAGTGCGAGTGGCCAGGATCTTCAACACCTTTGGGCCACGCATGCACATGAATGATGGCCGGGTCGTCAGCAACTTCATCCTGCAGGCGCTGCAGGGCGAGCCGCTTACGGTATGTGCCGGCCTTGGGGGGGCGGGGGGGGGGCAGAGTTAGCTGTCTGCCAGCAAGTGACAAAGGAGCAGTGCCTCTTGGTTCAGGCAGTTACTTTCCTGAGGTTGCCCCTTTGCCTTGGGTACATCCCACTGCCCTTAGTGACAAGGAGGGAAGGTGCAGGGCTGGAATCTAGAAGAGTGACGGAGCCTTGGTGGCCTTGCCTAGTTCGTGGGCTGCAGCCTGGTCCACGTGGCCCAGGCCTCGGGGTGCGTCTGCCTGCACCAGCGTGCAGGCAAAGACCTTTCTGGATGTTCTCCTGGCCCACGGGCTATAGCCAGGGCCATGTGTATCCTCGGTGCCCCTCAGGTTGCTGAGAAGTGAGGTATCTGGGGCAGGTCTTGGCAGTTTTCTTGGTGATGCCCAGAAGCATGCCCTCTGCTTGTCAGGCTCAACCTGGGAGCCTTCTGGAGCCCACCTTCTGGACCTCAGTGGTCTGGGGTCAGTGGTTTGAGCGTATGGTGCAGGTGAGCACCCTTAGATACCCACCCTGCATTAGGGTGGGTGGCTCGTTCCACACACGTCCCCACCACCCCTGTCCCATCCTCAGGGAGGAGTGGTCCTCTCCTGCTCTACAAAGGGTTTGCTGATTCAGTTCTGTTGGTTTTCTTTGGTTTAGCTGAATTCTTGGTGTTCTCTTCCTCTCCTCTTCTGCTCCTCTGTCCTCTTGCTTTTCTCATTCCTCCTCCTCCTGTCTGCCTCAGCATCCTCTTCCAGCCTCAGCATCCTCCTCCTGTCTGCCTCAGCATCCTCTTCCAGCCTCAGCATCCTCCTCCTATCTGCCTTAGCATCCTCTTCCAGACCTCTGCATCCTCTCAGGCTTAGTGTTTGGTGGGCATCCAAACACTTGTTTTTGTCTTGTTACTCTGAAAACTGCAGGAGGGTTTGCTTATCAGCTGAGTGGGTTCCAAAGGGAAAGTTACAGCTCTGTGTCTGTACATATCCATCTGTCTGTCTCTCAGTAGAGTAAGGTTACTGTTTTCTGTTCAGTGATGTTCACACCCATTAATTCACTTCACTCAGTGCTCACAACAGATGTGTGGGGCCCAGGTTCTGTTATTAGCCCATGGTCCAGATGGCGAGACCGAAGCACGGAGGTTAGAGGAATCGCCCAAGCTTACGTGGCCGGACGGTGGCTGCCGGTGTCTGAGCCAGAGCCTCTGCTCTTGATCACTATTCTCCATGGTGCTCGTTTCTTCTTGGATGGGTTAGCTACACGGCTGCCAATTCAGAACAAAAAGCTTAGCCTGCTACAAAATGTATGCTCCCCCCGCCCCCAGCCCAGGGCAAGACACGTTTTACAGGTGACTTTTGCTGAACATGTTGCAGGCGAGAGGTGAATCCAAACCCCATCTCAGGGTGCCAGTGCCCCGCCCCTGCTCTTCCCTCCCCCTACCAGCTGCTAGCTCTGTGCCTCAGGGCCTGCAGACAGCATGCCGTGGTCACCCTGGGTGCTGTCCTTCTCACACTGCATACTGCTACAGTGATATGGCCTGGTGCTCTTGCCCTAAGATCCAGAATCCGGCCCCGTCCACCTCTTCTCCCGCTTCCCCCAGCCTCACTGCCGTGCGCCCCCAGTTTATTGCCCCGGCCTCCTAGCCACTCATTCTCCCTGTCGGGGTCTCTCCACCCAGCAGCTAGGGGAGCCTCTGAAGAAAAGTAGCAGCTCCGGGGAGCTTTCATCTGCTGAGAGCATGATTCACGGGCCCCCCTGTGCACCTCAGCTTCAGCCCTGCTGCTCTGCAAGCTCAGCCCCTTGCTCCCACCTGTCCCAGGAGCACGCTCCTTCCAGGCCTCTCCCTGTTCAGTCATCCTCTCAGCAGGGGAGCACTGAACCATTCTACATGTAATGACACCCAGCCGCCGCGCTGCGCCTCCTAACCGTGCTTTCTGTGGTTTTCATTGCACTTCTCAGCAACTGAAGTATTCTTTTTCCAGCCCCCAGCCCCCTTTCGAGTGTAAGCGCTTTGAAATCAGGACCTGGTTTCATTCATGGCTGTGTCCCCAGCTGCCAGAAGGGTGCCTGGTGACCAGGCAGCATGTGATAAATGCTGGTCAAGCTGAGGATCGGGTTTATAGTGGCCGCTTGCCTTTGTGATGAGCACAAGTGCTCTGTGGCTTGTTCTGGAAGTCGTGATCGTAGTGTTCCTGCAAGGTGAAGTTGCCTCTCATCCATGCTCCCCTCTGCCTGCTGTTTGGGTCCCAAGGGTTCCTTCATGGGGACCCCTCACCCTCAGGGACACTCAGGGACACTCAGGGACACTCCTGGAGCTGTTTTAGCCACTGCCCTCATGAAGTCTCCTCCCGCCCCCGATCAGAGCTGCTTCGTTTGCGGAGCGAACTGTTAAAAGCCTTCTGAGAAAGGGCTTCTTGACGGATTGCCTCCTGGGCAACAGCCAGGGCCCCAGCATCAGGTGGGCCCACCCAAGAAAGCACCCACTGTGGGCAGCTGGAGAGAACGCATGTGTTGTCGCCTCAGTGCCAGGGACCGAGGAGCAGGGCGGCAGCTAGTCCCAGACACGCTGCGTTTTGTCTTTTCTAGACACCCCTGGTGACAGGAGTCCTCAGGGAGGCCTTTCAGAAGTGTGTGGTCCCTCTTGTCACACAGAATTCTGTCCCCTCAGTGTTTTGATGAAGCCGCTCTTCATCCTTTGCTGTCTCTTTGAAATTTTGCTTTTGTCAGACAGCTTTGTGGAGAAGGTCTGGATGAGGGGGTCCTGCGTCATGACTCTCAGTCCAGCCCAGCTTTGGGAGCATTTGGTTTATCAGGGAAGGAGGGTAAGGAGGCCCATCCATCCTTTCCCGCTCTGTTTCCAACATGTTCTTTCCAAGACTAAAGGCCTCTTTCGTGGCCCCTCAGTATCTCGCCTTCCCTTTTCCAAGCTGGGTTACTGTTCTCACTTGCCTTTCCTGAAGCCCTCTGTCATCTTACCTCGGGGCAGATTTCATCCTTTGGGCCTGTCGCCACATCTTGAGTCACAGAGGTCTGTCAGGGTAACTCGGGGAGGATTATGCTGAGTTCTGCGAGTCACGCACAGAAGCTGTATTCTAGCTTGAGCTCACAAAGCTCAGAAAATACTGTGCTCCAGTTTGGAAAGTTTACAAAGTAGATGGCACAGTTCAGGTAGAGCTTGCTCATTAAGTCTGTCTTGAAGAGACTTGAGCTCATATTTCAGGCAAAGCTCTTGAGCGTGCTCACATGTTGTGAGCGTGCACACATTCGCATTAGGGTTTAATTCTGTTTTCTCACCTCACTGTGATTCATTCCAGTTTGCAGGTGAGAGAACAACTTGATTGAGGTGAATTTTTCCAGATGTGGCAGATTTGGGGTTTGAGTCACGGTCTCTATCTTTTAAAAAAGGCTTGCTGTTTTTTTCTAGAGGGAAATTTTGGAGAAACCATACTTCTTAGACCAGAATCTACATTTTATTTACCCTTTATATCTATAGTGTGGTATCGGAAGTGATCCCTAACTTTGGGCCTTCGTTCATGGAGGCACATGGGACACAGCAGTGGGGTTGGGGTTGGGGTTGGCATAGTGCTCCTCATGCCTCACCTCCCCCCCCACGTTCCTTATGCTCCCGGGCGAGTTCCCTGTGGTGCTCCCTGTGCTCCCCTCTAGTGCTCCCCTGCAGTGTTCTCCGTGCTCCCCCATAGTGCTCCCCATGCCCCCCATGTTCTTTGTGCCCCCCTGCAGTGCTCTTTATGCTGCTTCCTATGCTCCCCTATAGTGCTCCCCATGCCCCTCAAAGTGCCCCTCGTGCCCCCCAAAGTGCTCCTCGTGCCCCCCGTTTGTTCTCTCCCAAGGTGCTCCTCTGCAGTGCTCCCCTGTGGTGTTCTGTCTCCCCCCTCCCCCCGCTGCAGTGCTCCCTGGTAGTACTCCTTGTGCTCTTGGCTGCCTGCCTGCCCACCGGTTTACCTCTCCCTTTTGGTGGTTCCTGAATCACCATGCCGCTTTGACCTGCACACAGCCCTGGTTATCCAGACTGAACAGGGACCTGAATCTCCTTGCACCTCTGTCGTTCTGGGAAGTGAAGGCAGAGCTGCTAAAAGCCTGGCTTGTCTTCTCATGGAGGAAGACAAGGCGGCCATGGGAGCCGGGCAGGGTGTTCACTGTCAGCACCAGGCCCTTTGTTTCTCATGTGGTAGCATCTGTTGCTTATCTACTTTTGGGCAGGTCTGTGAGTGAGATCCGGTCTGTGCCCTGGTGTGCTTTATCGTCAGGCAGGGGGCTGTGCAGGGCTTCCAGCTGTTCCTGAAGTCAGGGTGGGCACATGCACACTCTTTTTTCCTTAACTTATTCACGTAGCACGCTTGCATAGTGAAAATAATACACACAGGAATTAAAAATTATTGTGTTGTAAATACTGCAGATGTATGTAGGGAGGCTGATTTAAACCAAAATAGAGATGAACAATAGGACACACTACAGAAACTTAAATCCAACAGGACTTTATAAGGATGCCAGGGAGGAAGGGTCCAGGGGCACCACTGACATTGCATTTTAACTACCTACACACGCTGGGGCATGTCTTCAAGGTCAGTTATTGAAAGGACCCAGGAGAGTTGTGCATGGGGGTCCCCAAGATCCACGCATTCCTGCCACAGCCCGGGGAGAGGGGCCCCTCCATTGGCTCCTTCTGTAACGTGGGCTTTTTCCCAGAGGCCCATTTGCCGCCCATGTGGACATCAGGTGGGACCTCAGTGGCAGGGTATCTGCTGAGGGGCTTTCGTCACTGGACCTGAAGGGATCAGGCTGAGCTCCCCTCTGCAGCTCAGCTCTAGGCCCCTGGAGCCTTATGGTGATGGAGTCAGGTTAGGGAGGGGTGCCTGAAGACACCCTGGCCTTCTGGGCATCACTGCCCCCTCTAGGAGGGCACTCTGAACAAGGCAGCGGTGTGAAACTCTGTAGACGCAGCTTATTTCAATCTTTAGGTTTTTGGGGCTTCCCAGTACGAGGTTCTAAACCTTTCGGTTTATGCCATTTTGTGACATTCAAGCCACTGAGTGTCGCCATCATGATTCTCTTGTTCCTTTTGCTGAGGAAGGCGTTTGGGGTGGTTCTTCAGAATCCTAACCTTGGCGGCCCATTCACCTCCCCGTGGTTGTGGGCTCAGCCAGCACACAGCGCCGAGTCACGTTCCTTCTCTCACATCCAGTGGGACGGAAAACTGCGCCTGCGTGTTTTTCTGTGGGTCAGCTCTGGTACATCACAGCTCAGAGGGCTGATGGGAGTGAAGACCAAGCCTTCACGGGCGTGTTGAAGGCCGTCGCTCTTCACGCATCGTGGGCTCTCTGTGGATGTTGCCGGCATGCAGCAGTAAATCCCCTGATCAGGGGCGGTGGGAAGGGGCAAAGAAAGGAGACAGAGGAGGGTCTGGACTTTGACTAAGCACACCCAGGAACCAGGAACTAGCTCTGTGCCCACGGCCCTGTGTGTCAAGGATGCTGCAGCTCAGACTGATGGGGGTTGCCCAAATCGGATACTTTCTAAAGAGATGGGAGGGTGGCTCGCTGCCAGCTTGCTGTGGGCCATAGTTGACAGCTGGAGCCACGGGAGGTGCTGAAATTACTGATGTGGTGGGGTAAGAAGAAGATTCCTGGACTTGGAGTCAGGGTAGATCGAACCCTCCTGGATGCCAGTCACTGCAGTGCTCAGGGCTCTCGTGACCTCCACTGTGATGTGGTGGCACAGAAATAAGACCGGGGTCCCACCTGCAGGGCTCCTCGGGTGCAGGTGGATTTCCAGGATGACAGGCCGGCAATGCGTAGTGGATGGACACGCCCCCGATCTTACGTCCTACTTACTGGGCCCATGGCTTCCTTCCTGACTTGCCCAGATGTATCAGAAGGGTCAGCATGACCAGGGAATTGGACTCAGGCAGAATTGCCAAGGAAGGGTGAGTCTGCTTCTCAGAGGCCCATTCATCTTTCCTCTACGTTTCTTTACTGAGTTTGGTGGTTGCACTTGGGTCTTGTAGACAGAAAGCTCTGTAAATCACTTCCCCAGCCTCTTCTCACTGGGAGGGCCTCTGCCTAAGTAGGTAAATCCGATGCCCCTTTGACATTGGTATATCCGAATGCTTATTAAGATAACAAAAGCAGCCTTCTAACCCTGCTTTTAAAAAAAGAAAAAGGCAGCGAGTGCCTGTGAAGCATGCTTTTCTTCCCTTTCCTGTTCCTTCCGATTTGCCTCTCAAACCTGGTGGCCTGCGCCCTGGGGAGCCCTGTTGGAAAGCAAGGCCAGTGGGGCTGGTCTGGGCTGTGGAGCTGTTGGCCTCTGGCTCCTCTTTGGCATCAGGTGGCCAGTGACGGAGGCACGAGTGTTGTTCTCTTCCGGGCTTGGGAGGCAGGCTATTCTAGAAGGCAGTCCCTCCTCCCAGCTGCCGCCTTTCCACCACTGCAAGCAAGAAAGCAAGCAAAAACCCCCTGGCTCCTTCTCTGTGACTGTAGGGTGAAGGAGTGCCTCAAAGAGGCTCTGCCTCAGTCTCTTTGTTGTAACCACGTGGTAGACACTGCAGACCCCACAAGGTTATTGTTCAGTACGCGTTCATGGAGCACTGGTGGTTTGCGGGGTGCAGTGGGGTGCAGGTGAGTCAGACACTGTACCTGTCCCCAGGAGTTCACTGCGGGAAGCTGGTATGAGTGGCAGAGTCTAGAGGAATAGGGGAGAATGGCTGAGCTTGAAGGGCAGAGCTGTTCGTTCTGGCTGGCGGAATGAGCCAGAGAAGTGTCACAAGGAGGGAACATTCAGACAAGAGGGTCTGTGGAGAAAAGGAACTGAGCACAGGCCTGGACATGTGGCAACAGACACAAATGGAGCGTGAGGGCCCCTTCTTTCCTCCCTCCCTCCCTCCCTTCCTTCCGCCGCCACCTCCGTCTCCTATCCGTGGTTTCCTGGGTCGTTCTCAAACTTGGCTGCATGTTAGACTCACCCAGGGCTGTAAAAGTACCAAGCTGCCCGCCGCTTCCTCCCCAGAGATTCTGGGCTGGTCTGACTGGGCGCCCAGCTGTCAGGGTGCAGGACCTGGGTTCTAGGTACTGCTTCCTGCTGTGTGTGCGGCCGCCACCCTGCTGGGCTTGGAGACCCCAGAACCTAATGTAATCCCCGACGCGTCACAAGACCGTAACAGAAGCCGACTCCTTCCACTACTGACTTGGAAGGACAGACTTGATACATGGACGCATGCGCTTTCCCACTGTCGGGGCCTAACTTGGAGGTGCCGAGTGGGTTGTAGCATCACTGCCCCTTCAGCGTCAGTTCGGAGGTCAGTCTGTGGCCTTGGAGTTTTAAGGAAACCCGTTTTCCTGTTACAGTGTGCTTTTCTCGGAGGCCTAACTGTCGCTTTCCTCCTAGGTGTACGGGTCCGGGTCGCAGACGAGGGCGTTCCAGTACGTCAGGTAAGGCAGCTGGGCCCGCTGCGTGCAAGTCCGCCTTAGCGCCGCTTCCAGCAGAGGTGGTGCAGACCAAGCAGCCCGCGTCTGTTCGATATGTTCATTATTTTCACATCTCTAACATGGTTCGGTTAAAAGTCCATTTTAATTTTCAGATGGGAAAGCCCTTGGGGTTCTCTGTTTAAAAGGTAAAATTTTCGGGGCTCCTGGCTGGCTCAGTTGGTGGAGCATGCGACTCTTAATCTCAGGGTTGTAAGTTCGAGGCCCTTGTTGGGTATAGAGATTACTTAAAATCTTAAAAAAAAAAAAAAATTAAAATTTTACACGCTAAGTCTGAGGCATTTATGACTCATGTGCTAATCTTTTACTGCCACCTAGTGTTTCGTAGGGAAACTTGCCCAGTTCCTGAGGGCGACTTGATTTCAGATCACACCAGTTGGAGAGCTGGCCTTAATCATCCAGCAAACCTGCAGGAGCTGAAACACACCCGTCTTAAATGTGGGTTTCTGGGGCGGGTGAGATTGTCCTCATTAAGGAAAAGATGAGGTAGACCATCCTCCTGTCAGATTTTATGCGGGACCTAAATGCGGGTAAAAATACATGTGAGAACCTTGTCGAATAGTCTCAGTGGTAATTATCATCGTTTTCTTGTTAATCCTCCTAAGTCTCGTATTCTTGTTGGCCAGTTCAGTTGGTGACATTTTAAAATGCAGTTTGGGTTCTGGGAGAAGAGTTTACTCTATAATCAGTTGCATAGAACAAAATATTTGCCCACATGACACGGTTACTATGAATTCTGTACAAGTTTATGATATCCCAAATCGTTGTAAAATCCAGTTCTATATTTTGGTACCATATATTTTTACTGTGCAATGTAAATACCCGGGAATGCCTGTCAGGCAGGGTGACGGCCGCACGCACAGCAGGAAAATGCTGCTCCTGGAGTGTCCCGAGGGCATCCCGGGGTGCTGTAACCGTGAAGTGGTGGCAGCGGGGGTGCAGGTCTGGGCCACCTCGGCCAGAGCAACCACGTAGACTTTTGTCTGATTATGTGAGAATCCTAGGGAGAAGCCTCTTTGAGAAAAATAACTGCTAGGGAAAAAATTAATAAAAATAAAAACAGCCACTGTAGATTTTTTTCTCAAACATATCTGTCAGTTTTCACAGTCTAAAAGAAAGCTATGAATAAACGTACATCACAGTCAGTGTTTTTTTTTCTCCCCAGCCATGAGTGTCTTGCCAAGCAGGACACAAAGCCTGGGAGTAAAATATAGCTGGCACATTTTGGTGCCCGAATATCCTAAGAAGAGATTTAACCAGGAAATAGCAGGATCCCTCTAGGACTGTTTTCATTTCAAAGCACTTACCCCAGGAACCTTGTGCTCAGAGAAAATGCATCAAGCCAGATTCTGTATCTGGGCCATCTTAATTGGACTTTGTGTATTGAGTACTATCTTTTCATAATAACACACCTTCCATCCCACCCACCTTCGCCCACCTCACCCCCCTCCTCTGTGCACATCGTGAGGGAGTCGTGCGGTCATCTGTGACGTGGCATTACCTGGAACCACCTCACCGGTGGCCTCCAAACTTCTCCAGCTGTGACAGCTCGCAAAGTGCCAGGGAGACTGCAGTAAAAGGCAAAGCAGTTAGAACTCACTCTTCTTAACTGTGCTCATTTACTTCAAAGGCAACACATACAGAATTCATTTAAAAGGGCCTCAGACTTTTTCTGCCAGTAATTAAAAGATGTTAAGAATTCAGCAATGCACATGCCGCACACCATCCCAGCTCAGGAGTGAACGTGCCCGCAGTGCGTGGCCTGCCCTGATGTGTTTCCATGACATACCAAACTCAGACAGCTTTCCTGACTTCCCAGTTTTATTATTTAAGACTCAGCTGAGATAGATAAGTTAGTTTTGCTAGTTTTAATAAGCTGGTTTTTTTTTTTAGAAACAATTTTGTAGTTAAGAATGCACAACGTCTGAATCTATGGTTACCTTACTAAGTTAACTGTTTCCAGAATCCACGATCGCCTTGAAGTGGCATTTCCCGGTTTCTGAGGTCCGGGTGACCATACCATACACATTCACATCTTGGCATGACTGTGTCTGATGTTTTCCTGGTCAGGTTATGGCCTCATCCCCACAACAAAGGCATGCTGTCTTTTTTTTAAAAAAGTCACTTTGTCAAAATGACACTTTTAAAGAGCTTCAGGTTAAATGGGTGTGATCTATGCAATTTTGACCTTAAAAGTTGCCAGCTGATTACATAAAAGATGCATGCCCCCACCACGAGGATGATTGCATGAGTCCGTTGTCTTCCAGCTTCACGTGGACGCCCTGGCATTTCAGTATTAAAATGGATTGTGGATGCTGGTGAATGGCAGCTTTTAACGTCTTCTGACGACTATGCAGAGACCTATGCCGTGAGAGATGTGTTGTGATGTAATAGAATAGTAATTACTGCCATCGTGATGAAGTGACTTTTTGCCAGTTTCTAGAAAAGTCATCCAAAATCAGCAGTTCCTTGCATTTGTGCTTGACCTATGAGAATGGAACGGACTATTTAGGCATGTTCACTTAAAATACCCAATCATCAGAAACAAAAATTCAGAAAATAGTTTAACTGTTTGCCAAATACCCCGCCCCCCCCCCCCTTTTTTTTTTGGACGAAAAGGAAAGCAAAAACAGGTTTTGTTTTGAAGTTGACCATAGTAACCTGCTCCTTGCTGGTAATGATGGAGGAGGAGGAAGGGAAGGCTTCAACGCAGACTGCATTTGGATCACCAGAACAGAACTTTAAAAGTCTTCTGAGAAGTACAGCTGATGAAAGTAGACGTAGAGAACGTGCTCGTGTGTAGCAGTGAGGTGTCATTTTTACGAAGTAACTTTTTTTTAACAGAGCCACACTTTAAAGCCTCTGAAAATAAGAACCAAACCTTGGTAAGCGAAAGTTTGCTTACTTCTCTTCACCTTCATGGCCCAGTCGGTCACGATCCATCTGAAACATCCAGGTCCCCGACCGTTCATGCGAGGAGTCTCGGGGGGCGGCGAGGGGTGGGGGGGGATTTGAAGGTGAGGGGGTAGGGAGCAGTGGTCTGGTTTATTTCAACACTGTGTTGTTTGGCTTTATCTGTGATTTGCCAGTATGAGAATTACATACTGGAGTGCATTCATTTCAGTGGGTCTTACTGGTTTTTTTTTTCAAATCATTGCTTTTTCATATGAACCAGCTATGTGGGCTCACATTTAAACATGGACTTTTCATCAGAAACTGTATTAACACCATCTCTTGGGGGCGTATGTCTGTTTTATTTTTATTTTCCAATCGTTAAAGGGTTTCAGAAGTAGATGAAAGTAGAGAACTTAAGCCCATCCGTCGCTTCCATTCCTGTTTAGCCATCTCTACCCCACGCACTGAGAGCGAATTCCAGACGTCATATCATCATCCATGAATACTTCAGCATTCTCAACGCCGCTTATTTGCAGGATTTTGTTTTGACATCGGCTTTCCATTTGGGGTTTGGTTTTCTTCTGGGAGGTGGCGTGGGTCTGCCCGGCACCTGCATGCTGCGGTGCCTGACCCGGCCTTCTGTTCTTTTCCAGCGATCTGGTGAACGGCCTCGTGGCTCTCATGAACAGCAACGTCAGCAGCCCGGTCAACCTGGTGAGTGCTTCCGCTCCTTCCACACCCCCTGGAACGGGTCAGAGTTGTGTGCTTTTGTGAGACCATAAAGAGCCCAGCAACCTTGGCTTTATTTGCCGGCAGCACACGTAGGGCATGCGTGTGTTTGCTTGCTGAATAGTAGAGGGGAAAAACACAAAATAAGAGTGTGCAAAGGAGTAAAACGTCTGCAAGGCATGGGTGAGTGGTGTGACAAACACTCACCCACCTCTGTCATCCTGAAGGGCCTGGGTCTGGAAATTTGTGAAAGCCTTTGGTGACAGTAGATGGACAGTTTTTTTGTGTGCATTCCTTTCTCTGTTGTTTGGCATAATCTAATCTCTGGAAGACTTGATTAAGTGAGCTTTAGATCACGGAGGTTAAGAATGTGTCCCAGGTTCTGATCATGTATAGTTCAGCTGGCTGCTCTGGAGGCACCTTTGTTGCTTCTTCCTTCATTGCTTCCTGTGGTCCCAGAATCTCCCTCTTGGAGGGATCGTAAGGTTCTTGCGCTCTGTGTTTTTAAGCAGTTTTACTGCTTAGTGAACATGCATCTCTTCAAAGCACTTCATTCTGTCTCTGGCCAGTTCTAATCGGCAGGAAGCATTTCCTTAGATTTAGAACTACAATCATGTTCTCTGTGAGCTACCCACTGGCCTTACTTCTCAGCGTGGAGGCCATTCAAGCTAATCCAATGCCTCCCGCAGTCGGGGTAACTTTCCAAGGATTTGGAGGGCAGGGTCATACCCTCTGAGTCTCCTCCTCCCCAGCTCTCAGCCAGAGTTCATGTTCATGTCTGGAGTCTTCCTACCCTCTCACTCACCGTCCTCTGAAGAGCTTCATTCCATCTTGTTTAAAATGTGAAGTGTCCAGTGCAGACTGCCCATCATTCAAATGCTCTGCTTCTGCCAACGGCCCCTGACATTAGCTTATCGGGAGCCATGATCTCACCTTGACAAGCCTTGGATCGGCTTCAGGTGCTTCTCCCAAACCACCTCTCCTGCTTCCTACAAGGTTTTAAGGTTCATAGGTGTGGCCATGCCTGCTGATTCTTCAAAACCACTTCACTCAAAAACCTTTCTTTGTACTTTTCTTTGTAACCAGCAATCTGAAGCATGTTCTGTCGCATTCATTTTTCACTGAGTTGGGAGGGAGTTCTTACCAAATAGGAAAGGTGGAGACCTCATTCCCTTGTCAGACTGTTGACTGATTCATGGGTCAGCGTGCACCAGCCAGGGCTGCCTTCATGCACTTTTCAAAGAACATGAAATTAGAATGAGACGTGTCGTGTGAGCCTGTTTCTCCCGAGCCTTTACCTACCTGATACTGTCAAGGCTGGGCCACCTTTATCCTGGGCGTTGCTCCAGGCCCTTTAAAATGGTGATGTTGTCAGTGATGTCCCCCACTCCCCAAGTAACCACAGTCTTTTCTTTAGGTACTAGGTACCTTCTTTCTTTCTGAGGGGGCCTTGACACAGGGCCCTTTGGGAACTCCCATCCCTGGGAGAAACCCGTCTTCCCCAAAGTCTGAAGAGTGTCTGCAAGTAGCCCTGACAAAGACGGAGCCCTTCCCTACCGAGTTCCTATCACTCCACTTTGTGAGTCAGTCCTTTCTTAGTGCTCATATGTAGGACTTGGTCCCTTCCAGCTTCAGGCCAGATCAGGAAGTTGGGGGTACAGCGTATATAGGACACCTAATTGTCACACTTGATGGTGGTCTCTTACGATGGGGAGGGGGTGGCAAATAAGAGTAGCAGGATTGGGAAGGGAAGAGGGGCAGTTGCCGCCGTCCTGTGTGATGGAAGGAAGAAAAGGAGAAAATGGTTTTCTTTGATGCCCCCTAAGGGCAAGCTCACTCTGTAAACCATATTGAGGCTTTCCCTCTGGCTACCCAGAGCCCTCATCTGCGAGTGCATTTTGGTTCCTTTACAGCTCCCATGTGCAAGTAAGCAAGTCTGTTATTGCTTAAGTTGTTGACACAGTGCACCCTGAGGGAAATATATTGTCTTAGGAGAGCTCGTTTTGCAGACCCAAACTTTTATGCCAAGTGACAATGCAGTTATGGTAACGTTAGATACAGAAATCGTCCTGTCTCTTGGCCAGGTACCGTGTGTCCATATTAGATGCTCTTGACCTAGCCGAGGGGCGTTCTTGTCAACAGACAGTTAGTCTAGAGGACAAAAGCAGGACCAGACACAGTTTAGCACTTCATTAGGCGGATCAGTCATCATCCAGATCAGGGAAGCACCCGAGGAAACATGAAGAGCCAGGAGCCTCATGACTTTCCAAGATGCCAGAGTCAGCCCATGGATACTTGGAAGACATGCATGTGGTTTGGGTGGTGGTCTCTGCTGTTGTGATTATACTTATAACCAGCAACCATTTCTTCCTTAGGGGAACCCGGAAGAACACACAATCCTAGAATTTGCTCAGTTAATTAAAAACCTTGTTGGTAAGTAAGATAAACACGTCACTGAGTGAAATTGGCGGCACTCACCCTGTCAGTTAATAACACCCTGATTAGAAAATGTGTAATTAATACAAGCTAATTGAATTGGATAAAAAGCAGAACTTTTCAGGAACACTTAATTGTCTTCTGAGTCTTTAATTAAGTAATGGAAAGATAAAGATGAAGGAGCGTGGGAAGGGAGGTTGGTTGTGTTCACAGTTGTATCAGCAGGTTGGGGTGGAGTGGGAGGAGTAGATTTGTTCCCAGTGCTTGAGATGGGGTAGTGGTAGATCACTCTGCACAAGTAACAAGTGCTGGATTTCCAAACACGGACGGTGATGAGAATGAGATTTCCAAGAGCCAAGAGGGAACAGTACCAGCTTGTGTGTTTCTGATGGAATCTGCTGGCGAGTTTCAAGTTCTTGGCAGTTCCGGCCAACCTAGCCATGACATGTTGGCGGCGGTGTAGACACTGGGAGTAACCCCAATCAGGGGCGTGCTCTGAAACTTATAAGAAGCTTGTGTGTTTTCAGACAGCACTTGTGTTGCAGATGCACAGTGGGTGAGCCCTTTGTCACATCAGCAGGCTTACTAGAGCTCTGGGAAGTCCTGACCTTTGGGGGGGGGGGGGTGATCTGTTTTCCATGGTTGATCAAGAAATTTGAGTTAGAACACAACCAGATTGGAGTGTGGCTGGCTAGACTGGGGTAAGCCTGATGTAGGACGTGCTCAAGTGCTTGTCTAGACCCCATACTTAGCTGGGTTGACTCTTGGGGGCTGTCCTTCCTGAGTTGGAGCTGTCATCTACCAGCATGTTCTTATCAGCTCTGGACACTCGGACAGGAGGGGGGCTGGCCATCCTTGGTCATAAATTGCAGGATCTCATGGCCACAGCAGCCTCCCCGAGATGTACTTCCCCAGCTTTCCCACTCTGGGTCTGCCTGTCTCTACCCAGGTAAGGAAGGGATGTGCTCAGATAGCAGTTTGTCCAGGATCTAGGCTATCCCAAACCTCTATCTCGAGAGGGGCCCAGGGGCCAGCATCTTCAGCGTCACCCAGATGCTTGTTAGAAATGCAGAATAACACACCCCAGCCATGTCTTCTGGATCAGAATTTGCATTTTGACAAGATCCTTGGGCATTATAATCACTATGGTTCTGTGAAAGGCTGAGTGGCACACCACCCCAAACTGCAGAGGCTTACAACAGCAACCGTTGTATTGGTTTGTGATTCTGTGCCCGGGGCTGGCCTCCGCTGGGCGTTTCTTCTGCAGGTCTTTGCCGATGGTCCCTCGCGTGGCTTCATTCTGCTGGCCAGCACGGTAGCTGGACATCTTATGTGTTGGCTCAGGGCTCACACCTGCAGGTGCATAAATAGTTAGGTCTTCCATAAGGCGTCAGCCCGGAACTGGCCCACAGTCATTCCTCCTGCACTCTACTTGGTTAAACACGTTGGAAGACAGCCCACTTCCAGGCCAGGGGCTCCTGCAGTGTGTGAATGCCTCACATGTGGCTCAGTGAGGCCATCGGATCACAGATGACACCACGTTTGCCACTTTTACTTACTTTGGAGTCTGGCTCTGTGGGCATGCCTGCTGTGTTAGCTGATGGTGGGTGGTCTGCCTGGGAGTGGGCAGCTAGGGAGCCCTGCCCTTTTTCTCGGGAGTGACTGCCTCCCACCCAGTTCTCATGGGGCCAGAGGTACAGTCCCCCGTGTGACTCAGTGACTTCGTGGGAAATGCATTCCGTCATCTGCACCCTTATTCACTGCATGGAGGGGATTTCACTTTGAGGCATACAGTAAAAGTCCCACCTGGAGTGGTTTGTGATTCTCTTACCTTTCTTTTTTCTTAATTCAGGTAGTGGAAGTGAGATTCAGTTTCTCTCCGAAGCCCAGGATGACCCACAGAAAAGAAAACCAGACATCAGAAAAGCGAAGATGATGCTGGCGTGGGAGCCTGTGGTGAGTGCATGGCCGACACTGCCCTGTCGACAAAGGCCCATGGCGGGTCCTTGTGGGCGCTGGCATGCTTGGGCGGACAGGACGTAGGGTTTTCTCCAGGCTGGTATTTGGCTTCTCCTTTCCTGTGTCTCACTCAGTGACAGGGGAAATGGGAGCCCACTGTGGAGTCTGCTTTTGTAAACTTGCACAGGCACATGGCTTACTCCATGAAAGAAGGATCCAGGGCGATGGCCGCATGCGCTCTGGGCCTGGGTCGCCCTGGCTGACCTGCCTGTCTCCACTCGGCCCAGGATGTCCTTGGACATGCAGGGTTGGGCGAGGTTGCTGTGTCAACCGGGGCAAGCAGGTCACCCCAGTTCCCAGGAAGGTGGAAAACCAGGTTGGGAGTATGAGAGACCAAAGTCCAGGGAGCGGTAACCCTCCATGCCTTTCTGTTGCTCCTAGACTAAGTTAGACTCCATGTGGCCTGTGGGAAACTGTGCAGGTAGATTAGTGTGTGTCCTGCAGGTAGATGTGGGAGATACCCAGGGAAGAATAAGTAACTCAAGAGGCGGCTTTAGAATTTAGGTTTAAATACCCTCTTAATAGGGAAAGAAGAGGGGCACATAGGCCTCTTAGAGGACAGTAAATGATTTTTAAGAACGGTGAATGGGGGCGCCTGGGTGGCTCAGTGGGTTAAGCGACTGCCTCAGCTCAGGTCATGATCCTGGAGTCCCAGGATCGAGTCCCACATCGGCCTTCCTGCTCAGTGGGGAGTCTGCTTCTCCCTCTGACCCTCCCCTCTCTCATGCTCGCTCTCTCTCATTCTCTCTCTCTCTCAAATAAATAAAATCTTAAAAAAAAAGAACTGTGAATGGGCCCTTAGAAGAACAGATGGGAGATAAGAGAACCAGTGACAGTTTACCTGGTGTCCAGGTCTAGTGCCCTCTCCTGTGGTGAGAGTCAGTGCTCCCTGGTTGATGACACCTCTGGGAGGGGACTCAGGACAGCTGGATTTCTGTTGGAGGGCCTGTCTGGTCGGAGGAGTTCAGAGAGAGCCTCGCCCTGCACTTGTTCAAGAGCCTGCAGCCCAGCACAGTCCATATACCTATCAAAGTGGCAGATTTGGGGGTGATGTGGTCCTGAGCTCCCACAGTCATGTTTTGGGGCATTCTCTTCTGCTGCCCTCCAGAGAGCTGAGTAGAATCCTACAGTGTTGGATCTTAAAGGGACTTGAGAGTTCCAGTCCGATCTTATTTTATCCTGGAATCTACAGGTCTGAGTGATGTGAAGCCCACAGGGATTTGTTGAGTGCACTAAAAATATGCTCATGCCCAGACAAAATTTAATACATAAGAATTCCCGCCACACTGGGGCACCTGGGTGGCTCAGTCGTTAAGCGTCTGCCTTCAGCTCAGGTCATGATCCCAGGGTCCTGGGATCGAGCCCCACATCAGGCTCCCTGCTCCTCGGGAAGCCTGCTTCTCCCTCTCCTACTCCCCCTGCTTGTGTTCCCTCTCTCACTGTGTCTCTGTCAAATAAATAAATAAAATCTTTAAAAAAAAAAAAAAAGAATTCCCGCAACACAAAGCAGCAAGTGCAGATCTTTGTTTTTAGAAGGCATTTGCCATCGGTCCTTTTGTAAGTAGAGCCCCTTTATTTTAAACAAAATAATTTTTAAAAAGCTAAATGTACACTTGCTGTGTAGTAACTATTGCTTTTATATTATGTGAGGTATGTAGGTATTTTTATTTTTCTGGAGTTTAGATGTATAACATTCTAACACATTTAGAAGATGAGACATCTACCACTGGTTTCTCTTACTACTAGTTTCAGCTCATTAGTAGTTTCTGAGGGATCTTGTCCAAAGAAGCGTTTAGTCATATACCCATCTTGATTTTTCCATATGTGTCTTGTTGACAGTGCTGTTGAGGTACAGTTCGCATATAGCAAACTGCCTATGTTTAAAATGTCCAACTTGATAAATTTTGATGTATTTCTATACCCGTGAAACCATCACCACAGTCAAGGTAACAGGCATACCCTTCTCCCCCAACAGTTTCCAGGTGCCCCTTGGCAGCACTCCCCTCCTGACTTCTCCCCTTGTTCTCATGGGCAGCTGGTTGGATTTCCTGTTGGCTGCAGGGAGGGGCTCTAAATTAAGATTGCTTCCGCGGTGTCGTCATGGGTTCTTCTCAGACTCAGCCTCTTAGGTCACTGGGAGCGAATGTCCCATGGGAGAGTGAGGTGGGTGGGTCACGCACAGGTGTTTCCCAGGGCACCCTCCCTCCATCATACACTTCCGAAAGAAAGGCACATGCACACGGGCATTATTTTCAGGTGTTCTTTGTGGTTGATTCAAACTGAGATAGACCCCAAACCAGCAAGAGGTGGTTCAGGTCTTTGGGGATTAGAGCTCATCTTATGTCCATCTGGGGTGTAATTTGTTAAATTGCCCAGTGCGTTCTGAAAGCGGCTTTGGAAGGACCTTGTCCTGGCGAGCCCATGATGCCGTGTGACCCACCTGCGGTGCTGTGAGTGCCCCTGCGGAGGGCAGGCCGCTCATCAGCATTTCCTGCCCTCGAAGCCCCGGGGAGGTCTGCAGTTTCTTTCAACAGTGACCTTGTCTCCCCTTCTCACCTTCTCTTTAAACAGGTCCCGCTGGAAGAAGGTTTGAACAAAGCCATCCACTATTTCCGTAAAGAACTCGAGTACCAGGCAAATAATCAATACATCCCCAAACCAAAGCCCGCAAGAATAAAAAAAGGACGGACACGCCATAACTGAAAACCTCACTTCTCGGGACGGGAGACTCCCTGTTTCACACTTGATGGGATGTATTTTTTTTTTCTTTTTTCTTTTTTTTTTTTAAAGAAAGACTTAAAACAGGTGTCATGAAGAACAAACTGGAATTTCATTCTGAAGCTTGCTTTGAAGAAATGGATGTGCCTAAAAACTCCCCTCAGAAAACTGCAAATTTTGCCTTGCACTTTTTAAAATCTGTCTTTTTATGTAAAATAGCATAGATGCATCTTTGCGTATTTTCACGTTTTTTATCTTGCTATGAGAGCATATGTCGTGACTGTCATTGACAGTTTTATTTACTGGTTTCTTTGTGAAGCTGAAAAGGAACATTAAATGGGGTGAAAAATGCCAATTTTATTTATAAAAGTGGGTACTTATAAATGAGACATTATACTATGCATAAAGGACAAAAAAAAAAAAGCAAATTTAGCAGTATTGTCAGGTGGGTGACACACCGGCTTTTATTCTTCAGGCAGATAAAAGAATTCTGTTGGAGAGCTTTATGTTTCTTTTAATTCAGAATTTTTCCAAGGTCTAGTTTTTAGTTGCAAACTTGACTTTGAAATACTTCTGTTGGTTATCACGATCAAGGATATTTGAAATCACTACTGTGTTGTGCTGCGTATTTGGGGTGGGGGTGGGAGGGGACAAAGTTAACGTATTCTTGGTTAACAGTGGTTAAATATGCTATTTTAATAAAATATTGAAACACACTTGCAATTTTAAAGGTTGGCTCTCTGCTTTGCATGGTGCGTTGTTGGATTGCTAAGAAAAATGCTATAGAATTTAAAGGAAAAACCCGAAAACATCCAGGTTGGTATATGTAACCTGATGAGTGGGTATTAAAAACATTGCTCTGCTCCTGGGGCTGAATCTGCATATAATATTAACTGCTGTGTGGAGAGACTTTTCCGATCTCACCCAGGGTTTGAATCACTGTGTATCCTTCTCTGGCAGCAACGACCAGGTGGAGAAAAAGAAGTGCCATTTGTTGTAAAATCTGTAAACTAGGTGTGTTGAGTGAAAACTTTGAGAGCTTTTGCTTTCATTAAGAATTCTTTCAAGCTCTGGTGTTAGGATTTTTGTATTCCTTTTGTACTAAATGGGAGAACAATACAGGGAGTTAAAGCAACTACATTTTCCAAGCCAGCTGGCTCTGCATGATAGCAACCGAGGCTGACCTGGCACCAGGAGAGCTCAAGCAGTGGAGCAGAGTACCTGTTTCCATAACTAACCAGGGTAAGCCAGACTCGCCTGCCCTTCACAATCACTTGGGGATTTTTTTTTTTTTTTAAATTGGACATGTTTTTCCTATCGAATCACTGAGGCCAGGCCAAGGAAGCTGTGGTTTTGTTTTATTTGTCATGCTAAATTCCCCAGAAGATTCTGGAGCTCGGGATTGTTGCTAGATCAGACATTGTGTGAAAGAGAAAGAGAGGATTCATGGAAGGTTCTTATTTTAATTGTCATTATTTTGGCCTGAACTGTGCAATACACCATTTACTGGGCAGAGGTGAATAGAGCTGAGAAGTTTGGACCCCAGACATCGCAGAACGAGTAGAGACCTGGAGGGAACTTTTGTAGAGCTAAGTTGGACAGAGCAGTTTGGGGGTACCCAAAAGCCCTGGGGTTCAGGATTCTCTTACCTTATTATTTGCTCATGTCTAGAATTCTGGAATATTTTTTACTTTCGTCCCTATGATTTCCATAAAAGTTTTCAGGGAACAAGGAAGAAGGGGAAGAGGGATCATGTCTAATTCCCCCTAAGGAAAAGGGTAATAATGCATCCAGGGAAATAATGTAAGCTTTCAATTGAGCATGTCACTGTCCCAGGGAGAGAGGAAAGTAGTATTGAGGGAGCCTGGGGAGGGGTAGGTGGGTGGTTAGATGACAGTGCCCCTGCATTTCAGGATTGGCTCCTGATGTGGGATTCACTGCTGGGGTATAATTCCTCTTCCTTCAATAACCGTGAATGAGCTCAAGCAAGGTGCACGTTACAGAATCAGAACATGCTGGATTTCACTTATGTGCTCTTCAGTACTGAGCCTGGCCCACTGGCCCCAAGTAGACTCTGGCAGCAGCCTGGTTACTCCATGAGTCCTGGTGGAGTCTTTGATCATGGCACTGGCCCTGGATGGGCTGTTCCTCTAATAGTTCTCAGTTCGACCGGGAGCTTGACTTCATTCTCAATTCTCAATTTCGAAGTTGTATTGAGTGAAATGCTGGTCTGGCCATGACAGTGAGTTACAATTTGGCCTCATAAGAGACTATGGGAAATCTGGGAAGTCCTCAGTGATTTCCTGGGGCAGAGGAGCTGTGAGTTTTAATGTTTCAGTTTCTATATGAAGGTGATTTGTGTGTATTACCTAGACTTTCTCTGTGGTTAATTGTACATTTGCTAGGGAATTGAAAAATTGCATTGCCCTGAGAACCGCTTACTACAGTATCCAGAGGTGGGCATGCACACTGCTTCAAAGACTCCAGTAGGGCTTTGTTCTCATTACCAAGATGAACCCACCTGTTTTCTCTGTAAAAATTCTTGACTATGTCCTGTTTGTACCCTAGGCACATTGGGGAACAAGGGTCATTTTTATCTACAGCTGTGCTGTGGGAAGGAAAAGTAGGGCTTTTGTTATCAAAAATCTTAATTTTTTTTTTCTCCTTTTAGGTGGGAAACATCTAGCAGGGCTGGCATGATTCCCTTTCCCCAGGTCAGCTGGGCTCTGATATAACCCCAGCAGGTTAGACTGGTTAGTGCCTCCCGAGAGGGCAGGTCTTGTTAGGGAGAACAGAGTCCTCTGCTGTAATTCAAAACAGTTCCTTTTTCTCTCCTGAGCATGGAATTTTTCTCTGCTCTTTACCTATGAACACCAGGTTGAGTTCCTAGAGAGAAAACTCACAAATTTTGGGGGTCCCCCTGGATTTTTTAAGACTTGTCCACACGGGCCTCCAGCAGTTTGTCAGTTACAATTCAGATGTTCCTCCTTCGGCCCTGCTCTTGCAGTAAGTGGTAGTCCTATGTATTCACCTGTTAGTCTTCAATTTGGGGGACAGCAGTTTGCTCGGCAACCTCACTACTGTGTTGCCTCTAAGAAGAGATGTTGGTTTTTTCAGTTCTGCTTTTTAGCAGGACAGAGGGATGACTTGCAAGCCCCTTCCATGTTGGTGAAAGGGTTTGTTCAAGGACTTTAATGCTTGTTAAAAGTCTTGCTATTTGTGTATATTTTGAAATTTTGTGTGTCTGTATCTTTTATACATTTTATTTGAAGTGAAACTAATGTGACGTGGTATAAAGACCCAGGATGCAGGAGTCAGAATAGCTGGCTCTGCCACTTACCAACCGTGGTAGACCAGTCCTTAAAGAAACAAAAATAAAGAAAAATGCAAGGAGGAGACTTCTGTTTCCAAGAAGATGGAGTAGGCAGACTTTGCCTTTTCTTCCCACTAAGTACAATTTAAAATTCTGGACACGATATGTAAAACACACGTAGGAGGACTTTGGAAGTGGATAGAAAAAAGTGGATGACTAGGTATCTCAGGACCCGAGGAGGGATACATAGTGTCATAATGGGTGGACTTGTGTCCCACCTGAAATTCACATGTTGAATTCCTAATCCCCTGGACCTCAAAGTGTACGGTATATTTGGAGATAAGGTCTTTAAAGAGGTTATTAAGTTAACAAGGTCTTTAGGGTGGACCCCAATCTAGTCTGACTGGTGTCCTTATATGGAGGAAATCCAGACAACGTATGTGTGCATGCGCACGGGGAAGACCATGTGAGGACACGGCAAGCAGGTGGCCATCTGAAAGCCAAGGAGAGAGACCTCATGAGAAACCAAATCTGCTGACACCTTGATCTTGGACTTTCAGCATCTGGGACTGTGAAAAAATAAGTTTCTGTTGTTTAAGCCCCCCAGTCTCCAGTATTTTGTTATGGCAGCCCGAGGAAGCTAATACAAGTGGTGATTTCCTTGGATTTTCTTTTTGCCTCATGTATCCCAGATTTGAGAAGCCAGCGACCTAGAGATGCCAATGGGCACAGTCAGAGCACCTGAAACCTGTTCACTGTAGCAAATGTACCAGGAAAGGGGCAGCCTAGTAAGGCAGAACTAACTTTTAAACGATGGGTCTACTCCAGTCAAATACCATGTGAGAAAATCGCAGCCTATCCCCCATTCCTGCCAGCAAAGGCCAAGTGGGGCCAGAAGTGTTCCCCTTGCCTGGATGTAACAAGATGCCTCAACCTCCTCCCCACCCCCTCTCTGGTAGTATCAGGGAAAGCCTCGCAGGAGCTAGGAACTAGACGGCCAGATCTGGGACTTGCGTCTCCGGCGGGTGGCAATGACCCCGTCTCCATGATGTCAGACCATGTGGGGGTCCTGGACTTCCACCCCCTACTAACAGTATTGACGTGCCCCTTTTGCTACCTGCTGGGGTGGTGTCTGAGGAGCTCTAGTAGAGAGTCAGGACTTTGAGCACTTTGATCAGTAGTTACAAAGCAACTCCAGTGGGGACCACTTGTGCAACAGTAATGGGGTGCCCTTCTTCCAGCCTGATTGTCATCAGTGAGGAGCTTGGACTTCTACCCCCACCAGGCAATCAAGAGCACTGCTCCCTCTCGCTCACAGGAGTGGTGTCAGAGAAGGCCTGCCAAGGCCCAGCGTTTTATCTTAGAATGTTCAACCAGGTTTCACGTCACACCAAGGTGTGAAAAATCACCTCACACCAAGAACCAAGAAGATCTCAAATGGAATTAAGAGATGACAACAGATGTTAGGATTATCTGACAAATTATTTATTTTCAATTTTTTGTATTGGATTGTAGTTGAAACACAGTGTTCCATAGTTTGAGGTGTATAACATAGTGATTTGGCAATTCTGTACATTACACTATGCTCACAAGTGTAGCTACCATTGGTCACCATTCAATAGAAGCTACTTCAATACCATTGACTATATTACTGATGCTGTACCTTTCTCATCCCCACCTGACAAATATTTTAAAGCAGGTATCATAAAAAATACTTAAGTGAGCAATTATAAACATGCTTGAAACATGAAAAATAGAAGATCCCAGCAAAGAGGAGTTATAAAGAATTCAATGGAATTTTTAGAAGTGAAAAAGAAAATAACCAAAATAAAAAGCTCTGTGGGTGAATTCAACAGCAGAATGGAGAGGACAAAGTGAGGACTCCATGAACTTGAAGATGGAACAATAGAAATTACCTGTTCTGAACAAGTAGACTGAAAAAAAGATGTGTGGAACTATAATGAAAAAATCGGTCATGTCATTGGAGTCCTAGGAGAGGAGAGGGAGGTGGAACTGAAGAAAATATTCCAAGAAAAAGAATGGACAATTTCCTAAAGTTGCCAAAGCAACATAAACCAACAGATTCAAAATGCAAAGTGAACCCCAAATAAGATAAAGCCAAAGAAATCCATGCCAAGATCCATAATGGTAAAACTGAAAACTAAAGCCAAAGGAAAGCCATCGCAAAGGCAGTCAAAGGGAAATGACACATTGCCTCTAGGGGCAAAACAATTATAATGGCCATGAGTTTCTCATCAGAAACCGCAGAGTCCATGAATAAGTGGCACATTTTCCAAGTGCTGGAAGAAAACTGTCAGTCCAGAATTCTATATCCAGTGAGAATATCCTTCAGAAATGGAGGGGAAAGCCTTCCTTCCTCTCATGAAGGAAAACTATGAGAAGTTTTCACAGCAGACCCATCCTACAATCATGACTAAAATTATTTAAACAAAAAGGAAATGGTAAAAGATGGAACCTTGGGATATCAGGAAGAAAGAACATGGAAAGAGCAAAAATATAGGTAAATGTAATAGGTTTTCTTTCTCTTAAGTTTTCCAAATTGTTTGATGGTTGAAGCAAAAATTATAACACTCTTGTGGTTTTCAATTAATTTAAAGGAAATAAGGCAACTGTCTATAAATGCTGGAGGGTAAAAAGTTTCCATATTACTCTCAAACTGGTAAAAGTTGACTTCAGTAGATTTTGAGAAGTCACATGTATATATAATGTAATACCTAGAGTGACCACTGAAAGACCTATACAGAGAGACATACCCCAGTGAGCCAATAGAATTTAAAAAAAAAAAAAAAAAGTGTGACCCATAGGAAGGTGGGGAAACAAAAACACAACAAGCCAGAAAACAAAAAGTAAAAAGGCAGATTCAAGCCTTAACATGATAATTACATTAAATGTAAGTGGCCAATGACACCAATTTGGAGACATCAAGAGAATATAAGGGAATAGTAGGTACAACTTTGTATATAAATTTGACAACTTAGATGAAATAGACCAATCCTGGAAAAACACAAACGGACACAACTTACCCAATATGAAATGCATAATTTGAGTAGTCATGTAAGATAGAATCCATAATGGCCTCCTGAAAAACCTCCAGGCCCAGAAGGATTCACTGGAGAATTCTACCAAATATTTAAAAAAGAATTCACATCAATTCTACACAATCTCTTCCAAAAACTAGAAGAGGAAAGGAACACTTCCCAATTTATTTTATGAAGCAGTATTACTTTGACATCAGAACCAGGCAAAGACAGTACAAAAAAAGAACCACAGACCAAGATCCCTCATGAATATAGGTGCAAATTTTTTATATTTTTAGGTGCAAAAACTTTAAATAAAATGTTAGTAAATTGAATTCAACAACAATATATAAAAATACCTATGCATTGGGGCGCCTGGGTGGCTCAGTTGTTAAGCGTCTGCCTTCGGCTCAGGTCAGGATCTCAGGGTCCTGGGATCGAGCCCCACATCGGGCTTCCTGCTCCCTGGGAAGCCTGCTTCTCCTTCTCCCACTCCCCCTACTTGTGTTCCCTCTCTCACTGTGTCTCTCTCTGTCAAATAAATAAAATCTTAAAAAAAAAAAACCTATGCATCATGACCAAGTGGAACTTAACTCAGGGATACAAGGCTGGTACAGTATTTGAAAACCCTGATCAATAAATTCACCATAAAGGGCAAAAAAACAAAACAAAACAAAACAAAAAACCATGATCACATGATGCCAAAAATCCAATCATGTTAAGTATTCCAGCTATATCATGGTCTATGCTTGATGCCATGTGCTATCTTTCTGACAAAACTTGAATTTGAAAGATTACTTTTAAATCAAGAAAAATTTAGTAGGCATTGAAAAGGATTAAATAAAATCAGGAGCTAAAAATGGCATTTCATTAATCAAGTATTAATGAAATAAAACTTGTTGAAGATACACAAAAAAGGTATAGGTGAAGGTGGTAACACCTGATTTTCCTACCTTAAAGGTGATAGTGAGGTTGCAGTGATATAATATACATATGTGAGGAGGAAATGATGATAGTTGTGTTTATACTTCCCACAACAGAACCGTGTCTGAGTCAGCTGGCCAGCTGGAAAGGTCGTGGATGGACAATTAATCAAAATCATCATTCCTACTTTCACAGATCAAGTGGCAGGAGGTGAAATTCATCTGTTGTCAGCGCAATAAGGACCCTCTGTCAGCGTTCCCATCAGCATTTGGGCTTCTTTGATATTGGATGCTTATTTACTGTGTTCTATTTCACATTTCCTGGTTTGTTTTCACAAAATTTGTTTCTCAGCAAAAAGGGAAAAGGAAGTGGAAATCAGAAAAGAATAGGATGACAGAGCTCAATTAAAAACAACAACAAACAAAAAACTAGCCATGAATTACATCCAATGCGCACACACATCCTTTGTAACAGACTCTACTCCACACATTTTGTTCAGAACTAGTACATCTGCCTTTTCCATTGCTTCTCAGCCTCTGTTTAATGCTGATGGTCACAGCAGTGGCACCTCTTGGTGTTTTTCTCTGCCCTCTCCCCAGGTTGTTTTATGTTAGGTAGACTAGGTATTTATTTACAAGAAAAGAAATGAACTTCCAGGGAAAAGACACAACTCTTATAAATCCAGATTTCCTGGATATATTTACCTTTTTTCCCAATTGCTACAATATGATGTAGAAGCAGGGTAGATCACAAACTACTGGAAAATTAGTAACAAGACTCCTTGAACATTTATTTAGTGGTCTGTAGCCTGAATGGCATGTATTTCTCTTGGTTCTAATAATTTCTACCATTATCTAGTCTTGCCTATGCTCCTTATGTATATACACTATTAGTCTTATGAGAGAAAAAAGTTTAGTCAGTTTCAGAAGAATCAGATGCTAGATCTCTTCACAAGGGCTCAGCAGGGATGGAGAAGTGAGTCGCTGTTGTACAAGAATCACCACCGGGTATCCCATGATCTCAAGCTTTAAGAAACTTTAATCTTCAAAAGCAGAATTTTCAATAAACAGCCTTCACAAAATGTTCACGCACCCTGCTGGAAACACTTAACTTTGTGAAGCAACCCATTTTATGTTTGGAAGTTTGAGCTAAAATTGGGTTCTGGTTGTGCCCTTGGGGCTTTCCAAGAACAAGACAAAGACTTTTAACAGCATTTCAGATGTTTGAAAATGAGCAGTCTGGTCACTCCAGGTATCCCATCCCCAGCATAGATTCCTAGCCATCCTCCCCGCAGATGCTGTCTACTGAGTCTTGAAAAAGATGGGCAGAGGAAGAGGGGGAGAACAATGTCTAGGCACGTGCTGTCCTTCCATTTCCATTCTTTTCATCTTTTTACAGTGGCATTTTTTTGCCCTTTGTTGAAGCTTTTGGTTTATAAAGTCCTGGAGTGTAATTCTGATCCAGAAAAATGACAATATTTCTTGATTTAAAAAGGAACACTGGGAGAATTAGGTGGGATGATGTGGAAAGCACTTGGCCAGGGGCCTCTGACCAAGCTTGGGCAAGCTTTCCACCGAGCCTGGCTTTAAGTTCTCAGCCTTGGTCACGCGAGCTTCTGCTCAGAGGCTGTCAGTGCAGCGGTTAGATGAGGAAAAAGTTCACTATTGCCGGTCTGAGTACAGGTTCAGGAAAGTATAGGCCCGTGAGGCACACTTTGGAGGGAGGAGGTGGACACTGCCATGGGGGAAATAAGGGTGGGGACATGAATAAGCTAAGGTAAGTGGTACTTGTCCTGGGGAGGAAGGAGAGAGATCATCTGGTATGGGAAGGACCACCAACTCTGGGTTACAGTCTCTGTTCTGTTCCTAACTCACTTTGTAACTTAGGAGGTGTCTCTCATGCAATCCTTCCGGCCATTTTCCTCAAAAATGAGAGTGGATCAAATTTCCCTTCCCGAATGCACTCAGGCTCCATCCAACCCATACTGAAGAGCACTTCTTCTGATGGGCTCTGTGCGAGGTTCCGGGGATTCAGTGGTGAACAAGAGATAGTCATGCTCTCTGTCCTGGAGTTTACAGTCCAGGAGGGAAAAAGAGGTTTGTCAGATAATGGTCCGGGTGCTGATTTTCTCTAGGGAAGTGCTGCATCACAGCACTACAGCAGAGCCTGTGTGAGGAACCTGGCCTGAGAGGACTGGGGAGGGGGAAAGACAACACTGAACACTGAAGGAAGTCTGGGAGTTAACCAGGCAAAAGAGGGAGACGGGACCTTCCAGAAAGAGTAGATGACACGCTAAAGGGATTGAATGGCTGGAGTGACTGAATCACAGAGCAAGAGGGAGCGAGGACAGGAGGAGGCTAAAGGAGGAGGCAGGGCCACACCTCCTAGGACTCGTCAGGTATTTTCCCCTTTAACCTAAACACAGTGGGGAACTTTCACTCTGGATATACTACAGGAATTGGACTGGAAACCCCTTTAATAAAGATTTTCATGAACTTGAATGGGGAAAAATCTTATGCTATTTGTTTTTACTACCCCCTAACTCAAATTTAGCCTTTTCTTGAATTATAAATATAGACAACAAACTGCAATAGTCTTAGCTCTTACCTGGTGTTTTGCCATGCATACAAATCGGATATGCCATCACATTATACTTGTTATGAAGATCTCAAAATACTTCCACTACTTGGAAATGACCGTGATTGTCTACCTGTCACTAGATCTTGCTACTTATAGCATGAGGAAGAACATTTACCACTATATCACAAATGTGTCTTTTAAAATGTTGGTAATTTTTTTCAGTATAATTGGTTTCATTTGTAATCCTATATATTTATGTATTAAAAAGCATTATGCTTCAGAGAGATTCCTAGACACACAAAAAAAAGTGAAGAATGTCTGATTTTAAGTAAATGACCAAATAGGAATTCTGTTTCTAGTAGTATGTCAGGATAGATAACCTGAGTAAATCTCCAATGAAGGCAAATAAAATGCTGAATATAATTTTTTTTAAAGATTTTATTTATTTATTTATTTATTTATTTATTTATTTATTTATTTATTTATTTGAAAGAGACTTAGCGAGAGAAGGAACATGAGCAGGGGGAGTGGGAGAGGGAGAAGCAGGCTTCCCGCTGAGCAGGGAGCCCGATGTGGGGCCTGATCCCAGGACCCTGGGATCATGACCTGAGCCGAAGGCAAATGCCTAACGACTGAGCCACCCAGGCGCCCCTGAATATAATTTTTTAAAAATCCTCTAGATAATCTCTTAAATGATACAAAAGTAAGGAATCCACCTAGATGGATAAATAAATAAACCCATCACACTGAAGGGAGCAGTGAGGATACTTTCTTTCAAACAGCTGAGTAGGGGTTTGGGGTGGGTGTGGAGAGAGCACCCATGAGAATCTTAACTGCAAGGTGTCCCTATGTGGTCTATAAATCCACAAGTGGAGAATTTAATCTACAGTGGTCCCGGTTTGGTAAGACTCCTCCTCCTCCTGCCCCTGCACCCAAGGCACTGATAAAGGGAGATTCAAGTGACATCTGGAAGAATTCAGCTGAAGTCAGGCATCAAATATTTCTCAACCAAATTAAGCTCTAAAGAAAACGAACAGGAATTAGACATTACATGGAATCAAGGAGACGGTGTTATGAGTGAAAAACAATGAATGGAAGGCAGGTGGTAACAGATCTACAAAGACTTCTTCAGATACTGGAGGAAAAAAAAATTAAAAAGTTTAATACATTTAAAGAAATAAAAGAGAAAATTGAAAATCTGAGCAGATAACAGGAGACATAACATATATTTGAGAAAGGGAAAATATAATTCAAGTTTATATACTTGAATAACATTTTGGGAAGAGCTAATAGAATGGGGAGGAAGCAACATTCAAAGAAGTAATGAGGAAAATTTTCCAAATTTGTTGAAAGACACTGACCCTCAGATTAAGAAGCCCAACAAACCCCAAGCAACATAAACACAGAAAGACCTAGCTGTAGGAGATAGCAGACATGTAGGTTATAAAAGACAGTTGGAGGGACAGTGTCATGCACAGAGAAGTGATAAATGAATAGCAAAACTCTTAACATTAACAGTGAAAACCATAAGACAGAATCATATCCTCAAAGTGCTGAATAAATAACCAAAAATTCTGTACCAAGTGAAACAATGGAAAGTGTCAAACCTGAGAGTTTACCACCAAATGACCCTCACTGAATGGATTCTGGGGGCACCTGGGTAGTTCAGATGGTTAAGCATCTGCCTTCGGCTCAGGTCATGATCCCAGGAGCCTGGGATTGATCCCCCGCCTAGGGCTCCCTGCTTGGCGGGGAGCCTGCTTCTCCCTCTACTGTTCCCCCTGCTTGTGCTCTCTCGCTCTCTGTCAAATAAATAAATAAAATCTTAAAAAAAAAAATGGATTCTGAAGGATGTAATTCCAATTGAAGGAAAATGACTGCAGATGTGTGGTCTGAGCCGCAAAGAGAAATAGTGAATCAAGATAACTATGTGACAATCTAAACAATCTAATGACTGTATATAAAACAAAGATAATCTGTGGGGAAAATAAAGCAGGCTAGATTTAAAATGCCAAGTTACAACCGCTTAGAAGTTGGAAGAGGAGACTAGAGGGTAAGTTTTGCAAGGTCCTTGTATTGTCCAGAAGACCATGGTTATAGAGTGCCTGTCATGTCATCAAATAGACATTAAAAAGAGCAAACACTAATGGAATAGACCAAATGTATACCTTCAAAAGAAGTAAAGGGAAAAGAATAAACCAAGGAAAACAAAGCTGTCCAAAGGAAGGCAAGAAAAGAGGAACAGGAGGACAGGAACAGGTGAAATGGAATGAGTCAAAAGTTCAAAATACGGGGCACCTGGGTGGCTCAGTCAGTTAAGCCTTTGTCTCTTGATTTTGGCTTGGGTCAGGATCTCAGGGTCATGAGATGGAGCCCTGAGTCAGGCTCTGCCCTCAGCACGGAGTCTGCTTGAGATTCTCTCTCTCCCTCTCACTCTGCCTCTCCCCCTGCTTGTGCAAATAAATAAATAAATAAATAAATAAATAAAATCTTTTTTAAAAAGTTCCAAATGTGATGTTAGAAATAAAATGAAATGGCTAATCACAATAAGTGTAAGTGGACGAAATTCTCTCATTCTCTCATTAAGTCATTTAAAACCATGTTTTAAAAACAAAATAAATTTCAGCTGTGTACTCTTTACAAAAGACTCATATAAAGCACACAGAACAAAGGCCAAACTATGGAAAATATATAGCAGGCAGTTAGTAACCAAAGGGGGGCAAATATAGTTCTATTAATATCAAAGGAGAATTCAGGCAAAACACATTATTAGAAATAAGAAATTTGCTGCATAATGATCAATGATTCCCTTCACCAGGAGGATGCATTGATTCTAAATTTGTGTATACCATGTAAATTTGTGTATAGCCTCATATGAAGCCAGACTGACAGAATTAAAGGAAAAGCTTGTCAAATCCATCATCATCATAGATTTTAATACATTTGGCAGTAATTAGTAGATCAAACAGACCAAAAAAACCCAGTAAGAAAATAGAAAAATCAAGATTAAACTAACTAATGGATTTGACTGCATCTGATGTCTGGAAAAGACACAGTCCTTTCAGGCACACATGGAACATTTGCTGGGCCTGACGCACTGGCACATAGAACTGACCTCAGTATAGTTCAAAGGACCAGGGTCTGACTATAGTAGGTTTTTTTTTTAATTATTTATTTTAAAAAATGTTTTTTTACCACAATGTAATTAAGTTAGAAAACAAAGCCAATGCAATAATTAGAAAAATCCATTCACTTGGAAACTTAATAACACTTGTAATCAACTTAAGGGTCAGAGGAGAAAATATAATTGAAATGAGATGATTTCATCATCTTAACTTTTCACATCAAACTCATGGGATACAGTTCTTGGAAGGAAACAATATTAAATGCCTTCAAAAAAAATTAAGGCTCAAAATAGAGCTAAGATCTAATATAAAGCAAAGACCCACAGATGTAAAAGGAAGGAAATTAAGAGAAAAGAAATTCATGAAATAGAAAAACATACAAAAGAACAGATCAACAAAGCAAAATTTTCATGTTTGAAAAGATGATTCATTTTTTAAAAAAAGGCACAAGTGGAATGGAATGAAAAAATAAATAAAACCACAGATGTTACAGAGAAAAGCAGTAAGAGGATATTAAGAACAATTCTCAATACTTTAAAACTTTGATATAATGGATGACTACCTAGAAAGATCCAAGGAGAAACACAAAGTCAGAATAATCCTGTACCTGTAAAAGAAATGCTATCAATAGGAAACAATTTTACCACAGAGAAAACACCACATTCAGATGGCCTTATCTGACTGCTACCAAACATTCAGGAAACAGATCATTCCATTCCTACACAGAATAGAAAAGAAAACAGCTCATTTTAAGAGGCCAGAATAACTCTGATATCTAAACCGACAAAAACAACCAGAAAAAACATTAAAACCAACCTTCTCATGAACATGTATACGAGAATTGAGAACACATATCCAACCAGATCCAACAATAAATAAAAAGAAATCATGATCAAGTTAAGTTTCACTCCAGGGATTCAATTCATTGATATTAGAATTTTATTAATAGAACTCACATTAATTAACAGATTAACAAGGAAGAATTGTATCATCTCAACAGATTAGGAAAATAGAATTTGACATCCGGACATAACATTTAAAAATTATCTTAGCATATTTTTTAAGCCAGCACGATGAATAGAAAAATCCATTTCCTTAATTTGATAAATTTCCTTAATTTGATAAAAGACATCTACAAAAATCATCCAGCAAACGTACTATATGGAGAAACATGGCAAGATTGGGAATGAAGCTATGATGTCCTCTCTGTCACCCCTCCCTCCCTCATTTTTAATTGTGTTGGGATTTGAGCCAGCCTCATAGTAGACAAGAAAAAGAAACACATTTAAAGGGTGAGAATGTAAAATTGGACAGCCACTGTGAAAAACATGTATGGCAGTTCATCAAAAAATTAAACAATTACCATATGATCCAATAATTCCACTTCTGGGCATATACCCAAAAGAATTGGAAGCAGGGGCATGAAGAGCTATGTGCACAGCGATGTCCATAGCATTATGCACAATAGACCAACGGGGGGAGTGACCCAAGTGTCCATTGACAGATGAATGGATAAATAAAATGGGGTATAAACGTACATTGGAATATTATTCATCCTTAAATAGGAGGGAGATTCCGAAACAGGCTACAACATGGATGAATCTTGAGGACATCATGCTAAGTGAAATAAGCCAGACACAGAAAAACACTGTATTATTTCACTTAAATGAGGTACCAGGGAGTAGTCCTATTCATAGAGACTGAAAGGAGAAGGGGGGCTACCAGGAGCTGGGGGAGGGGGAGGAGGGTGTCATGTTTCATGGGGACAGAGTTTCAGTTAGGGAAGATGACAAAGCTCTGGAGATGGGTGGTGGTGATGGTTGCACAATAATGTGAACGTACTCAATGCCACTGAACTATACACCTGAAAATGGTAAAAATGGTAAATTTTATGCTATGAATATTTTACGAAAATTTTTTAAAATTGTAAGGATGTCAAAGGAAGAAACAAAATTACCTTCCTATGCAGATGTGATGAGTGTCCATAAACACCAGTCTCCCGGAGTCAGTACTTGCGACTAAGCTGGCTTTTTTTTTTTTTTTAATTACTCATGATTTGTGAATGGAGATGTGTTTCAGGGACTATATACAAAACTATCATTTTTTTGGAGAAAGAACAAAAAGCTTCCATTAGACTGTCAGAGGGGTCTGTGACCCACAAAAGTGTAAGAGCCATTTTGAGTGCTCCCTGCCCTCCCCCGCAGCTCTGTGGGCATCACACAGGCTGTGACCAGACTCCCTCCAGCAAAAAACGCCTCAGGAGCCCACCGCCCCTCCCCTCCCTCCCATCCCTCCCTCCCTCCCTCTCCCAACCCCCACACCACTTTTCTCTTTCATCCCCTCAGGTTGTTTAAATACTACATGAAGTATATTCTTTTTTTTTTAAATATTTTATTTATTTGACAGAGACACAGCGAGAGAGGGAACACAAGCAGGGGGAGTGGGAGAGGGAGAAGCAGGCTTCCTGCTGAGCAGGGAGCCCCATGCGGGGCTCAATCCCAGGGTCCTGGGATCATGACCTGAGCCCAAGGCAGACACTTAACAACTGAGCCACCCAGGTGCCCCCGTGAAGTATATTCTTAAATATTTCTTGAATTCATTGGCGAAGCTTTACTTTTTTAAAGACAAGTGAGGCCTTGAATTCACACAAACTTTAGCTCTTTTCCTATTACCCTTCATTCCCTGCATGATCATATTAAAATGGCCCAGTTCTCACTCAGGGCCTGGGGCCCAGAAGGTCTCAAACACCTGTGCAGTGATTAGAATCCTCCAAACCGTGTCTGTAACCTTAAATAATTTTTGACCAGATTCTCTTGCTGGTTTCCTCTCCTGCATTTCGAGTGGGCAGAATTTTAACAAACTGCAGACCCCTGCTCAGTCCCATGGTCTGCCCGGGGGGCGGCTAGGATTCCAGGCAGGGTACCAGTGACAGAGAGCTGCCTCTCAGAGGAGGCTTCAACTTTGAGAAAATCCAGGGAATGAAAACTGTGGCCAGCTTACTTTCCATCCAAATGAAATCCTGAGACTTTTGTTTTTTAACAAAATGCTTTTATTTCTATTTTTTAATGGAATGCATTGTTAGGTTCTTGCATGAAATATCAAAAGGCATTGATCTTTGCTTTGGTCACAGAAAGGGGGTAGAAAAGATCTGCGGAAGTCAAGCCCAGCAGAAGCCACATGGTGCGAGGCAGTGAAGGGGTCACTTCCGGTGCTGGTGCACGGAGCGCGGAGTGATGATCAGTAGTCATCGTAGTTGACGCTGGCTCCGTGCCTGAAGCTGTGGGGACTCTGGGGACCAATCGCTGTGTCCTCGTCATAGTGACGCTGATAGTAATCATAGTAGTCGTGCCCATTCCGACCTCGGTTTAGCCAGTAAGTGATGTCATCTTCAAATTTCTGGAGAAAAAGAGAAAAATAGAGAATGGATTTAAGGACACACACTCCCCCTCGACCACATCTTATCCCTGGCTTTTCTCTGTGATGGCTTTTCTTCAGTGATTAACAACTCTTCCCAAGAATCGCCTGTCATGATGGTATTCTGTGCTCAGAGGTCAACACAGCCAGCTAAAGAGTACTGATAAAAGCCATTGTCCCCAAAGGAGTACACATGAAGCCCTTGAAAACTTCTGCCCTATGAGTTCTCAATATACCCGACACTCAAACATTTTTCTCTTTTTTGGGAAATAAAATGGGCATCTCCCAAAGATAGCGATAGCTTGGCCTGACCCCCAGGCACTGCACACATCTTACAGACTGCCTTCTCTCCTTGTCCTGTCCTGTGCCTGGCCCTAGTGCACAGAGTAGATGCTTGATAAATGAAATCAACCACCACCCTGGTAGAGCCACAGGGACTTGCAATGGTGACCCTTTTATACCCGTGGTTTGACTAGAACTTGCACGGCTGCACTTACTCATTCCACAAATGCTGATTCCATGGGCCCAGCCTGTCAGCCCTGTGCCGGGCACTGAAGGGGCCACCCCAAGCAAGTAGGACAGATTCCCTGCCTTCACGAAGCCTACAGTTGCTGAGAGACACATGAAAAGAGACAGTTGCCGTTAGCAGGAATAAAAGGGAGGGGAAGAACTGAAGGAGTGAGAAGAATAGAAGGACTTTCAAGTCTACAGCTGGGGTAACTGGTCTTTGCTATCGATGCGTCTCTTAAAGGAAAGACTAATTCTTTGTCAGTAGTGAAAGTGCAAGATGAATGTAGATGGGCGCTCACATGTGTTGATGCTGACAACTTGGGGAGAGGTTTGGTGTGAGGCCAAGAAGGCGGGGACAAGAGAGGGATGACCCAGGGGGGTTGCAGGGTATCTAAAAGTTTGGGTCCAATTTTTCTCAAAGTGTGGCCAGTGCACCCCCGCATCCAAATCTCTAAGGATGCTAAAAGTGCAAGTTCTCGGGCACCCCTCCATGCTGCCTGGATGGAATTTTCCGGTGGTTGGGTCGCAGGAATCTATTTAATAAGACTGCCAGTGAATGTGGGTATTTGAGCACTCCCTGAGGCTGGAAGGCCCAGCCTCGCCCATGATGGTGTTCTCTGTGGCCACCCACTTCGGGTGAGCAGTGGGTCAGCCTGTACCATGCTGGTGAGCACCACTCGGCCCCTCCTCTGTTTGCTGAGCCCCAGGGGCTCTGGCATCTGCTCAGCCTGCCCTCCGCCTCTGCCATGAAAGCGAGAATGTTTGCTTTCCCCACAACACCGCAGCTTTTCCCATCGTGAAATCATTTTTCTCCTTGGTTTTTTGCATTTTATAATCGTGTTTGAAGTTTTGGCAAACCTCAGACCTTGAAACATCAAGGTTTTCAAGAAATTAAAGAAATGTTTTGTGAGTACAGAAATAACACAGACTCATACTTTACAAATCGATACGTGGGAGTGGGACAGAGGAAAAGGGGGATCATAACTCCACTGCCAGAGACAACCACAACTGACATTTTGATGTATTTCCTTCTAGTCTCTTCTGGGAATATTTATTTATTTTTTTAATTTTTATTTATTTATTTGACAGAGAAGCAGGCTCCTCACTGAGCAGGGAGCCCAATACGGGACTAGATCCCAGGACTCTGGGATCATGACCTGAGCTGAAGGCAGACCCTTAACTGACTAAGCCACCCAGGCGTCTCTTTTCTGTGAATATTTAGTTATAATCTTATGGATCCTCACCTTTATTTTGGTTTTGTCACCAGTCATTATTTTAGCCATTTCTCCACATTAGACTCTTAATACCCATTTTCATGGACTGCATCAAAGAAATGCAAATTACTACAAGGACATACCATTTTCATGTTCAAGCAAGTACTTTTTTGTTTTTTTTAATTTTCAGTGAGAATTCGAGGTGATGCTGAAGATGCCAGAAAACTGGTGCTCTCACACGGGACTTCTGGGATTGTGCAATCTGACAGTGCCCAAAGACCCGCAAGTGATTCTACCTTTTGCCTCCGCAACTCGCCTGGGAAGAATGCAATACCAAGTACGGAACAAACTACACACAAAGATGCAAATCACAGTACCTGTCGTTTGGGTTGTTGCGACTGTAAGTAAGTTAATTCATACAAGTGCTTAGAATCCTACCTGGCAGAGTCTGGATGTATGTGTTTAGCTTTTTGCACAGGAAAAAAAATTTTGCTTAAGTAGCAAAAAGATAATTAGAGAATAACCAATATATCCAATGGTTGGGAATGGGAAGGAAATTATAATCCAACCACACAACTGCATTTTATGCAGCCATTAAAAATGAGGCTTCTAAAGAGTTTTTGTTTTTCATCTATTGCGATGTCTTATACATCCTCTACGCACAGTATAAATCTTGGGCCATTTGGAGAAGTACTTCTCCAGCTGCCCCCTCTTGGAGATACTGCCCTTCATCTGTCCCCGTCCCCCTTCTGGCTGGGGTGGCAGGCTGAGCGTTCTCCAGGCTGCCGCCAAGCCTCCAATATAGCACTCCTGCTAGCGCTGCCCTGCTGGTCACTCTGTACACTTGTGTCTATGCATGGGAATCTGAGACCTTAACTCTGCCCCCAGCTACAGTCTGTGATTGTAAACATTCTTTTTCCTTGACTTAGTGAATACATCCACTCACCTCCCTGCCTGGACACATGAATGGAATGGAACCATCTTTTCCTGAAAATGCATTGCCAGATTTTCCTGAAAACATCTGCAAAGACCCATCTCTCTTTAAAAAGTCACTTTTCGTCTCTTCCCATTATCCTCACGGGTCTTTGCTTCGATCTTGTTGTTTCTGACATTTTGGGGAGGTAAAGCCGCAAATGTGTTTTGGACAGGTTGTCAGTTTTTTTTTTTTAAGATTTTATTTATTTATTTATTTGAGAGAGAGAATAAGTAGGCAGAGCGGCAGGCAGAGGGAGAGGAGAAGCAGGTTCCCCGCTGAGCAGACAGCCCGATGCGGGACTCGATACCAGGACCGTGGGATCATGACCTAAGCTGAAGGCAGACACTTAACCAACTGAGCCACCCACGTGCCCCCATTGTGAGTTATTTTAAAGACACCCAGGCAAAACTGTGCAGATAAGTTACATGGGGTTCTGGGATGAATTTAAGCCCCGGCCATTTTCTCTGGGATTCCGCTTCCCAGTCATGTTGGGAGAGATTCCCATTTGCATGTGGTCTGATGAAAAATTCCAGCTGATGTCCCTGTATCCCGATGGAGATGTTATCCAACGCCTGGGTAGGCCTATCATGGGGCTATCACTTGGCCTATCATGGGGCTCAGCCTTTTTGGAGTGAATTCCGAAGGCTAATTTTCTGTGCCCTGTTTCCCCGAGCCAAGCCTCTGCCCCCACCACACCACTGTGGGGGGAGCCAGGCCTCCAGCGGGAGGAACAACCCACCGCTTCGTCGAAACCCATGTAGAGGAACTGCTGGTACCATTGCTGGACCTCCGGCCGAGTCCGGTCCCACAGCTGCCGCTTCTGGCGCCTCAGGCTGTTCAAGAATTCTTTGGCCTTGCTCTCGTCCACTGCTACTTTAGTCTTAGCCGGAGCAGGTGCTAAAAGGATCAATTCCCCACCCCCCAAAGCACAAAGCATGAGTTCTTTTCTTATCAGGGCGAATCACTAGTATATATCCTGTACCCCAAGCTCACCCTGCCTAACATGGCTTTGATTTTTACTCTTACATCACATGTGATAAAATACAGCCGCCTGTCATCAGTCTCCATGCCCCTCGGTAGTAAGCTGTCCATCTGGGTGCAGCCATATCAAGGGGCGCAGGTTAGCCCCCGACTTCTAGGGCACAGGGGAGAAACAAGATGTAGCCCGTCCTCAGCAGCGACTCACCAGGCCTAGACCCCAGGCCTCAGACAGGGCCTGGTGGCATACCCCTTAAGCATCTAGGAAACAACTGGATGTCTAAGGCCACACAAGTGTATGTTCCTTGCATGTGCAAGCCAGAGAGTGCTGTGCTTGTTTAGGAGACCACGAGGAAAAAAGTGCTGGAACAATGAGCCCAGGCCCAGCTCGGCAGTATAGCAAGCTCACACCCTGGAGAGCCGGAGCAGACCGGGCCACCTTGGGCCACCCTCTGCGGGCCTCACACATCATCGACAATTCAACCGAGTCTTGACAGGTACTGGCCCTTGCTTTAACACTCAGCTTCTTTAACAATGTCTTCCCATTGTGGTCTCAACTGTTTAAAGGCCACCACTTCTGCGGGCTGTGCTCAGGGGAAGCAGCTGTGTCCCTGCGTCTGCCCCTGCTCTCGGCCCCCTCATCTATAAAACTGGACTGGCAGTCCCTTGTTATGAAGGCCGCAAAGGATGATGGGAGTGAGGTGTTCGGTGTGTTCTTTGGGTCACATGGATAAATAGCGGTGGATGTGTTTCCTCATTTCCTGTTCATCTGTGTCTCTCTCAGGGCCTGTTACTACTCTTTTGTACATAGTAGGTGCTCAATATGTGTTTCTAGGCTTGACTTGAATAAAAGCTGAGAATGTACACCAGGACTCGTGATTATCTTGGTGGTCTGCTCTCTCCCACCTCTGACAGGCTGGCCGTTTGAGAACTTCCATCACCCCGGGTGTCCTGGAGGAGCAGGCTGCCCGGCACAGAGATCGGGGATTGGCCAGGGCCTGGTGAGTGGCTGGAAATGCTGAGAAAGATGCTGGGAGCTCCCTCAGGACGCCCCTGCCCCTGCGAGGGGCCCCAAGTGCCCAGCATCTGGGGGATCTCTGGAGAGCTGACTGGGAAGCAGGTGAATAGCACTAGGGAGCTTCACAAGGTCAGGGAGCAGACTGAGCTGGCCAGAATCCCCTTTCAACTGGATGGGGGGGGGGCGGGGAGGGAAGAATAAGGAGGGATCAAAGGTCTACATCAGAAATGTGGCCACCCTCCTCATTTCCAAGAGATAAACAACTTCTTCATTTTACAGGCAAAGATGACAGTTCCAAGGGAAGATGGCCTTCACAAGACAACATGATTGGTCCAACAGATCTACCTGATTGTGGCGGGCCCAGGATGTGTGTGGCTCCCAGCCTGTTCTGTTTCTACAACATTTTGCTGCTGGCTACCACATTCATCATAGGAGTATTTTCTCACAACAGGTGTTAGTCACAAAACAGTTTTTTCTGTTCCACCCTGCCCCCAAGGGCTAACTGGATATAGAGTACCACAACAGTACTAGTCCGAGTCTACCTCACTAACGGACGTTTTATGTTCTCTAAAGGATACGCTCTAAATGTAGATATGTGCTCCAAAGGGTATCATGGTTCTAAAATACACAGCATTAAATTAACACAGTAACACTGTTTCTTTTATTTTGGGGTCCACACTGACAGCTTTCAGAAAAACAATCTTCAAACATTTACCGGCAATAATATTTACCTAATAAAATACCACACACATACCCACAGAGTAAGCCCTTCAGATCTGCCAACCTTTCAAGGAGTAAACGCTTCCGATGTTCCAAACACAAGACCCCAGGGAGCACACTCAACATCGCCTTTCCCTGTGATCCGTTAAGAATGCCGCCCTTCTCCATGCAGGGTATCCTTACCTTCCCGCTTTTGAAGCAGCAGCTTGAGTTTATTCCCACTTATGCCACCTAATGGAATGGACATAGAAATCGTGTCAGAGTTGCACCGCCCCCTTTAATTTCTCAAGCGCAAGAATCAGAGTTGGAAAAAAATCCCCGCGTGCCCCCATCTCGATCTGGTAACCTGGCGGTTTCACAGTTTTGCTGTTTGCCACGTTCCCTGTCATGCAGGAAAAACAATTCAGGCTGCTCATGGCTCAGACTGGTGACAATGACCGTGGCTGACCAGGGGCATTAGGATTGGAGCAATACCTAGGAGAAATGACATTGTTCTTTCAGCCCCTTGTGTCTTCTTATGAGGCCCGGCCACCCGGCATGTGTACCTTCCTGCAAACTTTCCCTTTTCATGGTATAGTAAGTGGAATAGTGTTCCCCCCAAATTCATATCCACCCAGAACCTCTGAATGTGAACTTGTTTGACAAGAGGGCATTTGCAGACATAATCAAGAATCTCAGTTAACTGTGAAGGAGGTGATATCATAGTGGATGTAAGGTGGGCTTTGAATCCGATGGCTGGGATCTTTGGAGGAGAGGGAGAGGGTACAGAGAAGGTGGCCATGTGAACACAGAGGTGGGCAGGCGCCGAGAAGTTACGCTGCCACAAACCAAGGAATGCACCTTAGCTCTTTAAAAATCCAGCCCAGTTTTGTAGCTCGTCTGGCTCCTTTTGCAACTAGGCCATATTGGTACCAGTTGCTGTGATTTTTATTCAGTTCTGAAAGTATTTCTAAGCAGCTTAAACATTTGAATAGAAAATAACATGCCTGGCCTGGTAGGACACCCTCCTCTTCCTGGTGAGCACGTGTGAGGACCGGCAGACACTTCTGCTAACCTTAGGTGCTACGTGTAGGTACAAGGCTTGTTCCGTGAAGGGATATCCATAGCTCCTGGGAGAAAAGCCCGGCCTCCAGAGCATGTTCAGGTATAAGGAGCTGGTCTGGCCCCAAGATGGAGGGGCTGGTGTCCACCTTTTCAGGCAGGTCCTTAACCTTCCCATCCATGGACAGACCCCAAGGCCTGTGTTCGCATCTGCAAAGGTACAGTTTTCTGGGAATAGGAGCCATAGTTTTTGCCAGACTTTCAAAAGGGTTTGGGACCCAGATAAGATTAAGAACTGCCCCCTGCTTAAAGAATATACTATGTACTTGGGGGAAAAAAACCACACTTGTGGCCAAAGGTCACAAATTGGCTGCCCACAGCTGAGCTTTACCGGCAGACATGTTTGAAGAGCATACCCACTGTTTACAAAATTTTGAATTTGAATGCCTCTGGGCCCAAGTCACTCAGCACGCCCCCTGGTCCATAAAGAGCCATTTCACCTATTTGCTCTCTGTAGGCATCTGAATTTGAGCGCTACCCAACTGCCTTTAGAGTAGGTACATCAGCCAGGAAGCATGGTTGGGAAGAATCTCTAGGAATCAGAAATTTTTTTTTTTTTTGGTACATCATACGTTTATTACCAACAACCCTCTCAACTCCAAAACTGGGCACAGGGATTAAAAATAAAAATACATCGCACTTCTCATTAAAGCATTACTAGTAACTTTCACTAAAAATGTACAAAATTTGATAAAAATTAACCAAGCCTTCAAATGATTTGATTATGGATATTTATAATACATACATTTTAAACTATGTTAACTGATACAGTGGAATACAATTTGAAAAAAAATGAGTCAGCAAATGGTTTCCAGAAACACCCCTGGGCCATAGATTAGGGCATAAACTAAGGTTTCCAACACCTTGGCAGCCACTCCAAAGATGGGGTGAGTCACCCCAAGAAGTTCCCCATGAAGGGTAAATAAGCAGAGATAAGCACCTGATGGGGCTCCTGTTGAGAGGATTATTTAATTAGAGTGGAGTGGGACTACACTTAAAGCTGTACTTCCCATCGAATCTTAAGAGTCAATAAAGAAATCTATGAACACATTTGCCAAAGCAGACAGACACTTTCCATGGCACAAATATTAGCATTCATTAATATCTTAACACTGGTCCATCTCTAACAACAGCGTGGCACACACAGAATTAAGTATCGTCCCTCCATCTGTTTGCCTCTGTAAAAGCACTTAACAATAAATGAATGAAATATGGCCTGATGTTGAAATAGACTTTGGATTCAGGCATTTGCAATCTTGTTGCAATTTCTAGCAGCAAATATGTCACTACTGTTCTAAGAAATGAAAGCCTTGCCAGATCTCGGCTGTACAACGGAAAGGCACAGAAAAATCCTAAATTATGAATTATTGATGTTGCCACTGTGCCAATTACTACACACTGAAGTATAAATAAATATTAATACATGTGATCAGACACCACACTAAATTTGTTTGAAGAAAAAAATGAACAAATGAATAGCTGTGAATTTTTTTTCCTATAGTATGGATTTGTTTTTTACCCCAATATCATCAGTCACTACTTCTAGGCTGATAATAGGCACTCCTGAATTTATTAAACCTGACATTAGATCTCCCAGCAGATGCAGAATTGCAAGATGCCCCCCTTTGAAGGGGCTAACTATTAATAAACTGCTCAAGAAGGAGCAATGATCATTTTCTCCATTAAATGTTTTTGGGTGTCGTAAGGAGCCAGCTGTGGGACTTGATGTATAAAGATTTTCATTTTATGTCATAAGAACTTTCACATTCCAGCTCAGTGATGATAATATTTTAACTGGCACCTTTCACCTCGTTCTTGGTACGAATGAAATAAAATGCAAATCTGAAAAGGAATGGCTTATAGCAGGTGCTCACTCCTTTTATTCAGACGTGCTTCTGAAAATGGGAGGAACAAAGTAGGAGAGGTAGATCAATGTGTAGTTTATTAGCCCCTCCTGTGGTTGTAACTTAGAAGGAGAGCAATTCTCCCCACTGGAACAGGTCCCCCGCTGTTCTGGCGACCTGGGGCTTTGGCTTCAGGGCTCCTAGGGCAGGCTTCCTCCCTCCCTTTCACCAAGAGTTTGCTTTTCCATACCTGTTTTGAATAAGCAAAGCAATCAAGGGGGTCTTCCACGGTCATTAGCCATCTACTTTGTAGGGGGAAGAGTACCAGTCTCCTGGTCTTGGGCAGGCGATTCAAGCCTCCCTGCCCTTAGCAGGAGATCTGGGATCACCATATGCCTCTCAAATGTGCTCATGCAGGCCTGAGGCCACTAGTGAACCCTAAAGGATCCTACAAGTGGAAGGTAGTAGGGTCAGGACAAAACCATCAGGTGGGGTCTGTGGACCCCCAGGGTTCAGATGCCTGCACCCCCTCCAAACTACTTCATTTTGGGGATGTGTATGAATATGCTCATTTTATAGGGAACAAAGCTGGAATTTTCAACCGCTTGCCTGAGGGCTCCACGAAGCACAGAAGGTTAAGTATTTCTCCTTTAAGAGCATTTCCCCCATCTGGGATGTGAGGCCTGGGCACAGTCTGGCAGACCCCGAACCTGACTCAGTTGGTTAGGGAATTGCCTGGAAGGGCATCTCCCTAATGAAGCTTTTGGGCTTCCCTCAGTCCTGGAGGGCCCCCACTGCTGATAGCTCCCGTTACCCCCTTGCCCCTTGTATTAGGTCCGAAACACTTCTTGCCCCTCCTTCGGACCTTGGCCCTCATTCTTCCCCAAGGTGGCCACGCAGGGCTGAGACCCTGCCCTTGACCCTAGTACTCTGTCTGCGGACCCAAGCACGCCACTCCCACTTGTGCAAGTGCAAAACCGAAGACCCCTACCACCCCTTGGTACTTGCCCGGGCTCGGGTTGGGTCCCTCTGCCCTCACTCCATCACCGATCTCCGTCCCCGCGCCCTGCCGTCGCCCCACTTACCTGGGCCCAGGCACAGCAGCAGGAGCAGCGCCAGCGCGGTCAGGGCCAGGACGGTGGGCCGCGCGGAGGAGGCGGCCATGGCTGCCGCGGGAGGGCAGGAGGGAGACGCGCGCACCGCGAGCCGCCGCGCGAGAGGACTGGGCGAGGGGGGATAGGGGCGCAGGCAGGCCGGCGCTCCCTACATCCCAGCCAGGGCGGGACCGGCAGGCCGGGCGCCGAGCCAAAGGGCCGCGGGCCAAGCGGCCGCTCGGAGCGCCACCGAGCCCCGCGCCCCCAGCACCCCGCTCACCCCGACCGCCGCCCCTCGGCTCCAAGGCCACGGACGCGCGCGACGCCGGGGTCAGGGGAAGGGATGGGGAGGACTACCCGGGCCCAGCTCAGGTTTCTCTCCTGCCTTCCCCTCGGGCCGGCCTGGCTCGCGGACTGCTCGCTGTCCCCCCTTCCCCCTCCGCGCTAACGCCGCCCTTCCTCCCCATCCCGCTCGCTCCCGGGCGCGGGGCCCTGCTCCTGCCTTGGCTTCTCAAGTGGCCTTTGGAATTTCCTTCATTCCGGGCGCTGCGCTGTGTTTTGTAAGATTTTGAAAGACTCCATAGTCTGGATTCAGAACTGCACCCCGCCTCCCAAACTACTCTGATAGAAAAAGCCTTTCAGAAACCAGGGACCTGGTGAAGTCCGTAGGTGTTCGCAGGACAAATGGGCCCCTCTGTGCGCCCCGTAATGTGTGCACACTTAGAAGACACTAAAGGGAGGCCCAGTGAGACGGCAGAAGTGCCAGCGCCGTACCAGGCCTGCCCCAACACGGAAGACACACGAACTGGGCACTGTGGGGTGGTGGAGGAAAACTAAGCCAAAGTGGTCCCAACCGACCTCGAGCTGGTCACCTGCATTTACAAAATGGCCATGAAGCCACATTACCTTTAGGGGCCCTTCCTACCTAAGATCTGCTCTGAACTCAGCTAGATTGCTTTTCTTCAGCTGGTTTCTCACTCTTTATACCATCCCGTGGTCAGTGTTTACCATTCTGCCATAGGATTCGCTCTCCCTGTGATGCAGTTGGCTTTCCCCAGCAAGCAGTGAGAAAGGAGCACCTTCATTCTGAGCTCCGGGAGGCAGATGGTGGCCGAGGGAAGAGAAAGTGTGAAGTGTGTCACAGAATCACAAGGACCTATGCCAGAGAGAGCCTGAAAGGGAGGGTCGCACACCTAACGACTGTAGGAGCAGAGGAATCAGGGAGAAGGAGAAAAAGCACAGTAACAAAGGTGATGGACTTACTTTAGCCCAGGGACAAGACATTTATTAGCAGGAAGAAAACCAAAGCAAATACAAAGCCAGTGTTCTGTTTGGATTTGTTAGGACATATATTAGAGATGTTAATTATCTTGTGGACATCATCCCCTCCACGCTCCAAATCCCCAACGGGATTTGCTTCTAATATAGCATTTAACTTCTCCTCTCATAACTAGGGTCTGATCAGAAATGAATTCATGTAGCCATAGGGAGGACAGTCAGTGGCCACGTCCCTGGACAGTTTCCTTTTTCTGTCTTTTGGATGCAGACCTACATTTCCTCCCCTCACCCATCCCTTCCCGTTTTCAGATGAAAATGCAGAGCAGTGATTTTATTTTCTCTTAATTCAAAGATTCCAAGAGGAAGAAAAGGTCTGCTTTAATCAGCTTATACAGTTGTAGCATTTGAAGACAAAGCGAATATTGAATCCTAATATTTTATGAGCCTGTATTAAAAAAAAAAGAGCTTTGATTTAAAAACAAACACTGATGTAGAATTGGTAAGACAGATCAAAGATCCTATAGAAAATTATTTTAAAATAATTGCCGTAGGCGGGAAGAACATTTCCTGAGATCAGGCTCTGATTCCTTTCCCCAGGGAGCTCATTCATGTGCCACCTCCAGACTGCTCCAGCCAACATCCCAGGGCACCGGGGAATAGCAGCATCTTTGACAGGGAGGGTGGTGGTGAGAAGACATTGCCAGAAGAGTACACGGAAGCTCAGTTTACACCTTCTAACCAAGCAGATACACATGAGCATGTTTATTTGCAAAACAAGAATGGTTTCCAGAAGATTTTATGGTTCCCAGATAAGTGGGACATTACACATCCCAAATTATGACCAATTTCTCCATCTCTGCCAATCAAAGAGACAGCCTCTTTGGGTAAAATTTGTATTGAAATATAACATAATCCAGAAAAGTGTGGAGATCAGCTATATGATATCATGATCAGGAAACAACTTCATCAACCTGCCAGGGGCCCCTCCCCATCACCCCCCACCCCATAGGTAATGTGCCGTGATAGCTTAGTTTGAAGCAATCGTCTTTAAGAAACATTTTAGGGGGCGCCTGGGTGGCTCAGTTGGTTAGGTGCCCAACTCTTGATTTCCGGTTGGGTTATGGTCTCCGGGTCATGGGATCCAGCCCCTTGTCGGGCTACATGCTCAGTGGGCAGTCTGCTTGAGGGTTCTCTCTCTCATTCTCCTCTACCACTCCTCCCCCCTTGTGCTCTCTCTAAAAAAAAAACAAAATTTCATTGATTTTATTTTCATTTCCTTAAAAAGAAAAAAAAAAAACCCTCAAAATAAATACTTATCATTAGCAACAGGAAGATATTAATAAAAAGAGCTATCAAAAGCATCAGATTCATGACTGTCAATCGAATCCAGTTCAATTCTGTTCAATCCTGTCTCAGTGTGTATTTCTCAAAATGCTCACTGGGCATCCTTTGCCTCGACCATGTTCCAGAGGGAAGTGTCTTCGGCTCCAATATTCTTGTTTGCCTTCCACACTGGTAGGAACATCTTATCAGCACTGATAAAACAGCACACAGCCCTAGCAGCTACCCATCCCACTGAGTCCTTTGTTCACGTTCCCTCATGCCTGGTCCAGGGTTATTTGGGTCCTGCT
>NC_058412.1:83849373-83947456 GCF_002201575.2 Neomonachus schauinslandi | reverse complement strand
AACAGTGTTTGGTGGCAAGGAGCCACTGACTCTGCCTTCCTCTGGGGCTGCTAACCTCGGGTGCTTTGGCTGGAGACACGATGTCAGTTCTTGATACCAAAGTTCCTTTCCACTTGTTTATTCGGCAGTATATATGAATACTAACTACATACGAGACACTGTGAAAAGTCCTTTTCTCCCTGTTTACTTAAATTTGTCATCCCGTTCAAGTGCATGGCTGGTCCCATTCTTTATTCCAGTGTTTCTCAAGCTAGGTCAAAGAATCCCAAGGTGCCTGTTAATGCACATTCCTGGGTCAGATCCCCGGGAGTTCTGATCCAGTCCGTCTCGGGTGGGCCCAGGGGTCTGCATGTGTTGTAAGAAGTGGCTCTTCGGGAGTGCTGATGGCCACGGTGCTCTCGAGTACGTTCTGAGACGCTCAGCTCACTGGGCTCTCAGCGAAACTCGCCTGTTTCCCTCAGTCTGTGCCCTGCCCCCCAGTAGCGTACATTTACCAGAGCAGCCCCAGGGGCTTATTTTCTGCTATTTGGCACAGCAGGGAAGAACACAGGCTTTTGGGTTCCAGTTCTTTCTGTGGTGTGTACTAACCATGCACATAAATCACATGTCCTCTGTGATTCTGTGGAATTCGAGAAATATTATCTAGCATGTTGACACCAGAAAGTCACAGGTACAGAGCCTGAGAAATGTTAGAAAGGCTACCTTTACTAGAACTTCCCTGTGACCCCTCCGCTCAGGGTCTCTGTGTGTTCTCTCCTCGCCCTGCAGCCTGGGCCCGGGGCTCAAGGACCCTCCTTAGGGATGGGTCCCCATCTCCCCTACACCTCATTATTGTACGTTATCAGACTGACCTCAAATAGAGCCCTACTGCGGCGCCCTCCACCTCAAAATGCCGCCCTGACCAACTTCCTCCCTCTCTTTCTTCTAGTTCACAAGAAATAAGGTTCTACTAGAGCATGCTGAGTGATATCACTTGGTGAGGGTACCAGGAGCCCAGAACAAAACAGCACGGGAAAGAGGGTAGCATCTGACACGCCACTGCTGTTTATTACAAGAGCCTTAAAGAAAAATCAACCGAATGCAGCGTGGGACCCAGCTTGACTCTGGAGGAAGAACACAATATGGGAAATTTGATGAGAGATTTGATTATGGAATGGGTGTCTTATTAAGACTGTTACTTTGTTAGGCATGAAAATGGTTTTATAGTTACTTTTTAAAGCCCTTACATGTTAGAGCTGCCTACTGGAATATTTATGGATAAAATGATCTGATGTATGGGATTTGCCTAAAAATATTTCAGGAAAAAAGACTGGCAAACATTGATAATTCTTTTGCTAGGAAACCCCTTAGACATGGCTTGAACCGCAGTGGTGATGTCAACAGAGGATCAAGATACTATTTTCTGTGTATATTAATAAATTTCCATAATCAAAAGTTTAAAAAACATAGAATCTTAGTGGCACCCTATTGATTATAGAATATATAACACAACACATAACCTTCAGACTCTATTTAGCCTTAAAATATGGATAATAGTTATTTTTGTCCCTTATATTTTCTCTAAGTTTTCTGATTTCCCCAAAACTCAAATTCTTGAGTAGATTCTCTTCACCTTCACACCTTCATGGCTTTGCCTACAACATTCCCATTCTCTGGGATGCCATCAGGCCCTCATCTGTGCTAATCAAAACCCTTCTGTGCTGGTCACCTGTCCCTGCAGGGCTCAGCTGGGTGGTTCTTCTGCTTCATACTATGTTGATGGAGCTCACCCGACAGTGCTCAGCTGGCAGATGGGCTGCACTGGACAGTTCTGGAGAGCTGTGCTCACGGGTCTGGCACCTTAGTGGGGTTCTCTGCTTAGTGGGGGTCACTTGGCTTAGATAGTCATCTGAAGTGCTTCCATGTGGCTTCTGTGCTGGTCTCTCCAGCATGAGGATCTCAGGATGGTTCCTACAGGGAGACCCATGGTTCCCAGAGAGACTATTCCAAGATCAGTTGTTCCAAACGACAAGAAGACGGAGCTGCCAGTCTCTTAAGGTCTTGGCCTAGAAAGTGACATGAATGTGTGCCACCATCTTCTATGGATCGAAACAGTCACAGAACCCATCAGGTTTCAGGGGGAGGGACAAAGATGCCATTTCTCAATGGGAGAATGTCAAAGAATTTGTGACCATCTCTAACCCACCATAGTCACCCACCCTTCAAGGCCAAGCCGAGATGCTACATCCTCCAAGAGGTCTCTCCTACTTCTTCCTTTTGGACCAGGAGTATGTTTTCCTTTGAATTTCTGTAACCCTCAGGTCCCCCTGAATGTTTCCCCATTCCACCTTAAATTTATTTGTGTACTTTATTTTTCTTTTCTCCAATGGATTTTAAGCTTTTGAGCTCCTCAATCTGTTTGTTCTCATTTTTTATTGCCCCATAAAATCAAATACTCAATAAATATTTGATGAATGAATAAATGTTGCCTTCTAAAAGCAAATCTGTGGTCACACAGGTTGTGTATAAACAAGATCACCTCATATGTTTCTGTTTTTTATTTCAAGTGTGATATCAGAAAAATAGATGTTACACATAAGAAATCTCACAGCAGCCGCCTGGTTATGGTAATAAGGGAAAATCATTGCAAAGAGACCCCTGCCAAATGCCATCCATAAACACTGTCTACACCTAGGGACTGGCAACCGGATGGTTAATTTTCATGCTCAGTGGTGGGTCTTCAAAACTCCTTTCCTGTTTATTAAGCATATTTCCATGATGGAATTGTAATAACATTTGCCATTTCAAATAACTGAAGCCAAAGGCAGGGAAAGTGGGAAAGTTTCCTTTCGATCTAAAAAAATACTGAGACGCACAAAGTCCTTATTATGCACAGTTCTGGCTCACTGAAGGGTTCTGTAGAAGCAGGGCTCCCGAATTTGTAAGCAGGGCTCCTGATGGGGTGCCTGGGACACCACAGGCAGATGTGGTCCTTAGCTCAGGTGAGTGTAAATCCTCCGCTCGGGAGCCTAGAGAGAGCCAAAGAGTCTTGAAAAAAAAAAGGTTATTTGTATCCCCATGTGACCTCTCTGAGATAGGTGATGTGATCAAAGCAGATTAACGTGTGGAATGAGGCCAGTTTTCCAATCTCTTCATGCCTGGAATATGCAGCATCTTAACCAAAAGATCCCGAAAGCTGGGGGAGACCACAGAGCCCCAGAGTAGCCTGGCACGGTGGAAGAGCAGCACAGCGACCCACAGTAGGACAACTCCCCGTGCGCCTTTCCCAAATTCCTTTTACCTGTGGGGCAGAGGACTCTGGTGGGTTATTATACAAAGCCCAGAGCAGCCGCTCAACCACTGCACACAGAGTATGGGTTTTCTACGAGAAGGTCGTGGTTGCAGAGGTGACGGACAGCGGCCCTGGGCACCAGGACCAAAGCCAGAGGCCTGCTGCCGGAACTAGGTCTTATGGCACTGGGCGGTACTCTGGTCAGCTGGGAACCACCAAGGCCAAGCCACCACCTGGCACTGGTGGGACAAGCAGAGGCCAAAGGTACCGACAGGCACCACCAGCACCTAAGTGATCTCTGGCTTTATAAATGACTCAAAGAAGTCCCCTCGGCTTTTGACAAACATCTCGAATCCCAAAGACGTGGGACAGGGATCGTGTTGTGCTCCTGCTCCTGTGGATCTTGGGGCGTCGCTGATAGAACCCTACTGAATTCTATTCGGGGCCAAATAATTAGAGCTCCAACAGTTGAGTACAAGCAACACCCACAGGATCCAATCCACAGAACTCCCCTGATTACTGTTGCTCTTATTGTTCATTTCCTTTTCTTTTCAGTGGTGTTTCATTTTGTCGTCTATGTTATGTATGTTGTTAATGACTGAGCGCAGAATTTTAAGATAGCCTTGAACATGCAGAGCCAGAGAGAAGATGTTCAAGATGTTAGCCCCATGTCAGCATCAGAGATTCGTACCTTCTGTGAAGGCACTGTATCTCCAAGAGCTCTGCGAAATAAAAATATGATACGGCAGTGTGAATAAGGAGCCTCCGTTCATTGAGGGGGGAAAGCAGTGATGCCAACCTCCCCTCCAAGCCTGTTATCCACCCCCAATGGCATCGGCAACTACGGGGACAAGGGGCTGCCCAGGGAATGCAAAGCCTCTAGTTTAGAGGCCACTTGATGAGTCCCAAGTGGGCCCTCTCCAGCCCCTGGGGGGTGGGCAGGAACAAACCTCCCTTTCCCAGATAGGGAAGCCGAGGGCCAGAGGTTGTGACTTGCCCATGGGCCCCTGGGTGGTTCTCACCAGCGTTGGAAATTTCCTGACTCAGTCCGCGCTCCTCCATTTCTTGGGTCCATCTGCATTCTGGGCTCGCCCACAGTGCTGGGCGCTGGGCGTGGGAAGGTGTGAGCCCATTCTGACCCTCAGGGGGCTCGGGGTCTAGTCGGGGAAGCAGCAGGTAGACACGTATGTCCCAGGAGCCGCAAACTGCACTTGGATTTTGCCGGCTGCTTGAAAGCTACCCAGGAACTGGCCTTTTTAAGGACCCCAGCTAATCCAGATTTATCTTATTAGAAGCAAGAGTGATAAAGGCTGCTATGAGTGATTGAGGGTCTCTAAAGCACCTTCGTGTGGAGGACATTATTTCGAACCCATGGTTCAGGGGTGAGCTTCCTCCTCTCTGCCAAACACGCCCCTTCATCTAAAGATTCTGCTCAAGAGCCTTGTCTCACCCAAGAGATTCACACAGGAAATTTCCTTTTCCCTTTGATGTTTATATCCTCTTAGCATATTCGTTTGAAAGAGTTTAGGGATTTGCTTCGTGAGCTTTAGTCTTGGCTCTATTTTTTCCGCTATGTATGTGTGTTGCAGGGAGGGTGTGGGGGGGGTGGTGCTGTGTATTTTTAAATCATTTTCACCCTGCATTTGTCAGACCCCTCCAGGCTTTGGATATACACTCCTGACTCATTGTTGACTCCCCAACCAGTGAACCTCACCCTTGGAGAGCCGCCTGAGGCTGCAGGAAGGGGTGGGGTAGCCTAGCTTGCTGGAGTGGCTCCGGGTGGAGGGGTGGAGGGGTGGAGGGGTTTGTCATAGGAGGTGGCTCCCAGCAGCCCTTTCCATTAGTCCTGTCTCTCCTTTGAGGGTCCTGGAGGTAGGGGAGCTCCTGCACCCCTGCAGGGGCGAGAACAGTCACAGGCCACAGCCCTATGGTGGCCACCGAGACCATTGGGTGACCCTGTTATCTTTCTCTCTGCCCTCATGGGCCTTGGGCACCAGTCCCTGGAAACGCAGCCCCAGGGCCCAAGCAGTAAAGAATTTCTCAGGGCCCCACTGACTCTCATGCAATCGTGCAAGTTACTCAAATGTAACTTATCAACTTTTCCCAATTGCCCCCCACCCTGAAAATCAAGTCTGAGAACATCTACATTCTCTAATGACTTTATTGAGTTGTCATTAAAGTACAAGAGACTAAACCGCACATATTTAAAGTGTGTAATTCGAAGAGTTTTGACAAACGTACGCAGCTGCGTAACCACCACCTAATCATGACAGAATATTCCAACACTCCAAAAACATTCCCTCGTGCCCCTTTGCAGGCATTCCCTTCTCCTGCCCTCTGGCTTCTGGCAACCATTGACCTACTTTCTACCACTGTGGATTTGCCTTTTCTAGAATTCCATATGAAGGGAACCATACGGTGCTCACTCTTGAGACTGGTTTCTCTCACTTAGCATGCTGTTTTTTAATTCATCCGGGTCATTGCATGCATCGGTAGTGTGTTCCTTTTTATTGTTGGGTTTTATGAAGATTCCATTGTGTGGCTATGACGTAATTTATTTATCTAGTCACCAGCAGATAAATACCTGTGTTGTTCCCATTTTTTGGCCATTAAAACAAAGCTGCTGTGAACATTCCCGTGCACTTCTTGGTGTGGACACATTTTCGTTTCTCTTGGGTAAATCCCTGGCAGGCAATGGCTGGGCCATATGGGAGTGTGTGTTTAGCTCCATGTTTTAACCTCCATAGTAATCCTGATGGCATGTGAGGCCATCGGTTTGTTCATCAGATGGGAATAGGGGATAGTGAAAAACCAGTAAGTCCCTGTCTTTAGGGGGCTTACAGTTTGGAGGGAGGACCTTTCTCAGAAATTCGTGTCAAGTTCTGGCAGGCAAGTGAGTGGGCTTCGTGGGCTCTGGTAGGCCATGTCACGAAGCCTGTTCAGGGCAGCAGGCCAACCTGCAGTCCTCTGCGTGAATGCTTCAGATGTTAGGGATTCCCCACTCCATGGAGAAGCCATTCCCATTCTAGAGAACCTTCAATCTTTAGAAAGTTCTTCCCTAGTTGGGCTATTGTCCATTCTCTCTTATCCCAGGGCTTTCTGGGGGAAGACTCCCCTACCCCCAACCCCACCCCATGAACCCACCAAACTCTTCTTAGCTCTGTCATTTACATCAGACGCTCTCTTCCTCTGCCATGTTCTTGCGTCGCTGACCCTCACGAGGCCATGTTTATGCTGTCGTCCAGGAGGACATTCTTGCTTCCCATTCTCTGTGGCATTCCCAGCTTACCTCCGGGGATTTTCCTCTGAAGATTACCGGGAACTGCCTCCAGGAGGTCACTGCTTTCCCTCCAGGGTTGTTGTCAGACTGAACTGAAAGCCCTGTTCACAGAATCCCTGTGTCTCTGACAGAATCCCTCCGTCCCCACCCTCTACGAAAGTTCCATTCCAAACCACTAACCCCGACTATTTAGTTGGTGACTATGGTTCATACAGCCAAACCTTGCTGCTTCACTGCTGTCTACTTGACTGCAAGCCTTGGACAGAAAGATAAGCATAACAAACTCTGTATTTCAAGGACTCACCATCTTCTAAATCCCCCTTCACTAGAAGCTTCCCCACATGCCCTTGCTCCCGCCCTGAATGGCCAAGGCAGGTCACCTTCTCCTCCCTCATTTTCTTCTCCCTTTCCACCATCTTCTCCTTCAATAGGATTAGTCCTGATATTAGCAATATTGACATAAAAGCATAAAAGAATACATGAGTTTCAGTCTTCTTGGTTTTGATTGCTTTAGAAGGAAAGGGATACCGCTGTTGCCAGTAGGACACCGTGGGCAGGTGAAATCATTTTCTGTGGGTTTTCTGAGTGTGACCAGCTGGGGAAGGCCGCAGACCCTGCCCCACTGGTGGGAGCTGCCTCTGCAGATGTTGGCTTTGCCGTGGTGCCCTTTCTGCCTTCCGTCGGAGCTAAGCTACAGAGAGCCAGCTACCTGTCCTTCCCAACACTGTCTTTATGAGCACGTGTGCTTACTCCTGACGGTCATGGCGGGCTCCGCTGACCTCCCTGCCCTTCACCAGCTGGCCCACGAGATGCCAGGCCTCACACTGTGCTGACTCATCTCTGAGATGGTCTGCCCGTTCCTGTACGCATGTGCCATCCCTCCCCTTAAATGGGGCCGGCCTTGACATGGTTGTGACTGACAGCAGGGATCAGCCCGCAGGTCAAATCCAGCCTGCTACTCTTTTCTCTCAATAAAGTTTTATTGGAACACAGCCGGGTTCTTTCATTTCTGGGTTGTCTCTGGCTGCTTTCACAGCACAATGGCAGAGATGAGTAGTTGTGGAGACTGTCTGGCCCTCAAAGCTAAAATCCTCACTTGCTGGTCCATTACGGAAAAAGTTTGCCAGCCCCGATCAGTAGGACCCAGTGCGAAGTGATGGTGGGATACCTCCTAGCCCAGGCCTTCAGAGAATGGGCAGCTTCCCTTCTCTCTGGGAAGCCAGCTGCCATGCAAGAAGTCTGGGGCCCTGCCAGAGAAAGCCCACGTGCCTAGAGGCATTGTGGGTGTTTCTGCCCCTGCCAAGCAGCCCCCCGAAGGAAGCCCTGTACTGAGTCCAGGGGAGACCAGCAGCAGAGCCGCCTAGCTCAAGGCCATCGTGAGAAGTAATCGTGAGTTGTCACCGGTGCCAAAACTGAGTTTGGTGGTTTGTTATGCAGTAATGAGGAGTCTGCAAAAAACCCCCCTGATAATCTGAGGGCCCTCGTAGAGCTCAGCAACGCCTCAGCTCCGGGCCGTGAGGGACATCTGGGGGGCAGAGCCCTGGGAAGGACACACAGATGAGAAGGAAGGAGAGGCCGGGAGAGGCTTGAGAAGACCTGTGCGCAAAGGGAGTATAATTCAGCCAGGTGGACAGAACAGCCACAGGAGGGAACGTGCCACTGTACAAAGGAAGGACAGGTTCTGTGGAGGGGCCCAGAGCAGGGTGGAAGGGGGGATGGCGGGGGAGGCCTCACATGACCACTTTTGGCCAAATGCAGAAGTCCATGACTTGGTCCGGATGGCGGTACTGGTTAAGTGTGTAAAACCACACAACACACATCATAGGCCCGTGTAGGTTTCAGGACACGATCAGTTTTGGCATAGGAACTATATGTTACCTTAGTAGCGATCTTACTATATTTTAAATTTATTTTTTGTGATAATGTGCAGTCTAGTGCAAAGCCATGAGAACTTCAGACCAAAGGAATGCAAGAGAATACAAGAGTCTCACAGCAAGTCCAACCGCAAATATAGCTCCTGCTGCTGCCTGGGGCATGGGGTGCTGGAAGCTTCCAGACTCACCTGGAAAGTTTTCAGTGACCAGCCCCACAAGACATGCTCCTGGGCCTTTGCCTGTCTGAGTGTGCCGGTCCCACAGCAGAGTGAAGGCTCCCATTATTTTATAGTGGCACTTTGTTAAGTCTGTCTTCATTCCAGTGTGCAGCCACCTGCTCACATTTCTGCCATGGACACTGGGGGCATAGCAGTTACTTATGATTTCCTGCACTTGATACTGATAGAACATTTTTTCCAAAAATTGACTTTAGTAAGCATTTAGAGAGTGCCCATGGGTGCAAGGTGCAGCTCTAACACAAGGTAGGGAATCTGGCATAAACAGGCCATGCTCCTGCTCTCAATAAATATACTGTCTAGTTTAATCATGTGTTTTACTAGGTCTTTGCTTTGGAGGATGGTGGGAAACCATACAACGAAGGCCACAAAATACTGTTTCTCTTTCCATGACTGGAGAAAATTGTAGGTGGGTTAGAGCATTACTTGCAGTTTTTTGTTTTAAATCCGGTAAATGATGACCATATCAGAGTGATATTGGGGCTGTGACCAACAAGACTAGGACAAATACCCGCCTTACCCTATGTACTGAAGGGTGGTCCTGTCTGCCCAGTGCTCGCTCACTAGTCTTCCCCCTTCTATGCACTTCTACCAAAAACTCCCTGCCCCTATTGAAGATACGTGCATCGCCCCTCTTGCATTGCAGACCCCAGGAGTGGACAGCTAATCCAAGTCCCTTCCCTGGGATACTTGGATCTGTGTTGTGGATAGCATCACTCAATGTGGCCGAAGCTGTGCCAGGGGAAAGTTCAGGAACTGTTGGTAGCTGGGTCAGCTATCATGTGGAGGAAGCAGTTCGCAGACAGGGTGAAGAATGAAGTTGTGGAGGAAGGAGCCATGAGAGATGAACACCTGGATCCTTGTTGGGCAGACTCCTCCAACATGACCTTCCTGAGCCTGAGAGATATCCCATGATCTATCCAAAAAGTCCCTGTCTTTGCTTTAGGACTTGGCCACTTAAGAACAAAAGGGGTCTGATACACCAACATTTCCACAGAGACAGGGTCCTTGTGATTCAACACCTAGTCTGAAACAGTATAAAAATAATAGAGACCATCCCACAGAGCATGCTCTGTTCTAGTTCACCTTTTTGTACTTGGGCCAAAACCATTTTGCATTTCCTCTCTTACACCTGCAGAGGTTGGCATCTGGGAGGGTGCAGTTGCTTTGAATAGCAGACAGCCAGCTGGAATCTGACAAGGAAAAATAAGAGAATCCATTTCCATTAGTAGGAAGCAACAAGGCTCCTCGTTGAATGGCTGGGACCCTTGTATAATTTTAGCATTAATGTATTCTATACACCTCAGGGGGGTGTCTTTCTGCCGGTTGCCCTCCCACCCCTCACATCCATGCAGACCTGTGTTGCTGAGCTCAAGGTCAGACTTGAATGCCATTAGCAGTTCTGTCTCTAAGATCCCATGTATAAGAAGCTCGTACTGATTATACAAGCATTTTGACCTCTTATATTAGTTGCTTTTTCTATGAAGCAAATCATATTTTGCACAGCGTGAAAATATACACTATAAGATATATACACTATAAGAATAAAAAAATAAAAGAAAATTCCTGAGGATAGATGCTTCTTTACAACCCCAAGCAGCTCAGTCACTCCTGCCTATGATATTGAGAGAGACTTAAAATAAATATCTTTAGCAGAATTTCAGAGAAAAACACATTGACCAAAATGTGCTTTATTTAAGAAGAATCTGCTTCATTGCCTGATATCTAAAGTCTGATATCTAAATCAGCCGAATGTTTAGTTGGCCTAAGATTAATTGTCAAATATTTTGATGAAAAGGACTTTGATTAAGTATCACTGACCATAGATTTGAATGAAACCAGTCATTTATACAAAGTTAGATGCAAATATTTTTTTCTAGATCACCTTTTGCTTTTTCATCACAATTCCTGATGATGGCAAAGATGTGAAGAGCCCACTAAAGAAGACTTTAGTCATTCATACTCTCTTGCTGCACATCCAATTATTACTGCCAAGGAGACAAAGCCTTTCACTGTCCCCAAAAACGTTAGACATTCAAATAGTTGGGGAATTATTTAAACATCAGTTATTAAAGCTATCCGGGCTATGCTTACAGATAAACCCCTCCCCCCATCTTCCTGCCTGTAGAAATGGGGAATTTAAAGCTTATTAATTGATATAATCAACTCCATATCAAACAAGAGTGACGCAATCTTTACATTGGTAACATAGTCACTTCCAGAACCATACTTTGAGCTTTCAAGTGTGGTATTGGCGTTACTACTCTCATTCACAGAAGTCACTTGTCTTTTGGTAAACTCTGTGGGTTTGATTATTTTCTGAATTTGGTAATAGGATGAAAGAGGCATGGATGAAGAAGGGAATAGAGAAACTCCAGTGAAGAGCAGTCTCCAAAATTATTCCTTTACTTGTTCACCCCCACCCTCAACACCCATGCCTGAAACGCTGACTGGGAGTCATTTCCTTGGTTTTCTTGTGCACTGACCTTCTCTGTCCTAAGTAACTAGGTATTCAGGAGGGCCACACGTTAACAGCTACTCTCAGTTATTACTGTTTAAGATCAGTCTGGTTTTCTACAGGGAGATCATGTCTTGGAATAACTGGCATAGAGAATAGATCAGTGTTGCTGGCGAGGAGCTGGGAAAGAATGGACAAGCCCAGGCGTAGGTGGAAGCTGTGTTGGGAGGGCTGAACACCCTGGTTGAACTGGGGTGCTGATTCTGGTATCTGGAGGGTCAAGAAACAAGAATGTCGTGGGAGGAGGGCTTGAACACATGGGTGAGAGGGTGCCACATACTCTTCTCTTTTCTCTGGTAAGATGGTGCTGGAACCATTGGACTCATGATAAAGATCCATGAGTAAATAAATACAGCCAGCCCAAACCTTGTTGGCTTTAAACTACAGAAAGCACAATGGGACAAGGTAGTATCGGGAGCCAAAACACAAAACCAGAAAACTAACCCACCAAAAACGCAAAATAACAACCAAAGCAGAAACTCAAAAGGAGGAAAATGTGGCACAGGAATATAATCAATAAATAAGCACTGGGTGGAAGGATGCATGTCATCAAAACCTCAGTTATGGAGTGAACCAAAACAGTATTGTGAATACTCTAAGCTTTGCTGCTGTGGGCAAGAGCCCAAATGTGGTGAGTGCGGAAAGGCAGGCTGCAGCCAAATACTTGTTATTACAGGGATTTAGTGTAGAAACTACAGTGCACTGCCACACAATTAAAATTCCATTACAAACAGACACGTACATATACACACACAAAAATGCCCAAAACAACAACAAAAGAACCTTAGTGAGAGAACTTTTATTAGATGGAAATTAAAACCATTAAAGTCATGTTGGAAAGTGGGCCCTACTTTTTACATAGAGATGTTTATTCCATTAGTGTTCTAGGGAGCTTAAAGCAATTACAATGCTCAAAAAAACACATTTATGTGTTTACACATCACAACAAACCACAAGAACTTAATGTCCCATGGGACTGTCACAGTGCTTTGCACAGGGTAGGACTTTAAATGTTTCTCTTTCTTTGGAATGAGACTGTCAGAGACTGCTCAAGCCATGGACCTTACATTAAAAAATGCTATAGGGGTGAGCACTGTGAATTGTGTAAGACTGTTGAATCATAGACCTGTACCTCTGAAACAAATAATACGTTATATGTTAAAAAAAAAAAAAAAAAAGAAGAAGATAGTAGGAAGGGAAAAATGAATGGGGGAAAATTAGAGGAGGAGAGGAACCATGAGAAACTATGGACTCTGAGAAACAAACTGAGGGTTCTAGAGGGGAGGGGGGTGGGGGGATGGGTTAGCCTGGTGATGGGTATTAAAGAGGGCACGTATTGAATGGAGCACTGGGTGTTATACGCAAACAATGAATCATGGAACACTACAATAATAACTAATGATGTAATGTACAGTGATTAACATAATATAATAAAAAAGAAAAGAAAAGAAAAGAAAATGCTATAGGGAACTCCACCTCCAAGTATAATAAAGTAACTGGTACCAGACTTACACTTTTGCTGTAAGTAACTGGAAGACTGAACACAGTGTGGGAGACAATTGTTTTCAGACATTGAGCAACAACCAAAACAGGACTGTGATACCCAGCAGAAAGTAAGTAAATGAGGGAGCTCTACAAGCACCCTGTTTCTTTTTTATGGAGTCGTTTTTCAGACTGTAGAACAGAAAGGGGGGACCCAGACAGAGGACAGCAATCTCAATGACATGTGGACACAGTTTGGGGGTTGGTGAGAATGAAGTGGTTAGAATTTCCAGAGCAGAGTGCTAGAGAAGAAGGAGCTACAGGATGAAAGCACTTAAGACTCTCTATAGGGATCCCCTTGAGTCTTTTGCTGAATACCGAGTAAGCACATGGAAGGTGAACCTCCATGGGTGTTACAGGGAGCTACCAGGGAATGATAAGCCAAAAAACACCCAAATTTTGCACAGAGCTTAAAGGCATTTGTGTTCTGAACAATCAAAATAGGGAGAGTTTCACTGAGTACTAGGGGTCTCAATAGTGACCCCAGCTGGGTCATGCCAGGTAATAGGACTACATAAAGCCCTAGTATAAAGCTCACTAATTGTTACTGTTAGTCCACAGTAACAACACTAAAAACAAGCCTGTATTTGAGGATTCTTTTATTAAAATTATTTGCAAGTAACTTAACTGTTTGCCACAATAGAACTCAACACTCTTTAGAGGAAGACAACAAAATCCAGACAGGCTACAACACAGCATGGAATCAAAGTCACTGGAAAAAGAAAGAAACAGAAAAAATGTGACCTATAACCATGGGAAATAAAATCATCCAATAGAAACAGGGCCAGGAATGTCAGAAAAGATGATGGGATTGGCAAATGAGGAATTTTAAAAAGCTATGATAATTGAAAGGAAAACATGACCACAAAGAAGAGAGAGATGAAATATATATATATAAAGATTCAAGTGAAATTTCAAGAGCCAAAAAATACAATAACTAAAATTTAAAAATTGCTGGATATACTTAACAGCAAAATAGACACTGGAAAAGAAAAGATCAATGATCCAGAGATCATAGCAATAAATACTACCCAAATTAAGTCACACACAGAGAAAAAAAAAACTGTAGAAAAATGAACATCAGTGAAGAGGGGCATAATATCAAGCAGCCTAATATATGTATAATCAGAGTCCCAGAAAGGGGAGTGGGGACTGCAGAACAAATTTTCAAGGAATAATTATTAAAATTTTCCAAAGAAAATAGTATTAACCCACAAATCCAATAAACTCAAAAACCCTAAACAGACAGGACAGACACAAAGAAAGCCACACAAAGGCACACTATAATTAAAATTTTAAAAACAGTAATAAACTAGAAATCTTAAAAGCAAACAGAGGTAAAAAGTAGTATCACCTATAGGGTAATGATGATAAGGATTATCACTGACTTCTTTTAAGAAAGAATGCAAGCCAGAAAACAAGATTATATCTTTAAAATGCAGAAAGAGAAAAACAATCAATCTAGAACCGAAATTCAGAGACAGTCTTTCAAAATGAAGGAGATTGGACTTCTTCAGACAAAAAACAAAACAAGCAAACAAACAAAAAACACACAAATCTGAGATAATTCATTGCCAGTAGACCTATACTTTAAGAAATATTAAAAGAATTTCTTTAGACTTACACCAAAATGATGCCAGATGGAAATTCAGATCATTAAAAAGGAATGGAACATACCAGAAATGGTAAGATATGGAAATAAGTGTGAGATTATTTTTCTCTCTCTTAAAATTTTTCCTCAAAAGAAAATTGACCCTTTAATATAAAAATGACAATACTGTGGGGTTTATAGCGTACTGTGGTAAAATGTTTGCGAGCCACAGCCAAACAGTGGGAGGGGAAAATGGAAATGTTTTGCGGAAAGTCTCACACTCTACGAAGTGGTGACCTGTGGAGTCAACACCATTCCAGTCAAAATCCCAGAAGACTTTTACATAGAAATTGACCAGCTGATTACAAAATTTATAAAGTAACCCAAATAATACAGAATAACCAAAACAATTTTGAAAAAGAAAGAAGTTGGATGACTATTGTATCTGAGTTCAGGAGGTATTACAAATCTACATAAACAAGACAGTGTGGTATTGGTGTTAAGAATAAACATACAGATCAATGGAATAGGATGCATGTATAAAGGTAAATCAACATAAATGTGTTGTATGTTGATTTTCAATGGGGGTGCCAAGATAAGTCAATGGGGGCAAATTTTTTCTTTTTTGACAAATGGTTCAAAGCCAGCCCGTTATAAGGGGGAAAAAATCAATACAAATGTTCTCTCAAACTGGATAACAGTCCTAAGGAGCAAAAATTGTGAAATTTTTAGGAAAAAGAAATTAAGTGGGAGAAGATCTTGAGAACCTTTGGATAGGGAAAAGATTTCACAGAGAGGAGACAAGAAGCATTACCTATAAAAGAAGGATAAATTCGACTCTATTAAAATAAAAAATTTCTGTTCTTCGAAAGATATTAAGGTGATGGAAAAATTCTAAAGTTAAGAGCAAAAGGGATTGGATTAAAGACAGAACTGGTTGCCTGGGACAGGAAAATATAAATGCAATAGTTGGGAATACCAGTGGTGCTCCAGGATGAGGGTGAAAGTCAGGAGGAGGCCCGGGGAGGTTGGGTTGGGGTACTGCCGTCCTAACAGCAAGGCTGGTCCACTCCGTTTTGTCAGCCTGAGATGTGATAGATTACATTAATTGATTTCCAAATGTCAAAGCTGTCTTGCCTGCTTTGGATAAATCCCATTTGGTTGTGGTGTGTAATTCTTTTCACACATTGTTGGATTCAATTTGCTAATATTTTGTTGAAGATTTTTATATCTATGTTTATGAGTGATACTGGTCTGTAGTTCTATTTTTTCGTGTTGTCTTTCCCTGATTTTGATAGTAGGGTAATGCTGGTCTCCTAGAATGAGTTAGGGAATATTCTTCTTCTTCTGTCCACTGAAAGATGAAAGGGTTTTCCTAATACAGCTTCATTCTACATAACTGAGTTCCCAAGATGGGGCTTGACATGTGATGGCACTAAGATATAGCTTGTTTAGTTTTGGCAAAATTCCCAATATGAGGTAATGTATTTGAAGGCAACCATCTGTTAGACTCCATTAAAGATCATCTTAGTCTGGCTACAGAATTCATTTGATAACCAGCAAGAAAGAGAGGATGAGGGGTTAGAAAAGAAGAATCAAGGAAAGGAGGGAGGGTAGGAGAAAGAATAAAAGAGGGAGGATGAAAGAACTGAAAATCTTGTATGTGCTTATACAAGGCATTTATGTATGTATGTATGTATGTATGTATGTATTTATTTATTTATTTATTTATGAGAGAGCGTGCACCCGATCAGAAAGAGGCCACAGGGAGAGGGAAAATCCTAAGCAGGCTCAGCACAGAGCCTGACTCGGGGCTTGGATCCCATGACCCTGAGATCATGACCTGAGCTGAAATCAAGACTCAGATGCTCAATCGACTGAGCCACTCAGGTGCCTCTGTACAAGGCATTTAAAAATACATGCCGTGATTTCGTTTCTACAATAACCACGTAAGTGTCTCAATTATCCAGGCTGACCAAGGCTGGAGCCCCACAGGTAGTGTGTGCGTGGAGATTACCATCCGATCTTCCAACACCCAGCCTGTTACTTCGCACTGTTGCATAAATCATTGCGCTTTCAAATAGTTCAGTGCAAACTTTAAAATATTTTTGAACCTAGTCTGAATTACAGTAAGCCTTTCTGAGACCTTCCTGAGGCCTGGAAAGAAATGGTACAGGGAAGGGGAATGTGGATAGAAAGACATTAATAAATGAGGTTATTAAATCGTATTCCAATCTCTGTGAAGTCCCAGGAGGCTCCCCTCCCTCAGGCAAACTGCTGTCTTCCGAAAGGTCAGATTGCCACGGCTCTCTGCCCTTCTGGTGTCAGGGAAATGTCAGGATGCTCCTCTCACGGCAGTAAATCTTCACAGGGGTTGTTGCAGGGAGAACACCCAGGAAGGCTGGGGGCCACTTTGTGCCTCTCCAACAGTCACAAAACTTTCGCTAGTAGTTTGCACGAACCCAGGCGAGAGATATTTCCGTTCTTTAATATCAGACAGCAAATGACATAGAAGCTCATCAAGGGGGTTGCCTGGGTGGCTGGGGCTGTTAAGGCTCCCACTCTTGATCTCAGCTCAGGTCTTGATCTCAGGGTCATGAGTTCGAACTCCCGCGTTGGGCTCTGTGCTGGGGATGGAGCCTACTAAAAAAGAAAGAAAGAAAAGCTTAGTGAGGGTTTCTGGGAAATCGGTGAGAATCAAGACAGAGTGTAAATTGCAGAAAGTACCTAACAGAATCCCCCCCATTCAGGGGCCCCCAAATGGTAAAACTGGAATAACAGATTTCACAGGATAGAGTCAGACTCCTGTTTATAATCTTCTTTAATACTTATTTGTGATTATTGTTGCCAGAACTACCTCTCATCATCTCACTGCCGCCTCACTTGATTTTTATACAACAGGGCTTTTCCCGATTGCCCTCTGTTTTGTCTTTCCTTTTTAACCTCAAGTGACAACCTACTGAATTCACATGCTCGTGCTTCTTAAAGTGCCCACTATTCATGAATCTGCCCTCTATCTCTGTGTCCAAGGGACAGGCTATTTTAAGGTCAGCATCTTGCATCAAGCTTAGATGGCTGGGCCTCAGCATTACAAGATACTGTGGCTGCCACAGCCTCAAGAATCACAAGGGTGAAAAAAGTAAAAAAGAATGCAATAAGGTTATTCCTCACAGTGTCAGGGTTGGAATTTTTTGAGTCAAGTATTTTAAAAAGAAAGAAGGTGGTCTTTCAGAGTAAAGAAGGTAGGACTGACTGTCATACAAGAGAGAACTTGTGTTTCAGCTGCCTCCATACGGCTACTTCTGTGTGTACACGTGACACATGACCTGCTTCGATGGACGGGGGTAGCCCTTGTCCCCTGTTCCCTGCTTGTCTACTCCCGGGGCAATGTTTATGGTCTACACTCACCAAATCCATCTTGTTCTTCAACTGCTGTCATTCCTACGAAACTAGTTCCCTAAGTGCTGTCCGAAGTTGTTTATCTGTGGTCAATACTGGTCCATACCAGAGGATATGTTTCCCAAGTGTATCCTTCAGAGATTGCTAATTCAGAGATCTAGCTTAATTTTTAAAGCTTTTTAAAGCTGTCGATTTAGTTTTTTTAAAAGTATTGGAATTTTTTAAAAATATTTATTTATTTATTTATTTGAGGGGGGCAGATGTAGGAGCAGAGGGAGAGGGAGAGAGAATCTCAAGCAGACTCCCTGCTGAGCACAGAGCTGGATGCAGGGCTGGATCTCACAACCCTGAGATCATGACCTGAGCCTAAATCAAGAGTCAGACACTTAACTGACTAAGCCACTCAGGAGCCCCCCAAAGTACTGGAATTTGAGGGAAACCAATAACTAATAATACTCCTTCCCCTGTCTAGTTATGGAACCCAATGAGAGAGAGGCACAGAAGTCAGACATACGGAGATTAAAATATCACCCCCAATACAGATAAAGGCTAGGTTGGAGAAAGAGAGTAGAGATGGCAGCCAAAGAGCTTGCTAATACTGAACCCCTGAGTTGAATCTACCCACCCCGTGTGGGCAGCACTGAATGCCACAAGCCTGCCTCACTTGGCTCTGAGTAAGTCTCCTTCCCTGCAGAGAAGGTAGGATGGACAAGAGATCAGGGGTATTGTTTTAGTAGAGTTATCCCCACATGGAAACCAAGCTAGAAGTTCATAGTTGTATCATTTCAGTAAAAAAAAAAAAATGGGAATGGGGCTTACACATACTCATAGATGTGTACAGAGAAGTACACAATAAATAAGTTTGTTACTCAGTCTGGTAAACATAACTGTAGGAACTCTCAACTCTTCTAAGGTCAGATTTATAAAAACATTAATCATCTAGGAAATACCCTTAACCTTGGAAGTAATAAAAGGAAAGACCTTTGGGACAGTGGAAAACTGGAATGGGTACACATAAGGGCAAATGTGATGATGAAGGATTCACTAACCAAGTTAGAAGGCAAGGGCTGAGGATTTGGGCCATCTTGCTCTGGAAGGGTGGCAGGGGTGGGGGGTGGGGGTGGTAAATGGCCGCCTTCAGATCGGTGGAGGTATCTGAAAGACATCATTTTGCATGACTGCTGAGGTCAGAAGTGGGAGCAGTGGGTGCAGGTTATATTATAAGGACACAGATTTCAGGTCATTGTATGGAATGAGACCACTGGACAATTAGCAAGCTTCCTATTCCAGGAAAAGACAGAGCTGAGACTAGATGACCATTTTCAGGAATACTACAGAAAGGACACTTGAGCCACATGGTTGGTGGGTGAGATTAGTCATTCTCAAACCTTTTGGTCTTGAGAGCTCTTTACATTCTTAAAAATTATTGAGAGGCCCGGGCGCCTGGGTGGCTCAGTCGGTTAAGCGACTGCCTTCGGCTCAGGTCATGATCCTGGAGTCCCAGGATCGAGTCCCGCATCGGGCTCCCTGCTCGGCAGGGAGTCTGCTTCTCCCTCTGACCCTCCTCCCTCTCATGCTCTCTGTCTTTCATTCTCTCTCTCGCAAATAAATAAATAAAATCTTAAAAAAAAAAAAAATTATTGAGAGGCCCAAAGAGCCTTTGTGTATGTAGGTTATATCTATTAACATTTCCTAAATTTGAAATTAATTAAGACATAACATTAAAGTATTTAATTCATTTAAAACAATAAACCCATTACATGTTAGCATAAGCAATATTTATGAAGTATATTTATGGCATTATTTTACATTTTTGCAAATCTCTTTACTATATGGCTTAATGGGAGACCGGTGGATTCTCATGGCTTCTGCATTCCCTCAGTTGCAATATGTTGGTTTGGTTGAAGTGCATGAAAAAAATCCAGCCTTGACAGATGTGTAGTTGAAATAAGGAGGAGTATTTTAGATACGCCTTTTCAGATCATTGTGGACGTTCTTCTTTGTTATTACTCCAAAACTCAGAAGTAGTAGTTTCTCAAAGGTAAGCTGCAACGAGAAATCTCGAATCGTATCAATAAACTTTTCTTACTGTCACATTAAAAACGCACTGATCTATCCTGTCCTCTGATCTTTCACTCATTTATGATTTTTTAATAACATGCTTAATATTGTTATGAGAAAAGTGTTAACTTTGCAGATCCCCTGGAAGGGCTTTGGGATCTCCAGGTGTCCGCAGACCCCTCTTTGAGGATCGCTGCACTAGATAATCCTCCCAACTGTAAGTGCTATGATTCTATGAAAGAACTATCACAGCTCAAAGAACTCTCTCTGTAGGAGAGCATAGCTAACATCAGGTGTGTTGCAAGGAAGAGAAACCCACTTAAAGGAGTTCAAGTGAAAAAAAAAAATTGCCTAAACTTTCCTCTGGGCAATCTTCTCCGAAATTCCGGGACAGGAAATGTAGTCATGCTACCCCTGGGCTGGACTTGAACGTTGAGGATTGAAGCTGGTCCTCCTTGCCTGGAGTCACGTGGTTTCTCTTCTCCACCCAGGTCTGCCCATTCTCCTGCATCTTCCAAGGCCCCACCTTCTAGGCATGGTGATGTCTTCCCTGCTCCTCCACAGCCCTGGTGTGGTGCCTTGGATTTACCCAGGAGCTGACGCCAGCTCTAATTCCACGAGACCTTTCAGTTCAAGAGCCGTCAGATTCCCGATTCCAAACTCCCACGTGCAAGGGAGAACCTGACTGGCTCAGCCTGATTTAGGACTGGGTCAGGTGGCAACCCCTGCGCCCAATAGCTCTGGCCAGGGTGCACTCGGTTACCAGGTACAAACATGGCCCCAAACAGGCAACGCAAAATGTGTCTCTTCTATTAGAACTTGGAATTGTATAAAATTTAAAAAGATCAAAATGTAAGAACACAATCGGAGACAGCAATAAGGGACATACTAGAGCAATGAAAGAAGACAGAGAAAACCTGACCGTGTTCAGCATGGCAGTTTGGTGTTATTTGATATTTAGTGGTAGTAATAGTACTAATTGGTGTTTACTGAGGGTGTACCGTGGCAGTCCTTAAGCAAAGCACTTGGAATATTTTCCTCATTAAAATTAAAAAAACAGGGCGCCTGGGTGGCTCAGTTGGTTAAGCGACTGCCTTCGGCTCAGGTCATGATCCTGGAGTCCCGGGATCGAGTCCCGCATCGGGCTCCCTGCTCGGCGGGGAGCCTGCTTCTCCCTCTGACCCTCCCCCCTCTCATGTGCTTGCTCTCTCTCATTCTCGCTCTCTCAAATAAATAAATAAAATCTTTAAAATAAATAAATAAATAAGTAAAATTAAAAAAACCAACCAACCAAACAAACCGACAGAAAAACCCCTAAATATTAGGGACTCTATTTTTAATCCCTGATTTGGCATAACGGTTAGGAGTATGGGCCTTGGAGACAAAGATTGGATGAGACGTAAGAGGAAAAGTCTCTGCTTGTTATGAGAAAAGGAGTTTGATGCGGTAGATCAGAGCACCACCCAGACGTGTGGGGTTCAAATCCCAGCTCTGCCAAGTTTTTTAAAGACTCTGTGCCTCTGTTTCCTTGTCTGCAAAACGAGATCTTCACAGGGTTGGTTGTTAGGGGATCACATGAAGGGATAGATATGAAGTCTAGGACACAAAGCTGTGTGCAGGTAGTGAGAATGATCCTGTGGGCAGAGCCTGTCGTGATGGGAGCACTGCTAGGACCCCACCTCCAGGACACGACAGGTCTGTGTTCAACCCCCAACCCCCGGAGCCAGAATATTACACACCCTCTACTCGCACACTCCCCCCACCCCTCATGGAGGAGTACCTGTCCTTGCCATCCATGACACAACCTATTTCAAATGGCTGGTCCTGCCCAAGTGCCTGGCCTATGGAGACTACCCTGCTTGTTCTGTAACAAGCTATCCCCACTCGAGGGCCCCTTGAATTCGGGAGAGTGGGACACACAACTACCGGCTGGTGGGGGAAAGTGTTTGAAACCCCCGAGCTTGATCGATAGGCTTGAACGGTGAAATCTTCTGAAAGGCCATTTTCGTCCAGCATTCTGCTTCCATCCCAACACCATTCCTAAAGGTCTTCAAATCATGCTATGGGCCCTGGCTGTGAGAGGGGTGGCCGCAGTGTCAGACAGCCCAGCTCCCTGGGGACAGGGACTGCAAGCAGATGTCTGGACACTTTCTGAGCAGCAATGATTGAATGAGCAGCCAAAGGATGGAGGGAGGACAACAGCCTAGGGGAGGGGAGCACCAAGAGTCATTCCTTGCAGGTGATGAGCAGAAGGTAGATGTTATTCTCCATGAAGGAGATTAACTGTGGGGATGTGCTAAACCAGAAGAGGGGAGAGCCTGAGAAAAGAGGAGACAGAACCCTGGACTCGGCGTCTGAACGTCTAGGTGTGAGTCCTGGGTCTCCTGCCTACTAGTAACGGGGCAGTGGCCACAGCTGCTTTGTTGTCTATAAAATGGGATCCCTGGTAACATTGTCCTTTCTTACTTATTCACACGGCTGTGGAGAAAGAGTTTTAGGAAAACTCCATATGTGATTTCTGATTCCTCCTGTGGCTTCTTGCTCCTTGTGCCGTGTGTGTGTTGTGTGTGTGTATGTGTGTGTGAGAGAGAGAGAGAGACAGAGACAGAGAGAGAAAGGCCGAGAGATTATTTCCTATGGCTGCTATAACAAATTACTACAAACTCGGTGGTTTAATTCAAGCCACATTTATTTTCTTACTGTTCTGGAGGCCAGACGTTGAAATTAGTTTCACTGGTTCAAAATCAAAGTGTGGGCAGGGCCAGGCTCCCCTACCCAGACTCTAAGGGAGAATCCATTTCCTTGACTTTTGTAGATTCGAGAGCTGCAGTCCATGAATTCCTTGGCTCATGGTTCAAGTCTCTGTCTTCTAACTCAGCAACACAGGATCTTGCCTCTGCTGTTGAAACTCCTGATCCTCTTCTGTGTCAAACGTCCCCAAGTCCCCTTCCCAAGGACCCTTGCAATTACACTGAGCCCGCCCAGAGAATCCAGGACAAGCTCCCATCTCCTTATCCCTCACTGAATCACATCTGCAGAGTCTTTTTTGCCAAATAAGAGAGTACTGACAGGATCCAGAGATCAGGACATGACCATCTTTGGGGACCGTGGTTCATCGGCAGTGCCGCATATACACGAAGAGATGCAGGGAGTGAGGGAGGAGCCCGTGCGGAGAGGGGGAGGGGACAGGCTGTATTTCAAAGTAAATCCAACCTGATGGCCCTCAATAGTCACTCTGTGGGTAGGTGGAGCGTAGGCAGGATGGCAGTGGGCTGACCGTCATACACTTGGGTCTGAACTTTAGATCGGTGATTCTCCAAATGTGGGCCCAAGACCAGCAACATCAGCATCCCTTGGGAACTTAATAGAAATGCAAAATTTGGGATTTTTAAAAATTATTATTTTATTTCATTTTAATTCTAGTGTAGTTAACATACAGTGTAATATTAGTTTCAGGTGTACAATATAGTGATTCAACACTTCCATACATCACCTGGCGCTCATCACAACTGCACTCCTTAATCCCCAACACCTATTTCACCCACCCCCCATCCCCCTCCGCTCTGGTAACCATCAGTTTGTTCTGTATAGCTAAGAGTTTGTTTCTTGTTTTCTTTCTCTCTCTCTTTTTTCCTTTGCTCCTTTGTTTTGTTTCTTGAATTCCACCTATGAGTGAAATCATATGGTATTTATCTTCCTCTGACTGACTTATTTCACTTAGCATTATACCCTCTAGCTCCATCTATGTCATTGCAAATGGCAAGCTTTCATTCTTTCTTATGGCTGAGTAATATTCCATGGTATATACAGCACATCTCCCTTATCCATTCATCAGTCAATGGACACTTGGGTTACTTTTGTAATGTGGCCATTGTAAAATGCTGTTGTAAACATAGGGGCGCACGTATCCTTAGCAGGAGGAAGGCGGGTTTTCTCCTGGCCCAGCGCAAGCGCAGCCTGTATAAAGTGTCATAGCTCAGCCAATAATAAGCCCTTGTCCCCCCAAACACCTACTTTTCTCCAATGAGCTTTTATTTTTTTTTCTGCTCATCACTTCCTTGCCCTACCCTTATCGTTATAAAAGCTTTCCATTTTGTGTAACTCCTTGGAGTATCCTTGCTAGATGAGATGTTGCCCTATTCATGAATCGTTTGATAAAGCCAATTAGATCTTCAAATTTACTCAGTTGAATTTGGTTTTTAATATGTGCAATCAGGGCGCGTGGGTGGCTCAGTTGGTTAAGCGACTGCCTTCAGCTCAGGTCATGATCCTGGAGTCCCTGGATCGAGTCCCGCATCGGGCTCCCTGCTCTGCAGGGAGTCTGCTTCTCCCTCTGACCCTGCTCTCTCTCATTCTCTCTCTCAAATAAATAAATAAAATCTTTAAAAAAAAAATATGTGCAATCAAATTTTGGAGCCACTCATGGCACATGACTGCCATCCCACAATTTGGCCTTCCCGGGAAGAATTGGGAGTCCCTAAATCACTGGTTCTCAAACTTGAGCCAGTGTCAGAATCACTGGGAGGTCTTGTTAAAACACAGATCCCTGGGCCCCCACACTGAGTTGCTGACTCAGCAGGTCTGGGGTGGGACCTGAGAATGTACATTTCTAATAAGTTCCCTGGCAGTGGTGATGCTTCTGGTCCAGGGACCCCATTCAGAGAATCACTGCACTAATGTATAATTTTAATGTCAAAAGCTCACCCAAATATGTTTTCCACTCCAAGTTAAGAACCATGGAGCCTAAAGGCATTAGAAATTAATTTATTAGATTCTTTTCCCTGTTTTTTGTTTTGTTTTGTTTTGTTAGGGTAAATGCCATTGGAATTTAGCTATTGACATTGTGATGCTTATGTTTTCAAGAGGATGTAAGAAATATTGTAGAAATGGAGTTTAAAAGGTCAGTAAAAGGAGAAGGACATTAAAAACAGGTAGGATGGGGAAAGAAAACCAAAAATGACACTAACTTGCTCATAAATTTGCCAACTGACTATGATGTCTGTGTGTGTGTATGTGTGTGTGTGTGTGAGAGAGAGAGAGAGAGAGAGAGAAGCAATAGCACTGATACAGAATGATGCTCTTAACTTAGTGAATAATCCTCCAATATTCAGAGACAACTTTCAGGTTCTAATTAAGGGATAGTTTTTGGTTTGGGTCAACAATTTAAAACAATATCTGCCCAGACATCATCCTGGGGTCCCATCTATCCCTTTGATGTCTAGGTCTCCTCATCTTGAAACTGTCCATCCCAGGCCTAGCTAATTAATCCAATGACTTCCTGAAGGTTCTTCTTCATCTCCAGGGAGCTTCAGTCACTGGAGACCCTTAAGTGGCTTAAAAGCTTGGACTTCCCTCATTCTTCTTCATCCCAACATGAAAATCAGCCCTTCCACCAATTTTCTATTAAAAATTTAAATTTTTAATAAATATAATTAAATAAATAATAAAAAAATAATAAAATAAATAAACTTCCTTGCCCCCACCAGAGTTTCATGACTAAGGAGAATTTGCTGAAGGCTCAGGGGCCAAGAAGTTTCTTGTGCCTCAGCACGATTTTCCTGCTGCCGTCCATCTGACTCGCCAGCCTCGTCTCTCCCACTTCTTGCTTCAGTCCCTCTCACGGACAGAGTATGTCCTTGTACAAAGCACATCCTCCCCTTACCTCACACCTAGGGATGGGGGTTCACCTGTGCCCTTTGCAGCATGGAGCTCACCCTTGGTTCCGAAACATCAAAAGTATCATCGAATCATCACTTTCAAACAGGATGTGAGATTTCTGATGAAATTTTAGAGGAATTCTGGTGAACAAAAATTTTCTTTACCTCATTATAAGTATTAGCCAAATTCATCCATTCTATTTTTTTTTTAGAGATTTTTATTTATTTATTTGACAGAGAGAGAGAGAGACAGCAAGAGAGGGAACACAAGTGGGGGGAGTGGCAGAGGGAGAAGCCCGCGGAGCAGGGAGCCCCATGCAGGGCTTGATCCCAGGACCCTGGGATCATGACCTGAGCTGAAGGCAGATGCTTAACAACTGAGCTACCCAGGCGCCCCATCATCCATTCTATTCTTAATAGACTTTGTATTTTAAGATAATTTTAGAGTTTCTAGTAAGTTGGAAAGCTAATACAGAGAGTTGCCATATACCTCACACCCAGTTTCATTAGCATCTTACACTATCATTAGCATCTTACGCTATCATTAGCATCTTACACTACTGTGGTACATTGGTCATGATTAATGAACCAACAGTGATGCATTATTATTATTAAGTCCATGCTTTATTCAGATGTCCTTAGTTTTTACCTAATGTCCTTTTTCTTTCCTTTTTAAGATTTATTTATTTATTTTAGAAACAGAGAAAGAGAGAGAGAGAGCACGAACAGGAGAGCTAGAGGGAGAGGGAGACAGAATCTCAAGCAGACTCCTCACTGAGTGTGGAGCCCGCAGAGCTCAATCTCATGACCATGAGATCATGACCTGAGCCAGAACCAAGAGTCTGACATTTAACTGACTGCGTCACCCAGGAGCCCCCCCCAGTGTACTTCTTCTGTCCCAGGATCCCCTCCAGAACACCACATTACATCGAGGCCTCATGTTTCCTTAGGCTTCTTTAGAATGTGACAGATTCTCAGACTTTCCTTGTATTTAATGACCTTTTCAGGTTGAGAACTGGCCAGGCATTTTGTAGGTTTCTCAATTTAGATGTTCTTTTCATGATTAGACAGGGGTTATGAGATGTGGGGAGGAAGACCGCAGAGGTGAAGTGTCTTACTTGTCACATTATGTCACGGGTACGTGCTATCAACATGACTCATCACTGATGACGTTGACCTTGACCTCCTTGCTGAGATAGTGTTTGTCAGGCTTCTCCACTGTAAGGTTGCTCTCCCCACTGCACCCCACCTTTTCCATCCTGCCCTCTTTGGAAGGAAGTCACTAAGCACAGCCCACACTTAAGGGTGGGAGTTATGCTCTACCTCCTTGAGAGGGGGAGTATCTACATAAATTATTTGGAATGCTGCGCAGGAGACTTGTCTATCCATCCCTCACTTATTTATTTATTCAATTATTTATTTTTGTAAGTATGGACACATTTTATGCTTTGGATAAATGCATAATTTATGCTGTAGCTAAAATTATTCTAGCTTTGGTCATTCTTTCAGTTGGTTCCTGTGTCTTTTTGACATAGCCCCATCATTTTGTTTTTTGAGCTCTTCTTTGTTTTTTGGCACTACAAGATTCTCCAGGTTCCTCTCCAGGTAATATACTCCCTGCCTCATCCCTAGACTCAGGCATTTCTCCAAGGAGCCTGGTTCCTCTTATTGAAGGATGGTATTAGAAACCAAGGTCTGAGCATGAGGTGTGCTCAATGCTGCTGGAGTGTCATTGCTTCTAGGCCCTCTTAGGAGACAGAGTGTGGAGATCCATGAGTGTGCATTTACCCATGTGTGCACATATCCAAGATTCTTTCTACATTTATCCATCTGTTTCTAGAGTAAGCTCAACATGAGTCCACAATGACGTCTTCTACTGACTCACATGGAATACTGCATTGTTCATGCTAGGCTTCCCCTTACTTAGCTGTAACCTCTCACTCCAACAGAGAGAGGCTTGGCTCCCATCTTCCACCACTTTTACTAATTCTTGTAATCCAAGTATGTATGTATAGCAGTATCAGAATTGTTAACCTATACACCTGCAAGATCAACTAAAGTACAATGCAGACATACAGTTTTCTTATGTCTTTGATTTTACAAACTCCACTCATTCTCAAAGTTCAGGACAGCACCTTCTCTCCCACCTTCTTCAGTGAGATTATGTCATACATTTGTAACAGAGTTAGATTCTTCTCTCAATCTGCACTGTATCCTGCAATCCTCTGACCTCCTGATTGATTCCTTATAACCTGCATACATTTAGGTTTACTCTGTGTGCTATAAGGCCCTATGGGTTTTGATCAATTCATTGCAGCATGTCTCTACCCGTACAGTTTCATGCAAAATAGTTTCACAGCCCTAACGTGTGCTTCTCCTATTCAATCCTCCTCCTTCCTGGGCCCCCGGCAATCGCTGATCTGTTTTCCATCTCTATAGTTTTTCCTTTACCAGAATGTCACATGAATGGACCCATAGAGTATATACCCTTTTCAGACTGCTCTTTTACTTAGCATAATGCAATTAAGATTCATCGCCCATTCCCCTTTAATCTCCGATTGATATTCCATTGTCTGGGTGTGCCACTGTTTGTTTATCCATTCACCCATTAAAGGACATCTTGCTTGCTTCCAGGTTTCAACAATTATGAACAAACCTGTGGTAAGCATTTGTGTACAGAGTTCTGAGTAACTGTAAGTTTTCAAATCAGTAGGGTAAATACCCAGGGGTGCAATTGCTGGATCATATAGTAAGAGTATGTTTAACTTTGTAGAAACTGTCAGACTGTCTTCCAAAGTTACTGTACCATTTTGCCCAGTTCGTCAGCTGTCCCTGTTAGTTCTGAGAATTTGTTTAAGGGAATTCAAGTTCAGGGGAATTGGTTAGTATGTAAACAGAAGCACTGGCTTGTTTAAGTGGGGCTCTGAATATAGATCAGGGGAAAACAAAGTGACCAGAGAATGGAGTGGAACACAGGACCCCCTTTGGTCAGGGCAAAAAATAGAGTTTTAAATCCCTCCTTAAGGTATGTAAAGTCAAGAAAAATATAGGTAAAAAGGCAAAAATCTGTTACATGAGAAGACAATGTTGAAGAATGGAATTTTCCCTGTGTACAGGGACCAGTCATTCATGAACAAAGAACCAAGAAGTAGAAAGTCCATCCTCCATCTCTCATGAAATACTTCACAATTGCAATGCTCTCTCGATGCCAGCTACTCTCCCGTCGCTGGCTAACGATCCCGGGAGCCGTCCGGTCCTCAGCCTGTCTGGCTCTGCCAGTGGCCCACCGCTGCACTGTTGCTGAACACGGGGGACCAGGACAAGGGACAGTGACATCACAGATGTGCAAATGGCATGATGCCAGTCATGCTGTGTGCACTGGGTCTGATTTTCCCTTATGCTTGATGAGTTCTCAAGAAGCTCCATCGCGAAGGCATGAGCTATTCTATTTCAGGCAAGTTCTTCCTGTTTTCCAGAAATCTCTGCCTTACTTGGCTCTCCTCCCTCCTTCCTCACATTCCAGGCACAGATCTGTTTACACAACTGTGCTTCATCTCTGAGGGAACATTATATGCCAGAAAGTGAGAGGAAGAGCAAACTTCTGCAGCTAGCCAACCGCCCCTGCCTTTTCTCTTGCCTGCCCCTCTCTTCCCCACCCTCTTTCCTCTCCATCCTCCTTTCTTTCCTTACTGTTTTTGTCAATAAAATCTTTGGAAGTCTGGAATCAGCACTGGAATTATAGTCTGCAGCTTCCACTAAGATCACAGATCTCTGAGGAGACATCATTGTCCCCTCTGCCAACCTAAAAAAATCTCCCCATTCTCTGGTGTACACCACATATCTATTTTATTATTTATTTATTTATTTTTAAGATTTTATTTATTTATTTGACAGAGAGAGAGAGATAGTGAGAGCAGGAACACAAGCAGGGGGAGTGGGAGAGGAAGAAGCAGGCTTCCCAAGGAGCAGGGAGCCCGATGCAGGGCTCGATCCCAGGGCCCTGGGATCATGACCTGAGCCGAAGGCAGACACTTAACGAATGAGCCACCCAGGCACCCCCATATATCTATTTTAGAAGCCAATGATATTTTTTCTGTTCCAAAGTGATCAATGCCAGTTTTTAAAATTTACCTAAAATGACATAGATGATTCTCAATATATCATGTTGTATGAAAGACGGCAGACACAAAAAACTACACAGTATGATTCTATTTTATATGTTCAAGAACAGGCAAAGCTAAATTATGGTGATGCAAGTCAGAATAATAGCTAAGTTGTGGGGGGACATTGACTGGAAAAAGCACAGAGGTAGGAAACAGTTCATATCTCTTGATCAGAGTAATGGGTGTGTGTGTGTTTATATGTAAAGGTCATTGTAAGGACTGAAGGTTTGTGTCCCTCCAAAATTCATAAAGCAAAATCCTAACTCCCAATGTAATGGGATGAGGAAGTATGGACATGATTAGGTTAAGAGAATGGGGCCCTCCTGGAAGGAATTAGTGCCCTTATAAGAGGAGACACGAGAACTTGCTTCTTGCTCTCTACTTGCTGCCATGGGAAGACACAGCAAGAAGACGGCCGTCTATGAACCAGGAACTGGCTCTCACCGGACATCAAATCTGCTAGTGCCTTGATATTGGACTTCCCGGTCTCCAGAAGGGTGAGAAATAAGTGTGTGCTGTTTAAGCCACCCAGTCTATGGCATTTTTGTTAGAGCAGCCCAAACTAAGATAGTCATTAAGCTCTATGCTTTATATTTTTGTACTTTATGTAAATTGTAGCTCAATAAAGTATGGAGGGAAATTTTCCCTAAAACAAATGGACTAAACTGTGAATGCTGAGTACAAAATATTATATCAACACTTCCAGAATACTTCATTTAATAGAAGACCAGAGAGGTTAAGTGGCTTGCCTATAGACACACAACCAGTTAGGCTAGCCTCTGATCCAGAGACCAGAGAGCATGCCACCTATCAAACTATGGCTTGGAATAATTTTTCCTTAATAGGCAGTTTTCTTCATTTTCAAAAGGAAAATTTAAGGCATTTTGGTATAGAAGAGCCTGATCATATAACAACACCTGGGGCCCATCTACCCATGAGATCTGGGTTAGAGTGTGTTGAATCCCTAACTCTACAATCCATGGATGTCCACACCCTCCCCACGATTTCTGCAAGAAAAGCGGGTGGTGGGCAATGTGAGGATTTACTCCTTCTTCCTCATTTCATACACTGTAAGGTCCCACATCTTTGTTCTCCACAGATCCAGTCAAAAAAAGACAGCATCTACCTCACTTTCCAAACAGAGCATACAGTGGACGTCTGTCATTCATTTTGGTCCAGCCGTCCTATATCTGAGACTTCCCACACCTTTTGAAGGTCATTTGTTTTGCCAAACTCTGTAGCTAGGCCTAAGCAAGCGTCCCAGATGAACTCACACAAGACCCTGAATCTGAAGCTAAAGATGCTAGCTAAGGTGGTGACAGCTATCTACAGATTTCAGGGAGAGTAGTGGCAGGGTCCCAAGGCAGTGTCCTGTGGCCCATCTCAGAAGTGTTTGTGTCTGTGCCCAGATATGTCTGCAGTGTGATTTCCATGGAGACCATTCCGAGGGGTGATATGGGACATAACCCTTTACTATATGGCCTCCATCTAGTTCTCTGGCTCCCAGGGATTCTCTGAGAAAGGTAATATCCTTCCCTCAATTGATTTGTTTCTCACCTAGCCGAGAGGTGTTTTCTGTTGCTTACATCTTGGAACCCTGCCGGATGCTGGTAATTTTGTGTATATAAACCCTGCTGAAGATTTGGAAGAGATGGAAGATTGCTTATATTATGTCAGCGTAGACAAGCAAATTTCAATTGAACATGAGACATTCATGTTCTCAAATTCCTTGGGAAGCTCCACTGGGTACTGCTCACCAGTCAGTCACCCACCCCCAGCCCTGAAGAAGTCCCAGGCTCACCAGATCTAACTGGCTTCTTTCACCAGGCCTTCCCTTTCAGAAGCAAAGCTAAATTTCTATCACTGCCTCAAGCAGGGCAACTGAGCTACCAGTCTCCTGCCCATACCTATGTCCTCCATGTCTTACCTTCTCCTAGTGGTTAATCAGGAAAGCTGCTTCTCTAAGAAATCTAGACCCAGCTGGTGAGATAATAATTCCTTTATGATAGGAAATGGTTGACAAAGGTGTGAACAGAGATGAGGCCACCCACAATCCTCAATGCCCTCTTTCCTCTTGTGTAGCAAACTTGGAGGCCAAAGGAAGATGGTGGCTCAAGAAGATGGAAGGCACCTATATTCATGTCACTCCTGTAAGGAGAGCTGTGTCTGCTTATTTGTCTGCAACGTGAGCAAAAATACTTGTATTAAGCTACATAGATTTGGAAGTTGTTTATGACCAGATTAGCCTTCCTAGATAGTACACTTACCAAAGAAATGCCAGTAATGTCTAGTGATCCATGGAGGTTATACCTTGATCTATCAAAACACTGAACACATATTTTCTCATGTGAAAACATGAACGCTCTCCTGATGGCATGGGAATTCAGTGGAGCAGCCCTGAAAGTTACTTCTACTGCTTTTTCCATTTCCTGTGGCTTCTGCTCTTTGGAAAAGCTCTGTGTGATTTACAAGTTGATGTAATTTTTTAAGGTGTGTTGCAAACCCCCAGGTCTTCTGTCTTCAGCCTTCTCTCCCATTAGGGAGCTAGTACTTGGCTTTGGGGTTGCAGGCATTGGGAAGGAATTGGGGAGGTACTTTGAGGACTACAATAATCTTTCCTGTTTCAGAGACCACTCAGGTAACCTACGTGTGGCAAACTTGTCCTTGGCTATGAAAGCATCACAAAGTATAGAGTATTGAGATCAATTCCTAAACAAACCATTTTTGTGGAACTTGAGTTAAATGAATCCAGCTGCTTTTCCCTTCCAGTATGGGATCCCTTCCACAACATGGGCAACAGTGGGGAGTCAAGGCCTGGTTCTGTCATCTTCCAGCACACCCAAGGTGACCCATCCCGTTCCTGGATAACAATCATTTGGAAATATCTGTTTTTGCAAGTCCACCGTTCTTTAATTCATTGGCTTAGTTCTACTGCCTTAAAATATTACAGCTTAGTTTTTGGCTTACTTCACAACACACCTTGTGTACTAATCACACTTTTATATATTTTTCCAAACGTTATTCCCTGAATATCCTAATTTTATCACCTAGATGTTGAAATTTCATTTTTTCTTGTTTCATCCTATAAATCCTTGTAAGTTGCCTAAAATCTTTTTTGAAATAAGTTAGGTTAAAGGGAAGGAAGGCAGGAAGGGAGGGAGGGAGGAAGGGAGGAAAGAAGGAAGGAAGGAAGAGAGAGAAAGAAAGAAAGAGAAAAGAAAGGAAGAGAGAAAGAAAAGAAAAGAAAGGAAAGGAAAAGAAAATACCCCCAAAGATCATAGAATAAGTCAGAATGATTTTCTTCATGTTAACATTGTCCAGTAGGTGAAGGTAGCTGTCAAATATCCCTGTAGCTTCCTCTCCAGACTACAAAGAATGTCAATTTCTTCAGTTTTCCCCCAGATTAAATGGTTTCCAGCTTCCTCTCCCCTGCAGATGGACATTCTCCAGGGGCTCTCAGATTGACTAATGAACCCCATTAAAATTCCCTGTAGAAGTAAGCCTGTTGCTTTGGTGTGCCCTGACCAGCCCTGAGTGTGCCAGGATGGCCGGCATTTACTGTGCGCCTCACTTGTACTTCTGGTGGGCCTTCAAAGTAGGGCGAGTTACACCATTAAGCTATTGCTGCCATGACCTTGAGATGTTGAGGGAACTCATGCTCACAGCTCATTTCCTAGGTACACTTGAACATTTCCTCTATTATTTAAAAGTGATTTCTTTTTTTTTTTTTAGATTTTATTTATTTATTTGACAGGGAAAGAAACAGCGAGAGAGGGAACACAAGCAGGGGAGTGGGAAAGGAAGAAGACTTCCCCCTGAGCAGGGAGCCCGACACGGGGCTTGATCCCAGGACCCTGGGATCATGACCTGAGCCGAAGGCAGACGCTTAATGACTGAGCCACCCAGGCACCCCTAAAAGTGATTTCTTAAAAATGTATAACTTTATTCCCCATTGTACAAACCTAAAAGATCTCACATCTTTATTATTATTTAAGGTTTCAAATAAGTGGTTTTCCATTTTTCAAATATAAAATTATAACATTGTATGTAAATGTATATGCATCCTTCCCCCCATGATTCAGATCTGCCCCCACAGGGTGTGGCCTCCTTTAAAAGTCACTGGAGTAATATCTTCATTATTAATCAAATATGGCACTATCTTACTTGATCACCGCCATTCTCATGGGGCTCTGAAGAATCTGACTTTGGTTCCAAAAAATACAATACTCCTCAAGGATAACCATTTGTTAATACTGGGAATTATCCAAATTAACCAAAATGTGAGGTGGGATCTAAAGCTAATTTCCTGAAAGGAGTTAACTAGAATAAATGCTTAGGAGACATTCTGAAGGAGACAATATTCACCAGCTTAAAAAAAAAAAAAGTCTACCACATTATTATTTTCTAGTCACATTTCTATTCAGGCCCAGAGATGAGGTCTGCTCCAGGGCAGAATTTTGCAGAGAAAAAAAGATGACATCTCTGTGAACAAGAAAATACTTCTCCCTTGGTGCCTGGGGGAACATATGCTCAGTATTTCTAATTTCAGAATTCAAAGCAGTGACTGGTGGTTTATCACAAAGTTAAAGGCCAGATTAAAAATGATTTAGATCTAATTTATAGCCAGAGGTGGTAGAGAAAGAGAAAGAGAGAGAGCGAACACAATTGAACAAGTAAGAAAGATCTTCCCCAGCCAGAGTGTCCTCCTCCCCCAACCCCACCCCACACCCCAAAAAGAAAAACAATAAAAGGAAACCAGACATCTAGAAATACAGCCCCAGGTAAGAAAACCTTAATGGAGCACTATTATGAATACCGTTTGAGCTCCATGAATCAACCTTCACCAAGGGACTCTCTTTCTACTCCACATGTTCAGTGAAGCCATATGCTATGTGCTCCTGGGGTTCACGAACTTCACAGGCCCCAGGGCACTGCCAGAGCATCTGGGGCCTTAGGAGTGCACCTGCCACTTACTGACAGAACAGCCTAGTATGGGAAATGAGACAAATGGCACCAGAGGGGAATCCTCCATGCTGTTCATGTTGACAAAGGGCAGGAGGGAACATACATCTATCTCTTCATACATTTTTACACTCTGCTTTTTACCTTGTAGAAGAATGTAGAAAGTCTTATTTATTCTGAGCCAGGAACACAGCCAAGTTGCAATTGTAGAAAGTAAAGAGTAATCCCATTTTCATTTACAATCATAATTATTTCTGTTTCCCACCTACCCTCCAATTTTTGATTCACTTCACTGGTTGTAAGGTGTTCGGTCCCAAGTGTGCCCTCACAGATTTATAATTTGAATGATTTGAGTTGGCGAAAAGAATCACTTAGCTTCCAGGTGAGGAAACATGAGCTCTCTGCTTTGGGATCATTCTTCCCAGGGATGGACATAAAACCTGCTTGCTGCTGCTAGATACTGGTTCAGGCAAAAAGAGTCTCGGAGCCTTGATGATGGTGCCATTTTTCTTCCAAAGCCGGTTGTAAAGAACTGCAGAATCTCAGGCCTCATCAGGAATGCTGATGAGCAGAAAACCTTCTTGGATCCGTAGAGAACATTGAAGCTTTCGTCTGGACAAGTGTCCTGGATCCTCTGAGGTGGTCACAAGAAAGGAAGCAATAGTAGTTAGCTGATATAATATAGGAAACTATGGTAGGTAGGCAGAATAATGGCTTCTAAAGATGTCCACATCCTAACTCAGAACCTGTGAAAATATTAGGTTACCTGGCAAAGTGGTATTAAGGTTGCAGATGAAATTCAGGTTGCTAATCAGTTGACTGTGAGCGGGAGACATTATCCTGGATATGTGGTTGGGCCCCACGTAATCATAAGGGTCTTTATAAATGAAAGGGGGAGGCAGAAGAGAGAACCAGAGAGAGGCAGCATGAAAAGGACTCAGTCTGACCCTGATGCCCTGAAGATAGAGGAAGGGCCTATAAGGCAAGAAATGCAGGTGGCTTCTAGAAGCTTCTAAAGCAAAGAAACATATCCTCCTCTGGAAGGAACTTGGCCTTGCCAGCACCTGGATTTTAGCTCATGGAGACCCATTTGAGACATCTGACGTCCAGAACACTAAGATAATAAATTTGTATTGTTTTAATCTATAAAGTTAGTGGTGATTTGTTACAGCAGGGGCAGTAAACTCATACAAGAAATTTTTCCTGTTCTCTTTTCTGTGTCTACTCCATTCCCTGGCATACTCTTCTTTTATTGTCCCTCCAACCCGCAACCCTGAATTCCCTCCTCTTCCTACAAAACCAAAGCTTTTAGAAAACAACATAGAGTAGTATCTTCTTAAACTCAGGGGAGGTAACAGTCTTTTAAATAAAATACAGGAAGCATAAAGGAGCAAATTGGTATGTCCAATTACTCCAATTACATTAGATCATGAACTTATGTTTATTTTTAAAAAGATACCTATATTAGTTTTTTCAGGCTGCCCTAACAAAGTACCACAGACAGGGCATCTTACACAACAGAAATTTATTTTCTCATAATTCTGCAGGCTAGAAGTCCAAGGTCAAGTTGTCAATGGAATCCATTTCTTCTGAGATCTCTCTCCTTCGCTTGTTGATGGTTCTCTTCTCGTTGTGTTTTCACATGGCCTTTTCTCTGAACATGCCTATATCCTAATCTCTTTTTCAGATTTTTTTCTTACTGAAGAGTAGTTGACACACAGCATTATATTAGTTTCAAGTGTACAACACAGTGATTTGATACACACATTACAAAGTGATCATCACAATAAAGCTAGCTACCATCTGCCACCATACAAAGTTGTTATATATTATTTTTTTAAAAGATTTTATTTATTTATTTGACAGAAAGAGACACAACGAGAGAGGGAACACAAGCAGGGGGGAGTGGGAGAAGCAGAAGCCGGCTTCCCGCCAAGCAGGGAGCCCCATGTGAGGCTCGATCCCAGGACCCTGGGATCATGACCTGAGCCGAGGGCGGACGCTTAATGACTGAGCTACCCAGGTGCCCCCAAAGTTGTTATATATTATTAACTATATTCCCTATGCTGTACATTGTATCCCTGGGTCTTATTTTTCATATTACAACTGGAAGTTTGTACCTTTTAATCCCCTCCCCCCTACTTCAACCATCCCTCCCCGCAATGTGGCCACCACCAAATTCTCTTCTGTATCTGTGAGTCTGTTTCTGTTTTGTTTTGTTTATTCATTTGTTTTGTTTTTTAAATTCCAGTTACAAGTGAAATCACACAGCATTTGTCTTTCTCTGACTTATTTCATTAACATTGTATCACACTTCTTTATCCATTCACCTACGATGAACACTCAGGTTGCTCCATTTCCTCTTCTTATAAGGACACCAGTCATATTGTATTAGCTTATGACCTGATTTTAACTTAATCACTTCTTTAACTTAATCACTATCTCCAAACACAGTCACATTCTAAGGTACTGAGCTTTAGGAATTGAAAATATAAATTTTGGGGGGTTACTATTCATCCCATAGCACAATACAAATACAGATGCAGGAAAACATTTAACAACTTTAATAACAGTTGAATGACAAGGGACTTTCATGTTCAGCCAGAGAATAGAAGGAGCCAGTAGGAAGTATAATGTCATGGCTATATGTATCAGCTCAGGGGACAGAGAGACCTGGATCCAAGGACTGGCTGTACTACCACTTACCACATGCAGATAAATAGTTTTTCAAAGGGAAAAACATAGACACAATTCAGCCCATAGTAACACCATTAGAGAGTAATAAGATCAGATACAGAATAGGAAAAGAACATTTCAACATATATAACTGATAAAGGGCCCTATAGTGTTCTGATGCTATGGTACACCACGTGGATTCCCCAACCCCATCTCAGTCTCAGCACAGAAGAACTCATTCTCCTGGCTGCTGGAAATATCTACAGCTGACAGCTCCCAGCTGAGACGCTCAGGGACTCCTCCTTAATTGAAGAACACCACCTTACCTAAGATCATGCACTTTCCCAGTGGTAGCTTCATCCAATGATTGATCCATGGATGGGTATAAAGACCCAGCCACCCCCTTGCCTCAACTCCTATCAACTCTGCAAGGCCATCCCGACCTCAGTGCTACCATGCGAGTGGCTGAAAATTTTGTTGTGACTACATCACAGCCCAACTTCTCCCTTTGCCTGATTCCACTTCCTCCATCTCCTACAGTTGCTAATGCTAAGGGCACTCACCCAGAAATATACCACAGGCACACTTCACTCTCAGACTCTATTTCCTCGGAAACACGCCTCCAACAAAATCGTACTCAGCATATAGGAAGAACCCCCACAAGTGAATAAGGAAAATGCAAATAATCCTATTAAAATGGGTAATTAGGCATTTCACTAAAGAGAATATTCAAATATTCAACAAACATGAAAAAATGTTCAAACTCATTGAGTAGCCAGGGAAATGTACACTTAAGCCACAATGAGATACCACAAGACACTTGCTAGATAGGCAAAAGTTTTAGAGTGTAATAATACCAATGATTGATGAAGATGTGGACCAGAGGGAGGATAATGGAAACTATCACTTTGGAAAGCAGTCAAGTCGTGAACATGGTTCATAGTCATTGAACATGAGCAAACATAGAAACTCTGCTTTTGGGTCTATGCCTTAGGGAAGCTCAAGCGCAGGGACACCAGGGTGCTTGTGTAAGAATGTAACTGCCCCAACGTGAAAGCAATCCAAACATTCGGCAAAAGTAGACTGGATCATGAACTACAGCTTATCCACATGACAGTGTTTTTGCCACTATGAAAATGGCCACACGAGCCAACATGACAAATTGCACAGTGTGAAAGAAAAGAAGACAAGAAGTACGTGCTGTGTGTTCCTTTATAAATTCAAAAGCAGGTGAAAACAAAATTGTATTGCTTGGAAATACACACATAGTGATGAAACTCGACATGATAGTGGGGAACAATTAACCCCGAGGTCAGGAGGGGCCAAGGTGGTGTGTAAGGAGGAGACAGGGCTGCATGTAGGGTTTGGGGGCTGGCAATGTTCTATGTTATGATTTTCATGATGGTTGCATGTGTTCACATTACAATTTTTTATTAAACTGTACATTTATGGTTCATCTACTTTTTTTCTTTTTAAGATTTTATTTATTTATTTGAAAGAGAAAGAATGAGTGAGGGGAGGGGCAGAGGGAGAGGGAGAGGGAGAAGCAGACTCCCCACTGAGCAGGGAGCCTGATGTGGGGCTCGATCCCAGGACCCCAGGATCATGACCTGAGCCGAAGGCAGATGCTTAACCGACCAGAGCCACCCAAGCGCTTCTCTTTCTTTCCTTTTTTAAAAAGATTTATTTTAGAGAGAGAGAGCACATGCAAGTGAGGGAGAGGCAGAGGCAGAGGGAGAATCTCAAGCAGATTCCCCACTGAGCACAGAGCCGGAGCCTGTGATCATGACCCTGAGATCATGACCCGAGCCGACGTCAAGAATTGGAAGTTCGACCAACTGAGCCACCTGGGTGCCCCCATCTACTTTTCTAGATATGTATGTTTTAGAATTTTAAAAAGCAAAACAAAAAAACCCCAATTTCGCCATTTTAGTTTCCTGCAGCTGCTATAAAAATTACCACACTAGGTGGCTTAAACCAACAGAAAACTTTTCTCTCACAGTTCTGGAGACCAAACACTTGAAATCAAGGGGTCAGCAGGGCTGTGCTTGCTCTGGAGGCTCTGGTGGGGAGTCCTTCCTTGCCTTTTCCAGCTTTTGGTGGCTGCCGGCTGTCCTTGGCAGTTCCTTGGCTAATGGCTGCATCTTCTCTTGGCCTTCTTCTCTGCGTCTGTGTCCTCTGTTTCTTATATGGGCATTTGCCATTGGACTTCGGGCCCATCCAGATAATCCGGGATGATCTCTTTAGCTTAAGATCCTGAACTTAATTACAGCTTTAAGACTCCTTTCCTGGGGCCTCTGGTTGGCTCAGTTGGTTGAGCCTCCAACTCTTGATCTCAGCTTAGGTCTTGATCTCAGAGTCGTGAGTTCAAGCCCCACATCGAACTCACACTGAAAAAAAGAAAAAAAGCTCATATTGAAAAAAAAAAAAAAAAGCCTCCTATTTTAAATAGGGTCATACCCACAGGTTCCAGGAATTAGAATTACCCCCGACATTATCTTTTAACATTGGTTGAATGCCACCCCTCCATGGCTGAGCTATCTCTCTCCCTCCTACTCCCCTTTGCATGTGCATCTTAGTATCTTCTGATCCATCGCTTTCTACCTGATATTGGTGTTTTGCCCCACTTATAAGCTCCGTGAGGGCAGGGGTCATACTCTGCTCACATTTTTAGTATCTAGTATCTAGTTTCTAGATAAAGATACTCAATGAATATCATTTTGAGCCATATTCTAGGCAGCATTCTCTCTGCAAACATACACTACCCCCACAACACACACGTTTGCAAAGTCATGGGAAATTTTATTAAAATATTAAAAGTCTGGGAGAACACCCACCAAACTGAAAACAGTGTTTACCTTGGGACGGAACTGGAATTAGGTTATGAATTTTGTCCTTATCTCTTACGTCTCTTACTGCAGTCTGAAAAATATATTGTTCCTGTTACCAAAAAGGAGATCATTGTGTCAACATCATATGAGATGGGTCTGAACCGTTCTTCCAGCCCCACTGATGGGTTTGCAAACAACCGCCCAGCCTTTCCCAAAGGCCCTGCAGTAATCATGGTATGCATGGGCAAGCAGCTAAACATGTGGGATTCAGGTCTAGGTTTGATTCCCAACCCTATAAGACTCCAGACCCTCTTTACATATAACAACTAATTTACAAAATATTCTGAAATGAAATTTATAGGGTATATGCTAGCTATAAATGTAATTATTAAAAAATCAACATAATTCAAAAAATTCATGAAAAGAAGAAATAAAGGGAAAATAGTTTATGATTTAAAAAAACATGTATTTTCATAGTAGATGTTTGTGCTTAACCACAGCAAAGAACATAATGAAGTAGTCAGATACTTGCGCCCAAATAAGACACCCCCAAAGAAGGCAACTCCTGGTACAAGGTGATTCAGGTGTGTTGTGTTGGTGACTCAAACACTTCACACAGCATTACCAGCAGTGACAGAATTTTCCTGAAATCCTGATGTTGCTTGATAAAGTAAAATTATAAAATCTGGAATATACAGTATACATTAAAACCATCCAAAAAAAAAACCCCTTGTGTGTATATGTGAATCAAAGCTAGTTTCCAATTTTAGGTCATTAGAAATAGATTTTCATCTGCATGGTACCCAGTGACTGTCTGAAGGTTGTGCAAGATGCCAGGGCCTTCATCACTGTGCATGATCTAGTCAATGCTTCGTGAAGTAACTAACATCACGGGCCCTACCTACTAAACGCCAGTGGAATTCCCCAGCCACCACAGAAATAAAAACTTCCCCACAAGGACCAGCCTTATCAGATACCAAAACATTGAATAAAGCCTCTATTATTAAAACAGAATGCTACACATGAATAGGTAGATCAAGAGAACAAGCAGAAAGTCCAGAAAGGGACCAAAGTACGCTTGGAAACTCTCCATGTGATAAATGGTATCTACAATTACTGGAGAAAAGATAGACCATATTTATTTATTTTTTTAAAAGATTTATTAATTTTAGAAAGAGAGAGAGTGCATGCACGTGCAAGTGGGGGGAGGGGCAGAAGGAGAGAATCTCAAGCCGACTCCCTGCTGAGTGTGGAGCCTAATTCGGGGCTTGATCCCATGACCCATGAGATCACCACCTGAGCCAAAACCAAAAGTTGGACATCCAGGGGCGCCTGGGTGGCTCAGTCAATTAAGCGTCTGCCTTCGGCTCAGGCCATGATCCCAGGGTCTTGGGATCAAGCTCCACATTGGGCTCCCTGCTCAGCAGGGAGTCTGCTTCTCCTTCTCCTTCTGCCCCTCCCCACTTCTTGTGCTCTCTCTCTCTCTGTCTCAAATAAATAAAATCTTAAAAAAAAAAAAGATTTGGACACCCAACTGACTGAGCCACCCAAGTACCCACTTGACAGACCTTTTTTTTAAAAAATTTTTTCCCAGTTTTATTGAGATATAATCGATATATACATTGTATATGTTTAAGGTGTACAACATAATGATTTGATATATGTATATATTGAGAAATGACTACCACAATAAGTTTAGTTAACATCTATCATCTTACAGCATTATAATTTTTTTTCTCGTGATGACAGCTTTTAAGATCTATTCTCTTAGTAACTTTTAAATATGCAATAGACAATTGTTAATAAGGGCCACCATGCTGTATGTTACATCCTCAGTATTTATTTATCTTATAACTGGAAATGTGTACCTTTTAACATCCTACACCCATTTCCTCCAACCCCAAACCTTGCCTGGCAACCACCAATCTCTTCTCTGTTTCTACAAGTTTGGGTTTTTTTAAATTCCATATGTAAGTGAGATAATACAGTATTTGTCTTTCTCTGCCTGACTTATTTCACTTAACATAATGCCTTCCAAGTCCATCCATGTTATTATCAATGGCAGGATTTCCTTCTTTAAGGCTGAATAATATTCCTCTGTGTGTGTGTGTGTGTGTGTGTGTGTGTGATATTTTCTTTATCCATTTATCTTTTGATGAAAATTTAGGTTGTTTCCATGTCTTGGCTATCGTAAATAATGCTGCAATGAATAAGGGTGCTGATGTCTCTTCAATATAGTGATTTTCTTTCTTTTGTATATATACAGAAAAGTGGAATTGCTGGATTATATGGTAGTTCTACACAAGTTAGGCCTTCGTAATACATTCTGTTAGGATAACTGGATAGCCATTTGGAAAAAAAGCTTTAATCCTTATTTCATACCTGAAAACAGGATAAATTCCAAATAAATCAAAGATCTAAATATTTAAAAAGTGAAATATAGAGAAATTTCTTTATAACCTGGTGCTAAATTTGACTACATAAAAAAATACCACAAGCAAAGTAAAAAGACAAGAAATAAGGAAAGGGGCGCCTGGGTGGCTCAGTCGTTAAGCGCCTGCCTTCTGCTCAGGTCATGATCCCGGGGTCCTGGGATCGAGCCCCGCATCGGGCTCCCACCTCCGCGGGAAGCCTGCTTCTCCCTCTCCCACTCCCCCTGCTTGTGTTCCCTCTCTCGCTGTGTCTCTCTCTGTCAAATAAATAAAATCTTTAAAAAAAAAAAAAAAGAAATAAGGAAAGAATATTTGCAACATTCATTGCAAATAAAAGGTTAATCTCCATAATAAATAAAGAGCCCTCAGAAACAGAGAAGGAAAAAAAGAACAAACATCCAATAGAAATATTAGCAAAATCCATGAACAATCAGTTCATAGAAAAAGCATAGTGCTGGCTTCAGCAGCACATATACTAAAATTGGAATGAAAAAGGCATATAAATGACCTCTAAGCATATGAAAGAGGATCAATTTAAATCATAATAAGAGATACGCAAATTAATCCATCCTGGGTTACCATTTTTCATCTGACAGATCAACGAACATGCAAAAGTTTAACCCTCTATTAGTGAGGCAGTGAGGCCACAACTCTGATAGATTCTGGACAGAGGACAAAATGGGACAATCACCAGGGAGGGGAATTTGGCAATGTCTAACAGAGCTCCACATGCATTTATTTTTTGACCAAACAATCCCACCCTTAGGAACTTATGCTGAGAATACACCTCTACCAACACAAGACAACATATTTACATGGTTGTTCATTATGCAATTATTTATAAGAGCAAAATATTGGTAATGACCTAAATGTCCTCCCTTAAAGAACTGATTGAATAAGGTAGGATACAAATGCATAAAGGAATGCTACCCAGCTGCAAAAAGTGAATGCCAAAGACTCTCATTTCATGTTTGAACCAATGTGAAATGTTTTCAAAAATTTATTAAGTGAAAAAAGCAAGATAGAACATGTAAATAACATGCTATATTTTGTGTATAAAAGAAGGGGAAATAAGCAAATAGTTATGTATTTGCTTATTGTATTTTTTAAAAGGATCACAGGAAGATTAAATCAGAACAAATAAAACTTGGTCTTAAATAAAATCAGAGTGTAATGGATGAGGATGGAAATGAGTATTACTTTTGAATTGTAAAAATGGTTTACATATTCAAAAATAATATTAAGTCAAAAAATTATCAAAAGCACTCTAAAGCTTGATAAACACAGATAAATGATTATACTATATATATATTGGTAACATAAGTACACAGAAAAAAAAGAAATAACTTACATAATTTGAATGTAGTATTCCAAGCAAACACACTTAGTGAGATATTCTCAAGGGCAAAAGATCTGCAAAGAAATCTTGACTTAGCAGTTTTGTTGTTGGTGGTGGTTTTGACGTAACAACTCTGAAATATTTTGAGTATATCGTAGAATAGAGCAAATATAAGGTAAATACAGTGATGTCTCAGGATCTTCACATGGGGTAAGGGAGGCACAAACATGGAATGGAAGATAATGAGGAAGAACTCTGTGGTGTTGAACTGATTGGAATTGAAGGTATTAATATGCATTCATGATTTTAAAAAATATATTACTTGGGGCGCCTGGGTGGCTCAGTTGGTTAAGCGACTGCCTTCGGCTCGGGTCATGATCCTGGAGTCCCGGGATCGAGTCCCGCATCGGGCTCCCTGCTCGGCAGGGAGTCTGCTTCTCCCTCTGACCCTCCTCCCTCTCATGCTCTCTGTCTCTCATTCTCTCTCTCTCAAATAAATAAATAAAATCTTTAAAAATATATATATATTACTTATCTTTTTCCATTGAGAGGGCTTAGAAGCAATGATGTCCCAGTAGCAACGAGCACCCTTAGTACCCATATTATAGTTTCTAAGTATCATTGTGCATTGAAACAAGCATTCTGCATTGAATTAGTAAAATGGCTGATTGGGTCTCCAGTAGGAAAACTATGAAGTGAGCCTGGAAGCACTCGCAGACCAACAGTGACTAGCAAAATTTTCTTGGCTAATAAATGGTCCAGCTAGAAACTGAATTCAGCTCTCCAAAAGCCAAATCTAACCATTCTTTGCACTTCACTGCACTACATTTTGCACCATGAAATTTGCACTCAGCTTTACAGAATCTATATTTTGGTGTCACTTTTTAATTTTACAATTTTGTCACAATCACCAAAGTTGCCTTTCTCATCTTATTTTCTTCTCCTTTAATATAAATAAGGCTTGTTAAAAGTCAATCACAAGTCTTCCAGAACATCCAGGCTGAGGGTATGAGCTGCTTCCATGTTGTCCATAGAACTGTCCTTTAAAACATTGCTCTGGGGGCCCCTGGGTGGCTCAGTCAGTAAAGCATCTGCCTACGGCTCAGGTCATGATCCCAGGATCCTGGGATTGAGCCCTGCATGGGGCTTCTTGCTCAGCCCTCTCCCACTCCCGCTGCTTTTGCTCTCTCTGTCAAATAAATAAAAATAAAATCTTTAAAATAAATAAATAAATAAATAAATAAATAAATAAAACATTGCTCTGAATGTCCAGACCCAGATGAAGGGTCAGGAGCTGACTTTGGGAAGCGCATCCTTCTGCAACATGTCCTTTGGGTTGAATATGAGTATTCTTCCTCCACTTAATTTACCCTGGTTCTTTTCCTGAGGAAGGAGCAAATAAGGGAAGAGCTCAGATAGAAAAAGAAGCAAAAGCAGAAGGAACAGAAGAAAATACACTTTTTTTTTCCAAAGAATATTGAACCTTTTATAGAAAAGCTCTTGGCAGCACAAATTAAAGCGTATTCCTGAATCAAGCTGGAGGCACTCCTTTCTATGCACCACGTGCACCGAATCCAGAAGTGTTTACTCCCCTTTTCCCTGCTGGCCCCAGGAGGCTCCCCTCATCTGTAAAAGAAACAGTCGTTGGGAGGGTCCTTTCCTCAGACCGGTTCCTGCACGGGGCATCAAGATTTGTTATCACCACACCATTAGTTTCCACACACATCTGCCTGAGGATTTCTTCCTGCCTCTGTGGCACATTCATCTCCATCTAATTCACATTTTATTGCCCTTGTCTTGATGCGAGCAAGCATTGTCAGGTACCGTAAACATTTGGGAGCTGTGTTAGGCTGCCAGTAGTCCCCCGCCCCCCTCCCTGTGGTTCGAGACCGGCTTACAGCTTTAATTTCCAGTCAGCTGTAATTCAGGGCCCTAAATGGCCCAGTTGAGACGGCTCAGTCACTTCCAAAACGCCAGTAGCTCCTAATTCACCGAGGGGAGTACAAACAATGCAGCTTTACTTGGAAGTGAAGTGAGGCCACTTTCTTTGTTTCTTGAACAACCAGATCTGCCCTAAGGAGGGCTGCTCCCATTTCCCAGAGGGCCTGGCAGGGGCCCTGAAAGGCAATTTCCCATCCGTGTGGAGACCCAGAGCACCCTCTGCTGAGGTTGTGCCCTGCCCAGGGAGGCCCTATATCCTCCAGCCAGGGCTTCTCAAACGTGACAAGCGCCCAGACCACTCTAAAGGGGAGAAAATGATCCACAGTTGTGGCTACAACTCAGAGGATCTTATTTGAATGGCACTGCACAAAAAAAACTAGAATTTCATTGCATGCAAATGTCCTTTAATTGCAAATTAGCACTGCAGAGAGGTCTGTCTGCACAACTGGTCTAATTTAGAACACGCCTTCAGCCCTGGCACTGTTGGGGAAGGGAGCTCAGCCTTATTTCTGGAATTTTCCGCAGGGAGCTATAAAAGGATCCACACTCACACCTTCTCATTGCACCCCGCAGCTCCGCTTGTGGGCTGTAACAATAGCTCACCAAACTCCGGTGGTCTGGGCCTGTCTTTGATCTTACAACCATCCTTGAGCCTGGCAGGACTCCCCCCGGGTTTTTCGGGAGAGGTGACAGAGGTCACAGCTCGGCCAGGGTCACAAAAGTAATAACTATGAGGTTGGGCCATATCCACGGCTGTGTTGGCAGATCAAAGACTCCAACATCAGCAATAGCCCATGGTTTCACCTACTGGAAGCTGGAAGCTGGCCCAGAACCTAGAATTTCTGACTCCATGTTGAATGTTTTTCCGCCATGTGAGATACTTCTGAAACAAAGTTTGGCTTGTTAAATAAATGGTGGTTATCTCTGTAATAAATTACTGTGTCCTCCTTAAAGTCAGGTTTTAGAAGAACGTGGGAAATAAGATTCTTTCCTCTTTTTTTTTAAAAAAGAAAAAATACAAAATTAGTATCACCGAGTTTTTACTTCTTAGATTTTTTTAATGTGTATTTCTTTTTAAAAAAAGATTTATTTATTTGAGAGAGAGAGAGAGCACAACCAGGGGCAGAGGGAGAAGCAGACTCCCTGCTAAGCAGGGAGCCCCATGCAGGGCTCGATCCCAGGACCCCAGAATCATGACTTGAGCCCAAGGCAGACGCTTAACTGACTGAGCCACCCAGGCGCCCCTAATTTGTATCTCCTTTATCAAATATAAATATTCTGAGACAAGTCAAGCTTATTTGTTTTCTCCACCTTTTTTCTCTCTCCTCCTAAAGGCAAGTCAGTTTATTCATTATATGATCGATCTATCCTTCCATGTTATCAGAATAAATATTTACATCCCCCTTTCTTAGGTAAATGGCAGCGTATCGTATTTGCTCTCCTCTACTTGCTTTGTTCACTTAATAATACATCTTGGAGGTCACGCAGGATGTACGCAGTGCTGATTTGTTCCTCATTCTTCTGAAAGCTGTGTGGTACCCCGCCAGTCCCCAAATGGGTCCACCACAAAGAAAGCTGCTGTGAGACTACCACACATGTCTTCTCGTGTTTTGTTGCGTTTTGTTGCCAGTGTATTTTCAGAAGAGGCTCCCGGAAGTAACATTTCTGGCTCAAAAGGCAAACGCATAGGGAATTTCATGAGATATTGCTAATCAGATTTCATCTTCATAAGCCATACATGACAGTGTGCTTCTCCGCAGCCCTGCCCTCAGAGTATAGAACTTACCTTTGGGATCTGGCTAATATGATTAAGTGAGGCTTGGTGACCCTGTAGGTTTTATTGGTTTCCCTTTTCCAGCCCCCTCCGTGTTTAGAAGCCCCTTATATACTAGAGATGACTCTTTGTCTGATGTTGTGTGTGTTGTCTCCACTTGTCATTTGTCTTTTTGATTTGCCTGGAGTGGTCCTGGTCAGGGAAAGATGTTTCTTTAAAAAAAAAATGTATAGTATAAATATGTCCCAATTTTACTATATAAACTTCTGGATTTTAAGTCAGAGTAGGAAAGATTTGTCCTCTCCCAGGTTATACAGGACAAATTAACTTCAAAGGGAGGGAGATGCAAGACACAAGGAGTACCGGGGCCAGAGTCGGAAGGAGGAAGTGTTGACTGCCGGGAAATGAAGTGAGCTCACAGGTGTGGTCAAGGAATGGGACGTCCAACTGGAAGTGGGAATTGGGGGTGAGCCAGGGCGGGTGGCCAAGAGAGTCCCGTGGGAGTCCTGGGGGCACCAGGTGAAGCTGAGGACCACCTCCCAGGAAAGCACACACATCATCCATATGGAGCCGCAAATGGCGCCAGACCATGTGAGACCCATGCCAGGCTGCCCCCTCCCCCATCCAGGAAGTGAAAAAACAAAGGCCAACCCCCACCCTGGAGACACAGGTCACCTTTGTGCTGGAGGAATAGTGTTTTGAATCAGATATACGACTGAAGAGTTATCTTGAAACTGAACTAAATTTTTATAATGGGAAGTGATCCCCAAATGATAAAATGTTCTCAAGACCTCATTAATGGAGGTATGACCCAGCTGGAGAAGGGGGTTCGATGTCATACATAATTAGGGGTAGTGACTGGAAAATTCAGGACCATTTTATGTTTGTGTTCTGGTTACACATACTTTACATTATTTAACCCAGAAAACAAGGTAGATATTGCTGTGGAAATTGTATAGGGAAGGAAACTGAGGCTCAGGGAGGTTAGGTTGCTTTCCCGAGCTCCCCCTGCTATTAAAGGTGTAACTAAAATTACTAAGCAGCTGTTGTGGGATGCAATGTTAATTTCACTCCACCGGGTCTGCCCAAGGTAGGGCATGTAGGAAAATTTCACCTCCAGTGGTCCTTTTCTGGATAAATATTATCAAATTAAAAAACTCTACAACCCCAAATGGATTCTAGAAAAAGGGATCACATATATTCATCAGAAACTCCTCCAAAATATAGAACAGGCTTTCACTGGAGATTTGAAAAATCAAAGTGAAATATTTTTTTCTGCTTTTAAAGAATAAAAGGAATGTAAAAAATCATTCCCTTATGGCTCCACAATACAAAACTTGAAGTTAGAAATATCTGCCTGAGTTAATTCATTTGGAAAAATCGATTGTTAATACCTAAGGCAAACGTGATACAGGCAGGTACATATCGTCACATCTGGAAACATAATTGGATTAATCTCTGAAATTCTGGCCATCAGAAATAATTCCCAGTGCTAAAACGATTGCAGTCAGAGCTATAGAATGAATGCCCTAAAACCAAAAAGCTTGTCTTCACTGATCCAAAAAGTCGTCACCTGAGAGGGGAAGGAAAACACACTTACATAAATTTATGTATGTAATTCGACTCAGTTTCCTTAAAATGCTTCACACCCTGGCAGAGGTTCGGTTAATATCCCCAATATCTGAGTTGACGAGTGTCTTTGGGGCGCCTTTTGGTGCCAAGGGTTGTGCTAAGTACTGCAGAGTAGCCGAAAGAGACAATTATGCAATAAATTACATTAAGAGCCTTTGAAGCGAACTGCGGTATAGTTGACAAGGGATGAAACCCTTATGTGTGAAATAGGGAAGAGTCACCACAGCGAGGGGACATATGCTGGGGCGAGGGGGGTGGAATGGTCAGGAACTCAGAACAGAGAACAGTCAGTGAGGAAATAGTTGGGGAGGACATTGTGGAGAAGTGGGACTTGCAACATATGGAAGATGCGTAGTCATCTCTCTGATATCTGCTGTTTTTTCCACAGTATTCAAGTTCTAGCTGGCCACTTGGTCACACAGCTAAAGGTGACACTTCCCAGCCTGCCTTGCAGCTGAATGTAGCCATGTAACTAAGTTCTGGGAAATAGGAGGTAAACAGAAGGGATGTGCCTTTAAAATAAGAGGAGAGGAGTGCCTGTGTGGCTCAGTCGGTTAAGTGTTGGATTCTTGGTCTCAGCTCAGGTCTTGATCTCAGGATTATGAGGTCAAGCCCCGTGTTGGGCTCCACACTGGATGTGGAGCCTACTTAAAAAAACAGTAAGAAGAGTCTTCCCTTCCTCCTTTCTCCTTACTGCTAGCTCAGATATGCACGTGATGGCAAGAGCTGAAGAAACCACCTTCGACTCAGAGGTAAGAGCTGTATTTTGAAGATGACAGAGCCACCCAACAAACTCTGGACCAGCTCCCTCCTGACAAATATGTGAAAGAGAAATAAACTTTAAACTTGTTTAAGACACTATATCAAAAAAAAAAAAAAAAAAAAAAGGGCGCCTGAGTGGCTCAGTCAGTTAAGCGACTGCCTTCGGCTCAGGTCATGATCCTGGAGTCCCGGGATCGAGTCCCACATCAGGCTCCCTGCTCAGCGGGGAGTCTGCTTCTCCCTCTGACCCTCCTCCCTCTCGTGCTCTCTGTCTCTCATTCTCTCTCTCACAAATAAATAAATAAAATCTTAAAAAAAAAAAGACACTATATCAGCATGTTTTGGGACGTCACTTTATTTTGGGATATAGCCACCTGGACTATCCTAATTAATACGTGTGCTTGTACGAGAGATTCATTAATAACAAAAGGACCTTGCTTTAGGTCAGAGTCTAGTAGAGGTTGTAGAATTGTGAGCAAATAATCACAAGAAAATGGAAATATGCTACACTAGAGCCTTTATGTGTCTGCACTGACCCGTTGCAGGCTTGTGTTATGTTCGCTACTCAAGAAACTCAGATAGACACCGAGGCTCCACGTAGCCCAGTCTCATTTCAGCATTATATTCAGTATATTATATTGAACTACATTAAAACTAATTTCAGGTTTTCCTTGCTTCCTTCACAAAATATTAAAAGAGTTTCAATTTATTTTGCACAACAGCAATTTTATTCATTTCCCTTCTTCTACAGTTCTCTGTCCTATGACCATTTCCCTCCACCGGGCCTGCCCAAGGTAGGGCATGCAGGGAAATTTCACCTCCAGTGGCCCTTTTCTGGATAATTATTATCCACTTATATCTCTTACTCCTTAAGCTTTTAACTCTAATTTTCTAACCCCTAGCTTTCTTGGAAACCATGCCTGAGTGGCCTCTTATCTCTCCTCCTCCTTCCATTCCATGTCATTCTGCCCGTGGTGGGTACTGACAGTTGCTCAAGTCCTACTGGATCAGGCAGCTTCAGGATGGTAAGAAGATCTGAAAGAGTCATGGGATAGTTTCTTATAGGCAACATTCTCTGCTTTTTAGCACTCACTTTTATGAGTATCTATAGATGGTTTTGTAGAGGAGATTCCTTCTTTTAAGTTATTTGCAACCTACAGGGAAGTCACCATGTATAGAAGCCTTTGACAATTGAGTTTACTGTTAGGACTTCAGTGGTCTAAGCCACAAGCTCTTTGCAGATGGCTTTGGCCTAAATGGCCCGCTGTACTTCAGTCTGCCCCACTTGATGGGTCATCACTGTTGCACACTCCTGTCAACCAATCGCCCAATCGTCAAAGTGACTATCAAGTAAATTTAACACTCTGGGTGGCCAAAATCAAACATTATCTCTTTAGTCACATTGAAAAATGGCCTGTCTAGATTACTTCTTATACTAAGACTATTGGTTTCCTTTACTTAAAATATAATACTGCAATACAAAGGCATTCATGATAATATAGTGAAATGAAAGAGCTGATTGCCATTTTGTTCTTTAATTCTTGTAAAACTAACCACACACACACACACACAAACACACACCCCAATACACTGAAGAAAAAAAAGACTGGAACAAAAATAGTTGTTTTCTCCTGATGATAGGATTCTAGATGATTTTTTATTGCCTTCTCTTTGCTTATATACATTGTCTAATTTTTGTACAACGAATTTTTTGCCTAACGGTATTATCCCATGACGTTATCCAACCTTTTGTTCAATTTTGCTTTGAAAGAGGAGGAGAATTTAGGTCCAACAGATGGATCTCTTTGGGGGTTCAGTAAACTTTGTAGTGGACATCAGGGGAAGGGAGAAGATACTCTGAGAACTGGTAAGTAAGGATTTAGGGGACCTGTACTAATACATAAGTTGGCTCAGGGCCTAAAATGAAAACATTCACCATTGCTTTGTGGGTTCTTTTTCTGGGTATATAGTCATTTTCTCATATGAAGTTAAGTCTTTACAAGGAAAAATTGCATTAAGATAATCATGAAGATTTCAAATGATCATCTGTGTGGGCTGTTTATTTTCTCACCTGAAGTGATAATTGACTCTTTGTGACATCATAATTGCTTGCTGGAGACCTGATTATCATGTCACCAAGAGAGGATTAAGCCTTCAGGTAAGGAGGAAGCTGCAGGAACAGATGAGCCCCCAGGAAACCAGGATTCAATTTTCATGCAAATGTCAAAGTTAATAAAGGCAAAGCAGGAAAGGTTGACAATTTCACTTTCCTAGTGTATCTGTTATCCTCACAAAATGGGTTCACAATATTTTTTATGAAATGCAAGCTGGCTTTTAATTTCCTCCAACCTAAAACCAACATGCTTTCCAATTATCAATTCAGTGATAGGACATACATGCACCATATTTTCTTTTCTGATGCAGGGGAGTAGAGGTGAGGGTAGATGAAGGCCAAACTAGTGCTGAATCAGGGTTGGGGGGGGAGGCAGATGGTGGGAAGCACGTTTGAGAAAGCCATGAATCCTTAAGGCTAATATTCAGTGTTTAAAGATAAAATATAACCAGCTACACTTAATTCAGCTGCTGTTTTTTTCTAGATATAAAGAGAACTTTATTTTCCTGCTGAAAGCAATTTTACCAATTTTGTTTATTCTTTTTCTCTTATGAAGTGCACCATCCATTTCCTTCCTCCTTAGTGTTTGTATATTGTTAAAATCATTGCATATAAAACCTCAAATAGTGAGAAGGCTCAGGGTTCAGGCTGTGGATTCTAGTTAACAAAATATGCTGCTTAATTGAAGATTAACATGGGAAGACTCTTGTTTTCACCCTGATTGTTGAAAATAGTTTTACTAGTGAAGTTTCTGGATACATCAGCTCTAGTTAATTGACATTTTAGTGTGTCTGTCCTTTAGATTAGGTCTAAGACATTGTTTTCCACTTAAAAGGCCAGACCTTAACAACTGCAGGAAAAGCGTGTGGATTGTAAATATTACCTCACGGGGAAGGAGTGGGTCAAATGACACCAGGGTTTGCCAGTCATTCATTTTTGAGAGAGTAGGTTTCCTGTTAATAGCAATTTCCTCCCCCCCCAATCCTTAGAGCTGTTTCAGAAGTTAATTTCCCCGTTGCCCTTTCTATATCCCTAAGTCAGACCGGACTAGGTTCATGATGTAGTAACGAACAACTCTAAATCTCAATGGCTTAGCACTTAAGAGCTATTTCTTGCCTACTTGAAGTCCTTTACTGTCCAAGGACAGCTGTTGTCTAGGAGAGATAAAGGCATCACGACTGTTAAACGTGTAGCTCGGCCATCTTCACCGAGCCCCACCCTCACCCCCAAAGGAGAGGTAGGAGATGAACGAGTAGCACTCAGGCATCTCGCTGCTGTGGCTGGGAATCCAGCTACTCATCACTTTTGTGCATAAACCTTCGGCCAGATCTAGACACATAGCCCCTCCCAACTACAAGGGGCTGGGGATAGTTTTATGTGTTCCCATCAAGGAAGGATATAGAAACTGATGTGGGGACCACATAGCACTATCTCTTCTACATCGGTCTCTTTAAACCCTGTGAGAAGTAAAGTAAATGCCTTTTTAGGAGAGGATCTGGGATCTAGAGAACGGGAGGTGCAGGTGTGGTCTTCAGATAACCTGTGTGGTGGCATATAGATCCCAGATCTATGAAACCAGAATCTCTGAGAGAGGAACCCAGTAATCTGTATTTTTGACAGGCTCTACAGGGGGTACCTGGGTGGCTCAGTTGGTTAAGCGTCTGCCGTCAGCTCAGGTCATGCTCTCAGGGTCCTGGATCTAACCCACGTCCACGTTGGGCTCCTTGCTCAGTGGGGAGCCTGCTTCTCCCTCTGCCTCTGCCCCTCCCCCCACTCGGGTTTTTTTCTCTCTCTCCCTCTCTCAAATAAATAAATAAAATCTTTGGGGAAAAAAAAAAAAGCCTCTGCAGGTAAGTCTTCTGCACATTACACTTTAAAAAACACTACACACATATATATTCAAAGTGTCCCTGAAAAAAAAAAAAAAAGAGGAGTTTCCACTGCCAAAGAGGTTTAAAAACACTGACTTCTGTATTGTCCACTTGGTTATTCACAAAACACTGTGATATGTAAAAGACCCTGACCAAAAACCCTTGGAAGGACTTCCAGCTCTGGTGGCATGAAGATATTGGCAATTCCTCTCTGTAAAAACACATATAAAACTAAAAGAATTGTCTGAAACAACAATCTCAGGGGACTGAAATTCAAACAAAAGCAGACAACAAATTTAGAAACAGTCTTGAAATCAGAGAGAGAGACAAACCATGAGAGACTCTTGACTCCGGGAAACAAACTGAGGGTTGCGGAAAGGGAGATGGGTGGGGGGATGGGGTAACTGGGGGATGGGCATTAAGGAGGGCACTGGGTGTTATACACAGCTAATGAGTCACTGAACATTACATCAAAAACTAATGATGTACTATATGTTTGATAATTGAATTTAAATTTAAAAAAAAAGGAAGAAACATTCTTGAAAAAGTGCTCGAGTTTTGAGTAAGAGTCTGTGGCTTTGTTGACTGGGGCAGTTTCTATACTCTGTCACCTGCAGCTCGGTTGGCAAGGATGGTAGATGGACCAGTGTAAGACTGGCTGCAAAAACAGCAGCTTTGTTGTCAGACTGTTCACCCTTGGGGTGGGGGGCTGGGGTGAAAATCCCCTATGATTTTGTTGGCAAAAAAAGTGGTGAACTCAATTGGGAATGAAGAAAGTGACAAAGATTCTCCTTGACCAACATTAGTCAACCTCCTCTAAGCTCTTTTCTCAACTAGGCTTCACACTTGGGTGTTGTCCTCAAGCCTGCATAGCCCAATTTTAGCAAAAGTCCTGCTAAGTCAGTATAGTTAGACTCCCCCACTCTCAATATCTGATCAAATTCCTCATCCCCTACCATCCTCCAGGGGATATCTGGTCACTCTGGACTGCCTTCAGAAAGAATTCTGTTAGGTCAATTTAGCAAGAACTGCCCCCTACCCCTGGTATCTCCTCAGTAATTTTCCATTCACTGATCCACATCACCTGCTCCTTTGCTTGCTGGACAATCTCCAATTGTCCTTGCTGTATTTGAAATTGAATCCAATCTTATACAGAGGTTTCATTTCCCCTATTGTAATAGTTCCTGAATAAAATCTATTTGTACTACTTTGACTACTGTCCATGTCTGGTTTCTTTAACAAAGAGAAACCTGCAGCTTCAATAGCCTGAGACTGAGGACACCATTAGGTCAAGCAATAGGCCAACTAGAAGTTTAACAAGATAATTCTAGAAATGAGAGAACCATAAAAGGGCTAAGATAAGCCCTTTACATATCTCTGGGTGACTAGGAAACTATTCACCTTGGGGAAGACCCATAGACCTGACAAAGTGAAAGTCCAGAGAGACCTGAGATAGAGCTGCCACATGCAGTGCATTCTCCAACCCACACGCTGGTCCGTCAGCAGAGGCTGTAAGCCTTACAGACTCGAGGTGTCTGAGCACTGCCTAAAGCGTTGGTTAACCAGAGAGCTACAAGGACACGGGGGAAGCACTTAGGAAAGGCAGGCAAAAAAATATAAGAACAAAAAACTTAGTAGAAACAACTACCATGTACCACGGGGGAGACAGATCCCAGGGTTTAAGTCTAGGCAATGATGAGCAATAACAACCCCAAGAAAAATAACACAGAATCTAGAATTTCTACACTATATTATCTAAATGTTCAGTTTCAGTTTAAAACTTTACTAGACTGAAAAAAAAATAGGAAACTATGACTCATACTCAGAAAAAAGGCAATATAAAGTGACTCTGAATGGGCCCAGATTTTGGATTTAGCAGACAAAGATTTCAAAGCACTTATTATAAATACATTTAAAGAATTTAAAGGGGCGCCTGGGTGGCTCAGTTGTTAAGCGTCTGCCTTCGGCTCAGGTCATGATCTCAGAGTCCTAGGATCGAGTCCCACATCGGGCTCCCTGCTCCGCGGGAAGCCTGCTTCTCCCTCTCCCACCCGTCCTGCTTATATTCCCGCTCTCACTGTGTCTTTCTCTGTCAAATAAATAAAATCTTAAAAAAAAAAAGAATTTAAAGGAAAACACCACAATGACAACAGAAATTATAAAAAAAAAAAAAAAGAAAAGTTAATTAAAAAGCTGGAAAAAATAAAATGAAAATAATCACTGGATGGGCTCAATAGCAGATTTCAGATGGCAGAATGGTGAGTGAATGCAGACTGATCAATGGAACAGAGAGAAAGAAAGATTGAAGACAAATGAAACTCAGCAATCTGTAAGTCAAAATCAAGCATACTAGGAGAGAAGAGAGAAAAAAATTTTTGAAAAAATAATTGCTGAAATTTTCACAAATTAAATTAAAAACATTAATCTGGAGATTCAAGATGCTAAACAACCCTCAGGTAAGAAAAACACAAAGAAATTCCTACCTAGACTCAGTCATTCAGTTGTAAGCAAGAGAAAATGAGAAATTTTGAAAGCAGCACAAGAAAACAACTGCTCACAAATAGTGCTCCATCAAAAAGATTAATGTCTGCTCAACAGAAACAGTGCAGGCCAGAAGTCTTGGAATTGTATATCCGGAGTGCTAAAAGTCACCTGCCAACCAAGAATTCTATATGCAGCGCAATTCTTCCTCAAAAATGAAGGTGAGGGGCACCTGGGTGGCTTAGTCGGTTAAGCGTCTGCCTTCGGCTCAGGTCACTATCTCCAGGTCCTGGGATTGAGCCCTGAGTGGGGCTCCCTGCTCAGCAGGGAGTCTGCTTCTCCCTCTGCCTCTCCCGCTACTCATGCTCACACCCCCGCCCCCCCAAATAAATACATTTTTTAAAATCTTAAAAAAAATGAAGGTGAAATTAAAACATTCCCAAATAAACAAAAACAGAGATGATCTATAAGAATACAAAAAAGAAAATCCTTTGAGATGAAAGGAAATGGATCCATAGGGATGCATAGAAAACATCAGAAATGGTAAGTATGTAGGCAAATGTAGACTTTATTTCTTAATTTCTTTAATAAATGTATGGTTTCTTAAAGCAATAATTCTAACATTGTATTGTTGAGTTTATAACCTACATAAATGCAATATATATTATAATAATAGCAAAAAAGGGGGGTAGGAGAAGAAATGGAGTTACACTGGAGAAAACTTGTAATATATTACTGGAATTAATGAGTGATAACCCAAAGAAGATTGTGATATATTGAAGATGCATATTGCAGTTCCAAGAGCAACCACTAAAAATAAATAAATAATAACCAAAAATATAGCTGAAAATAAAATAAATAAAATGGTACGTCTACAAATATTTGTGTAACACAACAGAAGACTGTCAAAGATATAACAGATGCTTTGTAATATCTCTGCAACTTTTCTGTAAATCTACTATTATTTTAACATAAAATTTTATTTATTTATTAAGCAGAGGAGCAAAACTAACATGAGATATATAGAAAGTAAGGGACAATATGGTACGTGTAAATCCAATTTCATCATTAAAACCTTAAATGTGCAGACTGAACCCTCTAATCAAAAGACGGATTATCAGGATGGATAGAGAAAGGAAGACTAGGGGCACCTGGGTGGCTCAGTTGGTTAAGCATCTGCCTTCGGCTCAGATCATGATCCCAGGGTCCTGGGATCGAGCCCCATGTTGGGCTCCCTGCTCAGTGGAGAGTCTGCTTCTCCCTCTCCCTCTGCCCTTTCCCCCCGCTCCCCCCTCCCCGCTCATGCTCTCTCTCACTCTGCTCTCTCTCTCAAATAAGTAAAAAAAAAAAAAATCTTTAAAAATAGAAAAAGAAAAGGAAGGCTCAATGATATGCTGTCTTCAAAAGATATATTTTATATTTATATACACAAATAGATTGAAATCAAAAGATGGAAAAGGTGTACCATGGAAACAATAACAACAGAACTGGAGAGGCTATTTAATATCACACAAAATTTAACTTAAGAAAAGTAATATTACTAGAGACAAAGAGGAGCATTTTCCTAATGATAAAAGAGTCGATACATCAAGAAGAAATAATGACAAATATATATGGAACTAACAACAGAGTCTGAAATTATATAAAACAAAATCTAAATGAATTGAAATAAGAAACCAATTCAACATTTATGGTTGAAAATGCCATTACGCCTCTCTCAGCAATTAATAGAACACTTAAACAGAAAAATCAGTAAGGATATAGAAAACTTGACAACACTGTATACCAAACTGATCTAACATGTATATAGTTCCACTGAACAACAGAAGGATACATATTCCTCTTAAATGCACATGGAACATTTTACAGGACAGACTATATGTTAAACTGTAAAGAAGTCTCAAGGAACTTAAAAGGACTGAAATCATACAAAGTATGTTCTCCAATTAAAAGAAAATTAAATTAGAAATCAATAACTGAAAGAACTCTCACCAAACCAGCAATAGAAGGGAACCTTCTTAACATAATCCCCAAATATTTAGAAATGCAACAATACACTTTTAAATAATCCATGGGCCAGAAGTAAATTATTAGGGATATTAGACAATTTCTTGAATTGAGTGAAAATGAAAACACAACGTATCAACTTTTATTGGATAAAGCTTTAGACGTACATGCTTATATTCAGAAAGAAGTAAAGTCTCAAATCAATAAGCTAATCTTTGAACTCAAGAAGAAGAAAAAGAAAAGAAAATCAATCTTAAGTATAATGGAGGAAATAAATAACAAAGCAGAAATCAATGAAATAGAAAACAGAAAAAGAATAGAAAAAAAAAAAATCAATGGTCCTAAAAGCCAGTTCTTTGAAAAGATCAACAAATTTGACCAGCCTGAAGTTGGAAGACTTTTTCAGTAAAGGGCCAGATAGTAAATATTGTAAGCTTTGCAGACCATGTATGGTCTCTGTTGCATATTCTTTGTTGTTGTTGTTGTTGTTGTTGTTGTTGTACAACCCTTTAAAAACAGAAAAACCATTCATAATTCCTGAGCAATATAAAAACAGGCTACAGGCCAGATGTGGCCCATGTGCCATAGTTTGCTAACCCCTGAGCTAAACTGAGCAGGAAAAAAGAGAGGAGACACAAATTGACAAAATCAAGAACGATAGAGGAGATATCACTACAGACTCTACAATAATTATAAGAAATATAAGACATGATTATGAACAATATTATGAAACATATTAGACAACCTTGATGAAAAGGAAAAATTCCTAGAAAGACACAAAACACAAGAACTGACTAAAACAAAAAAATTTAAGTGAATAGAGTTCTATCAAGTAAAATGAGTTGAATTAGTAATTAAAAATCTTCCCACAAAGAAAACCCAGACCCAGACACCTTCACTGATGAATTATATCAAACATTCAAGAAGGAAATAATACCAATCCTACACAAACTCTTTCAAAAATAGAGGAGGAGGGAACATTACCCAACTCATTTTATAATGCTAGCATTACTTGGTGTTAAAGCCAGACAATGACGTGATAAACCACAGATCCTATTCCTTACAGATAAAGATACAAAATTCTCTCAAAATCTTAGCAAACTGAATCCAGAAACATATGAAAAAAATTATATGCTATGACCAAGTGGTGTTCATCTCAGGAAAGCAAAATTGGTTTAACATTTGAAAATCTATTAATATAATACACCATATTAATACAATGAAGAACACACATGATAATTCAAAAAGATGCAAAAATATGTGTGGCAGAATCCAATACTCATTCATGATAAAAACTCTCACTAAACCAGCAATAGAAGGGACTCTCTTTAACTTACTATAGAACATCTCCAAAAAGCCACAGCTAGCATTATACTCAGTAGTTAAAGACACACTTGTTTCCTAAGATTGAGACTAAGGAAAGGGGATGTTCACCCTCACCAATTCTAGTCAACATTGTACCAGAATTTCAGGCCACAGCAATTAGGCAAGAAAAAGAAATGAACATATCCAGATTGGAAAGGAAGAAGTAAAACCATCCCTATGTTCAGATGACATATTCTTGTACATATAAATTTTAAAAGACATAACTAATAAATTAATAGAACTAGTAAATGAGTTCAGCAACATGGAGAATATGAGAACAATACACAAAAACTAATTGTAGTTCTATGTTTTAGCAATTAACAGTCCAAAAATAAAATTAAGAAAACAATTCAAGCTATAATAGCATCAAAAAGAATAAAATGGTTAGGAATAAATTTAAATAAAAAAGAGCAAAATTTGTACATTGCAAACAACAAAACATTGTAGGAAAAAATTAAGTTTTAAATAAACAGATGGACATCCCATGTTCATCGATTAGAAGATTTAATATTGGTAAGATAGCAATACTCCCTGTATTGATCTACAGATTCAATGCACTATCAGAATCCTAGCTGTCTTATTCACAGAAATTGGCAAGCCATCCTAAAATTCCTATAGTAATTCAAAAGACCCTATATAACCAAAATAATCTTGAAAAAGAAGAAAAGAATTGGAGGACTCAATGATTATGAAACCTACTGCAAAATTATGATAATCAATACTGAATGGTATTGGCATGTGTATAGAGCAATGGAATAGAGTTAGGAGTCCAGAAATGAACCCGTTATTGATTTTCAACAAGGGTGCCAACACAATCCAATAAGGACAGCATAGTATTTTCAACAAATGGTACAGGGACAACTGGATATCTACATAAAAGCAAATGGAGTTGGACCTCTTCCTCATTTCATACACAGAAATGGATCTTTAACCTAAAAGGTAAAAGCTAAAACTGTAAATCTCTCAGAAGAAAACACAGGAGCAAATCTCCATGATCTCGTGTTAAGCAGAACCTTCTTAGATATGACACGAATTAGGATGGTGACAAAAGAAAAAAATAGATAAATTAGAGCTTCTCAAAATGTAAAACTTCTGTGCTTCAATGAGTACCATCAAAGAAGTGAAAAGACAAAACACTGAAAAGGAGAAAAATAGAAAATACAGTAGAAAAAAAGAAAAAACAACCCAACTTTAAAAATGAGCAAAGGATCTGAATGGATGTTTCTCCAAAGAAGATACAGAAATAGCCAATAAGCCCAAGAAAAGATGCTCAACATCATTAGCCATCAGAGAAATGCAAATCCAAATCACATCGAGATACACTTCACCCCTGCTAGGAGGGCTATCATCAAAAAGGTAGATTGTAACAAGTGTTGGTGAGGATGTGGAGAGATTGGAGCCCTCAGACACTGCTGAGGAGGCTATGAAATGGTGCAGCCATTTTGGAACACAGCCTGGTCATTCCTCAAAAGGTTAAACCCAGTCACCAGGACCCAGGAATTCCTCTCCCCAAATTGTTCCCATCCCCAAATATACCCAAAAGGAATGAAAACACATATTCACACAAAAACTTGTACATGAATATTCATAGCAGCATTAATCATAACAAACAGTGAAAACAAAAAAAACTGATGAATGATCAAGTAACATGTGGTACATCTACACAGTGAAATATTGTCCGGCAATGAAAAGAAGTAAAGGATCGATACATGCCACAACATGAATGAAATTTTCAAATTTCATGTTTTCAACATTATACTAAGAGAAAGAAGCCAGTCACAAGAGAGTACGTATGGTATTATTGAATTTATATGAAATGTCCAGAACAAGCAAGACCACGGAGACAGAAAGCAGGTTAGTCATCGCCTAGGGCTGGGTTGGGGGAACCCTGGAGTGAAATGGGGATTGACTCCTAATGGGCATACTGTTTCTTTTGGGGATGAGGAAAATATTCTAAAAATGATACTTACACAACTCTATGAATATACTAAAACCATTGAACTGTTAAGAAAGGAAAGCCAAAGTGAAGGCTTAGATGTAGTACGTGTTTCACATTCTAGTCGGTGTTGTGGGGTTCAAATATGGAACGTCCAGTGTGTCTGCAAGCTTACCCCTTACAGAGCCCGGGGCAGTGCTTAGCATACATCAGACAGCCAAATATTAGCTAAACATTGACAAGTCTCAAAGTAGAGAATTTAAAACACAGAACAAATTCCATGTTTTCCTTGTGCTTTATTCTGTCTCTCTCTGTCCACTGATTTGGAAGACATTTCAGAATCTGTCTGACCTCTCTGGTTAACGACATGAACTGTATGAAGGTTTCCAGGTGCTAGAATGCCACATACCAGAGGTAACCTGTAATAAGCTAGACCTTTGTGTCCAGGTGTAGAGGATTAGTTCCAAGCCCCCAGGGAGGATTTTGGCTTCATGATGCTGGGTTGATTTATATATTTTCCAGATTGCATTGACTATAAATTTCCATCCTCCTGTAGCAGGTTCCCATTATTCTCTGCAAGTGGCTGATATATCACTAAAGCTGGTACCGTCCTTTACATATCTCATAAATGTGCCGTCCTTTTCGGCAGCTCACCAGGCCATCCTGAAGGCGCAGCTGCTCACAGACATAGCACAGCACCTAGTGCCCCAGTGGGCTGGTGGCCACAGCTGGGCCCGAACCATTGGTCTTGTCTCCATCAGTTGCTCTTTCCATGTTAAACTGGGAGATGATTCTCTCTGATCTGTTCCTTCTTTATCTGACTGCCCTCCCTTCTCCTTTCCAGGAACCCCAGCTAAATCTTCAACAAAAACCCCTACACCCTTCTTTAGGAAAGGGGGTCTCTCTTTAGCCTTCTTCCCATGCCCCCACACTGAGACTCACACAGCACTTTCTATAGAATGGGTACTGACAATATAACTTTTGGTACAGCTACCACTGTTAGCCAGAGACTAGCTGGGACTCTCAAAAACAAAACAAGACTTTTCCTGCGATCTTCTTCTGGTAGAAGAGAGTAGGCTTAATAACCAAAAGGATTGTGCCAGGAATTAAAAAAAAAATTAAAAAAAAATAATAAAAGGATGTAAAACCTCCTGGGCTGTGTCCAGGACAGTGTTATAGACAGAAGTCATCTCCACCTTTATGGTTTAATTTGGACAAGAGTGGATGCTTGCCATAGTCTCCTGAAGTTGCACCTCTGGAGATTCATTTTTTAGTTCAACACTTGTCCTACGAAAATTCTTGGAAGACATGTAATACATTAAAGTTACATAAGTTTTTAGTATTGTACTATGAATTAATTGACTGGTTCTCTCATGTGATGGCTCATGACTTATGAGGACTGATTCTTGAAGGAGACGTCTCACAAAGACACGGGCTCACCAGTTAATTAGGAGGACGCTGGTCGTTGGGGCCAGGCAGCACAGTGATTGTGTTGGTGCAAAGTACACATACGGACGGGACCGGAATAACCAGCCACTGGCCTGAGGACATGAGATGCCTTTCAGAAGAGAGGGCAAAAGTGCAAGACCAAAGGGATAAAGAGATGCTGCAAGGAAGGAGGAGGTGCACGTACCCCAGGACACACGTAGGGATGCCCAAGCCTGCTGGAGCACAAGTTCTCCACCAGAATACTCCATTTCAAACCTGTCTAGCCTGGCCACCAAGCTCCTGTCCAGGTGTCTCATCCTAGCTCACCACAGTCCCCTGTCACTCTATGCAGTTGCTTCCCCAAACCACTAGAACTTCCTGGAACTCTGCCTGAAGTGTCCTCCACATCTCCAGCCTGTCTCTGGGCTAGAGTCCTCTTATATTTTGGAAATTCATTCCTGACTCCTCCCTCTGACTGACAGATGACCCTTGTTCCTACAGCACCCTGGCGTCTGGCTCTTTGAACCTCGGCTGGCTGCTCTGTGCTTCCCCTGTGATCCCTCTCTGTCCACATTAGACCACAAGGGCCCAGAGAAGAGGGTGAAGTTATTCATCTTTACATTCTGGTGCCAAACATGGAGGAGACCCTAAAAATAAATAAATAAATACATAAATAAATAAATAACAAAAATGATTTTTGAGCAAATGAATTGAATAGCTTACACTATTTTGTTTACAAAAGTGCAGCAGTGAATCAGTCTTTATTTCTCTGAGAAAATAAACCATGGAATTTGGGGAAAGAAGTATTTCTTCTCAAATATTTTGAGTGGTGACTTTTTGTATTCTTTTGATAAAATAAACAGAGATGAACCTGAAAAAAAAAAAGGTATTATTTCCCAAGGGCTTTGCCATCACTGGGCTCTTTTGGTGGAGAGAGAGCTATTTATGAACATCAGGGTGTCTCACACTGGTGTAAAATACCACACTGCCCTTAGGAATACTTGATCAGACTAAGAAAAAGAATGGAAATGTGTTTCAGAGTCAGTGGGAATATATGGCTAGCTTCAATCTAGGAACATACAAAGCAATTGAGGGGGAAACAGGACAATGAAATGCATTCAACATGTGTAAAGTGACCAAACTGAGTGAACTGGGAGAAAGGTGAAGGGAGATCTCAACAAGAAAGCCCGAGACTGGGGCAGGACCTCATGGCTCGCTGAGGACCCAGTCATGGCCAGGAAACTCACCTGCTCACTTACAATTGCCATCCTCGGGCATGGGAGAGAGTAGGGTGGGCACGGAGGGTGAGGGGCAAGGACTTGAGAATGCTGAGCCAAGGGCAGCAGGAAGGCAGGAGAGGGGAGGGGTGAAAACCAGCCTACCTGACAGATGGAGGACCTGGGAGGGATTGTATTTTCTGCTCTAATGGGCCTTGGAAATGAGACATTCCCTCTCCCCCACACTCTGCTGGAGAATTCAAAGCCTCTGTACACACAAGTTCTCAATTTCCAAGGAACTCAAGTGAGGCAAAATATATCTTTCCCACCTGTAGTTTCATTGACAAATTATTTACAAAGCTATAAAGACTTTTTGCTGGCCCTTTGAAGAGGTTCCTTTTGTTCTTTGCCATGTGACTAAAAAGCAAAAGCAAACCCAAATTGCAGAAATAACTCTGCAACATAACATATGGGTCAGATAATGTTTGTGAATTCTATCTTGTGGGCCCTTTCTATGTGAAAGCGTTCTTGACTAGCAGGTACAGATGAGTTATGATGCTGGGACTTTGGCAACACCAGATATCACAAAGGACGGAGGCTGAGTTCCTCTTATGTCTTCCCTGTGAGGGACGGCAGGGGTCACCCAACTTGGAGCCATGGACCCTTGAGAAGGCAAGGCCATCTGCTGGGCCCAGGTTCTTCTTGGCTAAAGAGTAGGTCCCTGTCTTTTAGACCAGTCTTCTCTATAGGGGTCCTCTGCCCTGTCACATCTGAGAAAATCAAACCAAACACTAAAAGACTAGGGCTCTAATAGAATAAAAGATTTCCAAATCTCCAAGGCTAACATCCTACCAGGGATCATGACTGATTTGTACTTTTTTGTGTGTGATTTTAAACTTTTTTTTTTTTAACTTTGATAATCTCATGAATATTTTTTTAATAAATGGATTGAAGTAATATAAAAGCAAATAAATAAGCACGTGAACCAGAAAAAATAATTTTGGCTTAGGGATTCCAATAATGTAAAATTTTAATTAAGCATAAATCAACTTACTGGAACTCTAAATTAGTTAACATTTTTAACATCCCAATATGTATTTACAATCATATATTACTGATATTAGTTCGTCCACATCTTTATCAACAATGTTATACTGGTTGAGTTTCTATAACCCTTCATTCTGGAAACCGTGGATTTGCTGATAAATTCACCCCTAGCATCTTTTTTCTTTCAAACATTGCAGCTTATACATGTATTAAAAAATTCCTTATACGTGCCTCTCCAAGCTTAAATAGCTTATACAAGCTTATTTTTTTAAAAAAATAGCTCATCTATACACCCCAAGGAGAAATCTGATGGAGACAGCCACATTTAGTAGGTGTGCAATACTGCAGTGCAATTCTGACACTAACTGACCAAAGTTAACATGGACCGCACAGATTTAAGGACACGGTCCCCAGGAATAGCTCCCCTCCTTCAGACACCAGCCACAAGTTCCAGAGTTCTCAGGCCACCCACATTTCTGCCCAACTGGCTACCAACTCAGAGGGTTCTCATGAACCTCTTAGGTTTGATAATTCACTAAAATGACTCACAGAACCCAGGACAGCACTATATCTACAATTCAGTTTATTGTGAAGGATATAAATGGGGGCAGCCAAAAGAAGAGACCCGTAGGTGAGGTCTGGAAGGATGCCAAATGTGGAGCTTCCATGTCCTACTCACCTGGCACATCCATGTGTGGCTACCAACCAGGGAGCTTAATGGAGCTTCAGTGTCCAGAGTTTTTATTCTGGTTTCACTAAGTAGACATGATTGATTAAATCATTGATCACATGATTGAACTCAATCTCCAGCCCCTCTCCCCTCCCTGGAGGTGGGGCTGATATTACCTTTTCAAAGCCCTAAACCTCTGATCGCCTAGTTGCTGTTTCAGGCATGACCAGCCTTTTGTTCTGAGTCATCTCAGAAGGAACTCAGGCGTCATCCCTAGAGCCCACCATGAATAACAAAAATACTGTTATGACTTGGAAAATTCCAAGGGCCTAGAAGCTTCCTCCTAGGGACAAAGACCAGACAAATTCTTTATTATATAATGAGGAAAACTGCCTTAGACAGCAAGAGACCTGACTCCTAAACCCTATTTCCATACTCACCAGTAGCTAAACCTGAATAAATGCTGAAATATACCTAATGGACAATTTACCTTCTGTATCTAAATTAGATGGCTTAAGAAACAACCAGTCACAGTAGCTAAGGCACATTATCAGTCATTTGTTCACACAATTCATACATTTGTCCACTTATTCATTCAGCACATACAAAGAAACTTACTAAGTTCCAGGCATGTTTAAACTGCCACCAGGTGTGACCTACAATTGAGTTTGGTGGGTTGGTGTTTCGCAGGAATGAATGCTTCTGAACCTGAAAAAAAAAAAAAAAAGTATTCCTGAAATATTAGAAGTAAGTTAGAGGCAGGGGCAGGGGGGGGGGGGGTTGGGAAGGGTGGCTAACATTATCAAATGCCCTCCATCTGTGCATGAACCAGGGAAGGAGGGACTGCAGTTGGGTGCCTATCTTCAGGTCAATCCACAGGATAGAAGTTCTAACTGATGAATGTGGCAAAGAGGCTGAGCACCCTATGGACTAGGAGTGTGGCAGAACCAGTGAGCGAGGGGCTGGGACTGAACCAGGCTTCCTGACCCCCAAAACCACCTCCTCTCCTTCCAGTAGGTCATACCTAACATCGCTCTCACTTATTATTGTTCCCAGGCTGGCATCTCTCCTGAAGTTTGGCTTCAGGATGTTTGGAGAATTAAAGGATACCACCTCTTTTAAGGGAAGAGATTTCTGTTGAATTTGAGCAACAGTTGGCTCACCTTAGTGGAAAAGTGATACCCACCTTCCCCTAACAACTGTGTCCTGTCTCATTCAGAACCATGAGAATTCCTTTGACTATTTTCTTCTTTTTCCATTTGGGAAAAAAGACCCGAGTGTCTTTTCTATGTCCCCACTTCCCCCAAGCAGAAGTTTTAATAAGCAGCCCCACAGTATTAGTTATCACAGCTATATATCAGATTTCCCCCAGAACTGAGCAGCTGAACACAACAAACACATTATCTCACACAGTTGGAGAGGTCGGTAATTTGGGAGTGTCATTCTTGGGAAGCTGTGTTTGGAGACCTCTCATGGAGTCACAGTAAAGGTCTGGACTGGGGCTACAGTCATCTGAAGGCTTGTGTGGGGCTGGATGATTCACTTATAAACTCTCTCAGGTAATTGCAGGTGAAATGTCTCAGATCCTCACCACATAAACCTCCAGATGGCTGCTCACAACAGCTATGGCAAGTGGCTTCCCCCAGAGTGAGTGAATGATGAGACAGAGGATGGGTACAATGAAGTCAGAAGCTTCAATATCTTTTATAACCTGGTCTCAGAAGTAACAGACCAGCATTTCTGGATGTATTTTCCTGGTCATACAAACTGATGCTGATACAGTGTGAGAGGGGCTGGCCAGGAGGCAGAAATCACAGGGGGGCATCTTAGGGATTGGGTACCTCCGTCCGCCTTTGATCACCTATGATTCCTGTCCCTCTCACATGTTAAATACACTCACCTCCTCCAAAGATTCTCCTTCCCCACCTCACCTCTGCCAATCTTACCCCATTGATGCATCAGCTCAGAGTCCAGAATCTCATCACCAAAATCACGTTCAGGGGCAGAAGAAGCCCATGACATAAAAAAGACAAGTTATGTACCCAACATTGGTGGGGACAGGCAGAGGATAGCTTTTTAGACATTGCTGTGTCCAAAAGGAAAAATGGGAGTCCAAAGGAGCCACTGGTCCATAGTGATCCTGAAACCTCACTGAGCAAATGTTGGCAGTTCCTGGATTAGGACTTACCCCTACATCTGCCCAGAAAAAGCTCCATGGATTCTGGGCTCTTCATTCAACCCTCTGAGTTACTTCTGTTTTTCATGACAGGTAAAAAATATGAACAGTTTTCTCAACTTCCTCTGCTTCTAGAAGTTGGGGGGTTCAGAGGCTTCTTTTTATTTTGAATCTTCTTTCATTTTGAACTGTCTGTGTCAGTCCAAGCTGGAGGTGTTTCCAGGTCTCTAATTCCCCTTACAACATTGTGGGTTTCATGTGAATCTTACTGGGGTTTATATGAAAACCATACCCATAATTCTCTTCAATATGAGCCCTTCTCTACCTGGGATTTCTGCTGAGGGGTAGTCCTTCTAAGCCTCTTAAAAACCCTATTGTATGATTGAGAGTCAATGAAACATACACTTAAAATCTTAGAGGGTCTTTTTTTCTGATTGAATGGTACACTAATGTACCACCTTTGATATTTCTGAGTTCTTTACAAAGGATTTTATAGTCACACAATGTTTTCATTTCTGGAATATGCTTTTAGGAGAGTGCCCTGTATTTGATCCTTGCTCAGAAGCCATTTCTTAATTTCAGTATCAATTGCCATCCAGAGAAGCTAGAAATCTTCAAAAACAGCACACCTTGGCTCCTTTTCCCTCTCTTCTTTCATATTTTACTATAAGCAGCAAGAAGAAAGCAGGTGGCACCTTCAATTCTCCTTCATTCCACCACCTAGTTCACTAAATACATTTCCTACTGCCTACATATTACAGGCAGTAGTACTGCTGAATACTGCCACTGCGTAACAAAGATCCCCTTTCCTCCGGCTTTCAATAAGATTCTCCTCCCTTCCCTTTAACCCTCACCAGCAGCCTCCTCAAATTCAGATTCTACTAACATTCTGATCAGGGCAGCTCCAGCTTTCATCAATGCTCTCTATAAAGTCCCACTGCCACTAGCTCTCATAGTTTAAGTATTTGTTATGGAAACATTCTCCTTCTAGTTACCAAAATCTGAATTAGGTATCTACTTTTGTGTAGGAAGAAAATAACTATCAAAACATGGTAGTTGATGACAGCAAATGTTTATTATGTCACAAGGTTTCTGGGGGTCAGGAATCTGGGAGTGGCTCAGCAGGGTGGTGTTGGCTGAGGATCTCTGATCAGGTTACAGACAAGCCAGACAAGCTGGGGCTGCAGTCATCTGAGTGCTTGAGTGGGGCTGGAGGGATCATGTGCCCATTGGTGGGAGGTTTTGGTTCCTCATCCCGGGGGCTGCTCATGACCTGGTAGTTGACTTCCTACAGAGAGACAGTATTCCGAGAGAGAGAGTGACCAAGACAGAAGCTGCAGTGTCCTCTATAACCTCATCTTAGTAGTGACATGCCACCACTTTTGCCATATTCTAGTAGTCATGCAGACTAACCCTGGTACAATATAGGAAGCAATCACACAAGGACACTACAGAAGGCAGAGGTCATAGGGGATTGGCTGACAGTCCTGCTAATTATTGACACCTGCTCTCCCTGGCCATCCATTACAGCAGTTTTTCAGTCTGCTCAAAGCTATTACCATCAAGGGGCTGGGCCACTTCCTCTTGGAAACACTGTATGCATAATCTTAATGTAACAATTCAGTGGTTAAACATAGCCATAAACTCTTTCCTCTACCTTAGTGGAGGTGAGTAATGCTCTGTGAGGCATTTATAGAAGAAGGGAATTTAGATCGATACCCATGTTTTCCCATAACAGAAGCACACTCCAACCCTACAGTCTGACTTGTGCTTTTGAATTTGATCTGGTGTTGGCTTCCTGTTTGGAGGAAACACAGTGACAGTTGTATCTTGGTATGAATTTTTCATTTTTGAATATAAAAGTCCTGGAGGCAAGTTGCATGGGAGTATATGCCATGTGACTCCTACCAAAGCACAAAGAGTGAAGAAGTTCTGCTCTTGGTTCGATCCTCCATGGAACATAGGGCTTTTTTCTGGGGCTTAGCCAGGCAGGGAGAAACTGTCCTGAATTCAACTGCTACCTCCCTTTCTAGGTGAAACCTTTTAGGCAAAGAACCCAAGGCTTCTTTCTGGACTTGGGGCAGGTAGGAGGCCCAACCCTGTACTGGGAGCCAGGCCTCCATTAAGAGAGCCTACAAGGGTGTAGATTCTTGGTGTAAAACCCTAAAAGTGCTGTGGGGAATGAGAGAGCTAATGTAGCCTTTGAAAATATTTATTAATTTGATTTCTTAAACCACAGAAGTATTACATGCTTGTAAAAGAATTTAAATTTTACACACACACGTGTATGTATATAACTTACTGTAAGTATGTATGTGTGTGTATATACACGCACATATATGTATAAAGTGTGAGTTTATATATAAAATATACACTCTTGCAGGAATTAGAATATAATTTTCTAGCGTTTTTCCTGTATGTCTACAATTTAAAATAGTTCTTCATTCAGCGATATTTATTTACCCTGCATACTGGGGTATAGCAGTGGGGGGAAAATAGAACATTATGGAGCATACATTCTTATATGGGGAGAAAACAACAAGCCAAATAAATGGCTAATTACATAGTGTATTAGACGGAGTTAAATGTCCTAGAAAAATTCAAGCAGGGGGAGGATAAGGGGAGTCATGGTGGGAGAGGATTGCAGTTTTAAATAGAATGATTAGGAAGTGCCTCACTAAGAAGGTGACATTTGAACAAAGATTTGGAGGAAGTGAAGGGGCAAAGCATGTGAACATCCAGGGCCAAAATCATCCCAGGCAGCAGGAACAGCAAGTGCAAAGTTCCTGCAACAGAAACACGTCTGAGGGGAAGGCAATAGAGAGAGGGTCGGACTGGTGGTGGGTGGTGGAGATGAAGGAAGCTTGGGTCTTTTTCTGGGAGAGACCGAGAGCCATCGGGAGGATCTTGAGCAGAAGAACCCCATGATCTGAGGCTTTAAAAGAGTCACTGTGCCTGCTGTGTGAGAACAGACTGTGGTGGGCAAGGCAGAAGCAGGGCCCGGTGAACTTAACCATGTGGGTCATGTACAGAGGAGGTGGGGGGCCAGACTTACCCAGGGTTGGGATTTAGCCAGCTGAGTGTGACAAGTTCAGAGAGGGACAAAGGGATGGAAGTATGTGCAAAGAAAGGGATAATGATTGACTCTAGGCTCACTCAGTTCTGGAGAAGGAAGTGAAGAAGGGAAGAAAGAGGAAAGATTGGGGCACGTGGGTGGCTCAGTGGGTTACGTGGCGGGCTCTTGGTTTTGGCTCAGGTTATGATCTCAGGGTCATGAGATGGAGTCCCGTGTAGGGCTCTGCACTCAGCAGACTCTGCTTGTCTCTCTCCCTCCCCCTCTGCCCCTCTCTCCTCTCTGTCCCTCTCCCCATTTGTTCTTTCTCTCTCACTCTCTCTAAAATAAATAAAATCTTAAAAAAAGAAAGATGCAAGATGGAGGAACAATGGAGGAGTATGGGATTTGTGGTGTCCATGGGCTGTAGGTCCCAGTGGTATCAAGGAGTTGTTAGAATCAGGATAAGAGAGGACTGAGTGGGAAAATAGGCTAGGGCCAGTGGAAAATAGAACACCTGAAATTGAGCCTAGGGCCAGCATTGCAGTTTTTGGTGATGTCACTGTCAAGGGCATGACCATGGGCTAGGGTGCAGAGGAGAACACAACTGTTGGACGAAGGGAGGTCAAGAACTGAAAAGCCAGGGAGTGGGAGGATTATGTGTGTGGATAGATAGTGAGCCAGGAGTCAAAACTTCCAGAAATGAGCAGCTCATGACCTGAGGGTAGGAAGACGACTGCTTCAAGGAGAGCTAATACTAAATGCTAATGGTGCTGGCTTCAAAGATGGAGGTTTTCAGGGAGAAAGGAGGGAGAAGAGTCTGCAAGTGGCATCGAGAAGCACAGAGGACGCCACCCCACCTACAGACCTGGTGGACTAACAGGCATACTGCCCCATGTCATCATTCCTTCTGATCACTGCTTGGTTTCCCATTGCACGGGTATCTCATGAGTTATTTAACCAGTGCCCTTTGGAAGGTCACTTAAGATTGTTTCAGGTGTTTTGTGGGGGTTTTTTTTGGTCATTACAAACAATCCTGCAATTACCATCTTTATTAATAATAATAGTACCCATTGAGGCTAAGTGTATGGGAAACAAGGAAGTGGCAGGCAACCTCGGGTTCCAGTCTGGGCCTTAGAATCACCAGCTGCCCACGCCATGGCAGGATGAGGAAGAACAGCCTGTCCACAGCCCTTTGCCTTGCTATAGACACTGTAGTCTAGGTACTCACTTTCTTTGGTGTGGCATTCACCTCCCACTGCTCTGATTTCTTCCTAGCGTGCTGTAGAGAGGCCGATGTTCATCTGGTCAGAGCATGATGGTCCTGTGCAGGATGACAGCTGGGTAACAACCCAAGGGGCTGAAACTATGGGTCATCTTGCAACTCTACCTGGTGGACATCTGGGAGGGAATGGGAGGCTCAGGAACCCAAGTGTTTAGTGAAGAGAGGACAAATTCACATGCCAACATCTTGGGGGAAAACCTCCAACATGAAGAAAAATGCCCCTGGGTGAAAGGAGAAGGAGCTGTAAATTAGGACTCAGGTTCCAGGCTGGTTCTGCTGTCAACACAGTGGGCAAATTCCCTGCTCTTCTTAGAGCCCAATCTTCTAAAATTAAAAATAAGTAAATTAAATTAAATTAATTAAATTTAATTTAATTTAAAAACTGGGGTCGAGAGGAGGCGGCACCATTTAGAGGGAGGGAAATGGACTTAAGAGTCAACTAGAGCGCACTTCACATCCAGGTGCCTCAATTTCTCTCAGTGATTAGCTCCTGGAACTTGTTTTCTCATGAGTCCTAGGAGGATTTGAGGTATCTGAAGATAGCGACCCTGGGGAGTGTGACCCTCATAGGCCCTGTGCATGTCAGGTTCTGATGAACAGTCACTTCCCATTCTAACCCGGGTTCACAATCCTTATCCAAAGCCTTGATACTTATGGAATCTAGAATATTGTGGCTTTAAGAAGAGTAGTCGCCACTTATACTATATTACAAAACATCCCTGGTTGGGGCTGGGGCTGGGGCAGCTTCTGTCTTCAAATCCATGAATATTGCTGCAGGGAAATGTATGCGTATTCATAGTCAGTGGGGCCAGTGGAAACCAGAAACAGCCTTACATCATTTCAGCTCAGGTTTTGCTGCCAAATAAACTACGGCAAGATTTCTGCTTTCAAGTCTGGTTCTTCCCTCTGGCATAGAAAAAGTCACCAGATGTGACGCTGGAGAGAAGACATTTATTAGAACGTGGGAATACTAGTATCAGGCTTAATGCAAGCCATGTTAAAACCTCTTGTGGTCTAACTTTCCTTAGTTTCATTTTCCTCCTAAAAAACACACACACAAAAACAAAAAAGCAAAACCATCCTGTTCCCAGAACGAACCCAAAACACACCCCGGTCCCCTCTTGCCCACCTACGGCCCTTCGCCAGCGCCATGTAGGGGAGGGTGGCGGTGGGTGGCCTCAGGTCTCTTTGAAGAAACCGCTGCCGTGGAAGGCGGGGCCAAGTGAGGAGAAAAGATGGATGATCTATTTTGCTGCCTCCTGCATGTCACAGTGACACCACCAGGCTCTCCCCTGAGCCAGGTTGTGGCAAGGTGAGTGTCTTAGCGCTCGTGGGCTACTATGACAAAAAATACCGTACCCTCTGTGGCTTATAAAACAAATTTTTATTTCTTTCAGTTCTGGAGGCGAGAAGTCCAAGATCAAGGTGCCAGCAGACTCAGTGCCTGGTGAGAACCTGTTTCCTCATTCATAGACGGTGCTATGGCCTGAATGTTTGTGTCCCCCCCAAACAAAATCACGTGTTAGATTCCTGATGCCCCGTGTGATAAAAGAAGTCTGCGCCCTGGAAGAGGGCCCTCACCTGATCATGCTGTCACCCCAATCTCAGACTTCCAGCCTTCAGAAGTGTGACAGATAAATTCTTATGGTTTCTAAGACATCCAGTCTGCAGCATTTTGTTTCAGCAGCACAAATGGACCCAGACAGATGATCGTCTTCCCACCTTTCCCTCCCATGGTGGGAGGGGCAGGAGAGCTCTATGTGATCTCTTTTATGAGGCCACTAATCCCATTCATGAGGGCTCTACCCTCATGATCTAATCACCTCTCAAAGGCCCCACCTCCAAATGCCATCATGCTGGGGGTAATTTAGAGGATGGACACAAATATTCAGACCCTAGCAGTGAGCAGGGAGGATTTTTATTTCCCACATGCTCCGAGGGGATATTTTGCTCTTTCTGCTCTTGGTCTAAAATACAAAGGAGTCAGGACTCCGCCTGGCACAACACCTGTTGACATTTTCCTGTGGAAAGGGCTACTGGTGAATTGCTTCTTTGTAGAATAAATGTCTGCCTCTGGGTTCAAATCCTGGCTCTACCACCTGCTAAGAAGCCTCCATTTCCCTGTCTGTAATACGGGGAAAAGAGCAGCTACCACTTAGCATTGTTCAATCAGCTAAGACACGTACAAAGAATGGCATAATTCTTGGCCTAGGATGTTAACCAAAAAAAAAAAATCAATGTTATTTTTCTCTCTTCTTTATTTCTGGGTGTGAGCAAACAGGAAGCACATCCAGCTAGCTCACGTCCACTTTTGTTTAGCCACTTCTTCTCATGCTATTAAAAAAAAAATTGGTTTTAAAGAACTATAACCAGTTAGGGTTTATTTCTCTTTTATTTTTGAGGGTCATTTCCCAGGGTAAAGAATTCTAGGTTGGTGGGTTTTTACTCTCAGAACTTAAAATATTTCACTCCATTTTCTTCATGCCTGCATGATTTCTGAAAAGTTAGATGTAATTCTTATCTTTGGTCCTCTAGGTAATCTGCTTTTTCCTCTGGCTTTCTTCAAGATTTTTTCCTTTACTTTTGCTTTTCTGCAGTTTGAATATGATTTGCCCAGCTGTGTGGTTTTTATTTTGTTTTGTTTTGTTTTTGGCATTTATCCTGCTGATGTTCTCTGAATGCTCGTGGTTTGTCCCTTGATGTTAATTTGGAGAAATTCTCAGTCATAATTGTTTTAAATATTTCTTCTGTTCCTTTCTCTCTTTCTCCTCCTTCTGGTATTCCCATTGTGTGTGTATCTTATGTGTTGTCCCACAGTACTCAGATAGTCTCCTCTGTGTTTTCTCTTTGCTTTTCAGTCTGGAAGTTTCTGTTGTCATATCCTCAAGCTCAGAGACTCTTTCCTCAGCTGGGTCCACTCTACTAATGAGCCCATCAAAAGCATTCATTTCTGTTACAATGTTTTTGATCTCTGGCATTTCCTTTTGATCCTTTCTTAGAGTTTTCATCTTTCTGCTCATATTATCCATCTGCTCTTGCACATTGCCTTCTTTTCCCACTAAAGCCTTTAGCATATTAACTATAGTTTAAAAATTCCTGGTCTGATAATTCCAACATCCCTGCAATTTCTGACTTTGGTTCTGATGCTCGTTCAGTCTCTTCAAACTATTCTTTTGCCTGTAAGTGCACCTTGTAATTTTGTGTTGCTCGGCAGGCATGATATATTGGGCATAGGAACCTGCTGTAAAAAGGCCTTTCGTGACATGGTGGGTATGGGGAAAGGGAAATGCTCTACAGTCCTAAGATGGGCTCTTGGTCTTTTGATGAGCCTGCGCCCCTCAACTGTGAATTTATTAGTGCTTTTCAGTCCCCTGCCTCCTCTTAGGTGGGATAGCATGGCTGGAGGGAGGTGGAGTTGGATATTTCCCTTCCCCCAGGGTGGTTAAGCTCTGATAAAACCCCAGCAGGTTAGGCTCTGGTTAACTAGTTTCTCTTGAGGGCAAGACTTTGAGGAAGAACAGAATGCTCTGCATTTCAAAATGGTTCCTTTTCCCCTCCCCCTGCTGAAAGCAGGAGGGGGTTTTTCTTTGATCTTCACTGTGAGAATCTGGTAGAGCTCCAGGACATAAGACTCACGGAAGTGGGGCACTCCCTTATTCTGGGTCCTCCTGGACCTTTTATCTCTCAGATTCGGCCACACTGAGCCTCCAGAAATTTGCCAGTTCCAGTTTAGGTTCTCCTACCCCAGCACTGGTTCCCATGGAGGTTTCTGCTTGTGACTGTTTGCTCTGATAAGTGGTGATTCTCTGTAGCAGACTGTCTCTCCAACTTTGGGGGCAGGGGTTTGCTGGGCGATCTCACTTTTGTGACGAATATAAGAAGAAATGTTGATTTTTCAGTTCATCCAGCATTTTACTTGTTAGAATGGAGTGAAGACATCTAAGCTCCTTACATGCTGGACTGGAAACTGGAAGTGGCCTGTCTTTTCCTAGCAACATCTTCCTGCTTAATGTGTATCCACAGGTCCCACATTACTAGCAAAGACATGAGAGAGCTGTTGCAGCTGTCCTCAGTAGACCCATCAGGCTCGTTCCATGTTTCCATGTCTGGAGCTGTGGTTTCCAGGCAAGGGGGTAGACCCTGGTGAAAGTACCAGACTCTCCACTGGGACCTGGGAAAGAACATCAGAACTCAACTTATATTTATTTTATTATCTCACTTTTTTATTTCTCTTTTTGTAGGTTTTACAGTGTGCATAAGAGATTAGTGTAGAAATACTTAATGTATACTTTCTGAATAAATAATGGGGCTACATGCTCAGACATTTTGAATGATAAGAATTGTGTTCAAAATAAAATGGAGACCACCGTTTTAGAGATTGACAAGGTAACATCTCTACTGGCTAAAATAGTGCATTGGGTTCCTTCTAAAATAACATGATCCTTTTCCCCCTCTCTTGACAGAGATTTACCCAAATATATATGTTTTGCCTTGTTTTGTTTTAATGAAGCCCTCAGATCTTTGGAGTAATATTGCACTTTTGCACTGATCTGTTAATGTTTCATGTTCATTCCTTAAATTAAAAAAATAAAGAGTATTTTTTTTTCCCCTCTTCAATTTCTCTCCACTGTAAGTTTCCATGCTGTCAAATGGAGTCAAGCCAATTTAGTCTTGCCAAGAGGGAGGACCAAGATTGTTGATCTCCAGATTAGAGAACAGCCTTCCTTTTTCTTATTTTTCTTTTTTACTGGGGCAGTGGGAAGGAGGGGCCAGTGGTCAGTATTTATGCTCTCTGGGCCCCTCAGGAAGCCATCAGGTGGTTCTGTGGTCCTGTACTCTGGAGTGGTTCCTGAGACACAGCCAGAGAACTTATTCCCAAAGGGAGGACAAAAAATCGCCTGTTGCCTCTTGTACCCAAGCATTTCAGATAGGGATGCTCTGGCACCACTGTATAATTATGGAGGTAATGGCAATTTTCAATGGCAGGCCTTGAAAAGCTGGCAAAGATTAAGAAAATGCTTCCATTTTCCTCCCAAACACAAGCTGACACTAGCATTTGGTTTGTCTAGGATTCGGGGTTAGAAGTCAGTGAAATTACAGTGGCTACAAGACACAGCCTGCCATGGTGGGCGGTCCCAGCCCTGGTGGTGGTTTGGAGCAGACACCTGTTGTGATGTATGGCTGCCACCGACCTTGTAAATGGGTTGGTGAGGACAGCTCTGCCTGCCTCGGGGTTGTTGTGAAATCAAACGAGATCAAGTACAAATGAGGAAGAATTTGAAATCCGTGGGCCCCACAGAGGCAGGAAGGCCCACCTGCTGTCCAGGTGGCCACTTGGGCTCATCTCTGTCAGCACCGCCCCCCCCCAGTCCATCCAGACACCCCCAGGTGCCCAGAGACACTTCATGCCTGTGGTTCCACCAGCAGAATCTCTCCTTCCTCCATCCATGCACAAAAATGTCCCTGTCCATGGCCTACTCATTGCTGGTAACTGCCACATTCAAAAAGTATTTGAATGAGGACTTTTAGAAACAGAGTTTCAATTTAACTGAAAACCTATAAATTTAAATTAATTTCAGTTTTTATAAAACAAATTTTTTGCAAGGTGCTGGGAGGCCAGGTGGAGATACTTAAGGGTAGAAAGCCACTCAGGGACACTTTAAACCATTGTTTTCAATCCTGGCTGCACAGTAGAATCACCTGAGAAGATTTTAAAATTCCTGTTGCCACATGGGCACCCCTGCCCAGGGCCATATTATGATTTTTGTGAGCCTCTTCCTCTAAACATATATTGAAAATCACATTTTACTACTGTATTGCTATAAAGACAAGTATGTTAATATTACATATTAGAACCTTTTCTTTGACCTAAAAGCTCATTTATTCTTTTGATTTTAAACAAAATAAAAACACTTTGTGCACCCCAAGCACTGTGCCTAGTGGGTGAGTCATCCCTGCCAAGAAGGGCTAAATCAGAATTTCTTGGGTGGAACGGAATCCTTGGTGTTTTCTAAAGGTCCCCAGGCCATTCCAGTGAATAGCAGGAGTAGATACCTGCTTCCAGGCATCCAAGAAGGAATGCCTACTTGACCGGACGGTGAAAAATAGATTAAAGAGGTCACCTCTTCTCATCCTAAGGGACCAAGGTTAGCCAAGGTCAGCCCTGCCTGCCTCCACACCCTGAAATTCTGGCAGAACAAAGCATCCCTTACTCCTTTATCATCATACCTCAGGCATCCTGATCCCTACCTGCCTAGTAAGATACCCCTGAATCTCAGAACTGAAGAAACAGAAAGACCTGTACACCCATCTCCTTTCTAGATGCAGAAACAGCCATCACTGAAGTTCCTGGTCCAAGGTCATGGAAATGGCTGAAGCCAGAACATGCCCTGAGCCCCATCTACACATTTCACTATATGTTGCAACCCCTCACGAAGGAACTCAAAGGCCCCAAAGGGCAGAACCAGGAAAGTCTCTTGAGGGCATAATTTGCTAGGTCCTTCCATCTGCTCATGAGCAATCATGATCCCATGAGGTGCCAGTTCCTCTCTGGGATGGCATTACCTACAGCTCACCGAAGAGTAAAGTGAATACACCAGACCTTACACCAGAAACCTTATTATGGGCACAGGCCCACCATGTTGACACAGGGTTCACAGAGAGAAGGAAGCAAACGTTATAACAAGAAGTTGCAGGTGTTCTGAGAGATGGGACAGTGATTTGAGCTGCTTTCATATTCGGTGACATCTTTGGAGCCATTTGCCTTTCCTCCCTCCCTCCCAGCCTCCTATTCTTCCTTCTTTCCTTCCCTCAACAAACACTTGTTGGGAACCTACTCTTAAATGTGTGGGATACTGTAGAATGTGTCTAACAAAGAAGAATGGGCCCCTACCCAACATTTCAGATTCACAGCCCCGGGGGGGTGGGGGGAAGGCAGGTACATAGGTAAATTATAGAACATGACCCACAGGTCGGATACATGAGAGCATGGAGTAGAGGGCACATTCCTGTGCCCAGGGGCTTATTGGAGCTGGTGTCTCACAATAGACGCCATTTGAGCTGAGTTTTAAAGAAGGTTCCTTGGTTGTCATGGAGATGGGATTGGTCCGTGAGAGCGCATAGAACTTGGAACTGGAGGGGAGTTCAAGGGTTCTCCAGTGCTATTTACTTAAGTGTCTCCCATTAAGAATCAGGGCATTAATTAACTGCAATCACCTCAGTCATTTTGTTTGTTTGTTTGTTTTGGTGCCTTTTCTGCAAATGCTTCCAGAGCCAGAGCTAAGCACTTGGCTAGAGAAATTCTTTTCCCTTCTGTGTGCACCTCCTGAAACCAAATAACATTTATGGCCCCCCAAACGTGCATTTTCATGCCTCATAGTAATTAAATTAAGAAATGGCAGTAGGTGCATAGATAAGACAGAGATAGAAATAGTGCCCAATACAATGAAGAAAAGCCTTGTGAGGGATAAAACTTCCAAGTTAATGAACAATTTCTGTTTTCCTGAAGGTGGTCCTTTGTAAGTGCCATGGTCATAGTTTACCTGGAACTCTCCGAACCCGTTCTTATTTGCTGGTTATTACAGATCTCACCAAAGCTATGCCTAACCAAGCATAGCATACAAGGGCTTTTAAGACGGTTTTTATTTTGCATCACTATTTTTAGCTATTGCATAGAAGAAGATTGAAAAGAAATATATCAAAACATTAACAGGGTTTGTGCTTGAGTGATGGGATTTTTATGGCTTCTTTCTCTTCTCTCTCTCATATATTTTTTTAATTTTTTGTCTTGAATAAATTACAGACTCATAGCAAGTTGGAAAAATTGTGCAGAGAGATCCTATGTGTCCTTCACCCAGCTTCCCTCAGTGGTTACATCTTATATAACTATAATACAATCATCGAAACCAGAAAGTTGACCTCAGTACAATATGATTAACTGACTACAAACCCTACTCAGATTTCACAAGTTTTTACATACACTTGTGTGTTGGGGGGGGTGGGGGGAGGTGTCTGTGCAAACTTACCAGATATACAGATTTGTATTTTCATATTTTGAAAACCTTTTTATAATAAGAATGTATTTGTCTTATTATAAAGAGAAGAGCTTTACTCTTAAATTCTTTTCTGGGAATCTCTCCCAGGGAAAAATCCCCTAAATATATAAATTGCTAGGTAAAAAATTATTAATTGTGAAATTACTTATAACATAAATAACCTTAAATCACTCAAATGTCCAACTAGACGTAATTAAAGTGAATTAGCTAGAGTATATTTGCTGATAAACTATTGTGTAGATCTATGAACTGTTCATGATTAAAGGTTGTGATAACTTAGGAAGATGTTTATGACGAGGTTAAGTGAGAACCCAGCTACCAAACTGTGCAAGTGTGGGATGTGCTGGGGGTGGGGTGGGGGCAGGGGGCAGACCCATAACAAACTGTTCTCTTTATTTTTCCTTTCCCCAAATTTCCTTATTGAGGATGTCTCAAATTTTAAAATGCATTGCCTCGTGATCATATTAAAATATAAATTTTGATTCAGTCAACAGGGACCCAAGTAGCAAGTGAGGGGCCCAAGATTTTTATTTCTAGCAAGTTCCCAGATGACCTAGATGCTGCTGTCCTGCAGGCCACACTCTTTAAACAATGGATTGTTAGCAAATGGACCTTTAGAAATAATAAGGTGCGTCTTACCTTGAAAACTGGCCTCAAATGACAAAGCATAACCCACCTACCCCCCCAAAAAATCCAATAAAATCCCCTCTCTTTACAGATTCCACTTGGAATTTCCAAGTAACAGATAATGGAGAGTTGGCTTTGTCAAGCCCTAGACAGTGAGATTATTCTTTTCTTCTAAGTGATCCGGTTTACTAAAGGGGGGAGCACAGTTTTCCACTCGTTAGGTGGCCTTGTCTTCCATCCAAGGCTTGAGTCTTGTTGACTCATTGCTTTCCTTGGGAGGCCTTATTTTGCCCCCTTATCATCACGGCGCCTAAAAACAGGCATCTGCCTTGAACCCCACAAAAGACAAAAAACCATGGTTCGGTGGGGCACTCCTCAGACATGTAATCCTTTTGCTCAACAACCACCTGCTTGTTTAAGAAAAGTAATGTGAGAAACGTAGACTCCCTTTATCTTTTGGCAGCCTCAACTGTGAAGCACTTTATTTTTCTTTTAATCTTTCAGCCGGGGCTGTTTCTGCTCTAAGCATTGCCAAATTAGATTACAGCACAAAAATTTCTATTTTTAAAACACCACAAAGTCTTTCTTGTGAGTCAAGGAAGCAGTATATAAAGACTTTAGTTTGTCACTTATAGATTTCAGTGCTCTCCTGTAAATATGACTTGACCTTTGTAACATTATTTCTTATTAAAACTCATGTGTGTTCTATGTAGAACATATGGACTTTTTAAGATGTAAAATTAAGAAAATTAATTTCTCCACAAGCTTACTACCTATAATGGTGTTTTCTGTTTTGTTGTGTTTTGTTTTCGCCTAAATATAATACACATGTTTCTTTTTTGTTCAGCTGTTATCATACCATGTTAACAGTTTTGTAATATCTGCTTTATCTTACTTGATCCTCAGAGTGGCCCTGGGAGGAGGCAGGGAAGACATTATTAACTCTAGGTCATTGGAATGGGCTCACCCATGATAACATTCCATGATGGTTCCTGTCACTTGTAGAAACTCCTCCTTCTGGAGCTTAGTCCAGCACCTCTATGGGGACACTCCATGGTGAAGGCTACAAATGCTCTACAAATACATATGGATAAAATAGATTAATGGAGGAGAAGGGAGAAATTATTCCTAAATATTAATTGGATGAAGTAGAATTCATGGAGAGCTCTCATCTTTGAAGAGGTGGCTGATGTCACCTAAATTTCATTTTCATCCAGCCTGGAAAATGACACTACTCAGAAGTGTATTAAAACCAAATCTCCAGGCACACAGTGGAATACCATAGTTTAATGACAACAGATGCTCTAGAACTACAAACAACAAGATGAACTAGAATAATGAGTGAAAAAAGGTAAGCACAAAAGAAGACACACTGCATGGTTGCATTTATGGAAAGTGCAAAAACAGGTGAAAAAAAGCTGTGGTCAGGAGAGGGGTTACCACTGGGGCCCTGGTGACCAGAAGGGACATATGCAGGATATTGGAAACACTGGTAACATTTTACTTCTCCTCCTCCCCCTCCTCCTCCTCCTCCTCCTTTTTTTTTGGCTGTGGGAAACAGACTTCATTTTTTAAGCACATTATTAAGGTACGATTGATATACAAAAAGCTGTACATATCTAGTGTATACTACCTGATGATCTTGGAAATAAGTATATACCTGTGAGACCATCACCACCGCAATCCATGCTGTAACATATCCATCACCTCCAAAAGATTTTTCCAGTCCCCTTTGTGTGTATGTATGTGTGTGATAGGAATACAAAACATAAGATCTACTCACTCAGTAGTGCTTAAGTATTCAAAAAACAGTATTATTATCTCTAGATACTATGCTATATAGTAGGTGTCTACAACTTATGCATCTTGTATAGCTTTGTACCCATTGATTAACACCTCCCTACACACCCCCCACATAGCCCCTGGCAACCACCATTCTACATTTGACTTTTTTAGATTTCATGATCATGTAGTATTTGTCTTTCTGTGTCTGATTTATTTCACTTAGAATAATGTCCTCTGGGTTCATCCATGTTGAGGTCAAAGGCTGGATTTCCTTCTTTTTTTTTTTAAGCTGAATAATATTCAATGTAATATATTATTACATTTTCTTTGTCCATTCATCCCTCGATAGACACTAAGGTCGCTTCCATGTCCTGGCTGTTGTGAATAATGTTGCCGTGAACAAGGGGCTGCAGGTATTTCTTTGAGATCCTGATTTCGATTCCTTTGAATATATACTCAGAAGTGGAATTGCTGATCCTATGGTATCCCCATATGTAATGTCTTGAGGAAGCTTCATACTGTTTTTCTGTAGTGTCTGTATCAGCCCCAATAACAACATACAAGGATTCCTTTTCTCCACATCCTTGCCCACACCTACCTTTTTGTTTTTTTGTTTGTTTGTTTGTTTTAATAATTTCCATTCTAACTGGTGTGAGGAGCTACCTCATTGTGGTTTAGATTTGTATTTCCCTGAGGATGAGTGATGTTGAGCACCTTTTCATGTACCTATTGGCCATTTGTATGTCTTCTTGGAGAAATATCTATTAAGTTCCCTTGCTTATTTTTACAACTTGGTTATTTGGGGGTTTTTTGTTCTTGAGTTGTGAGAGTTCCCTATATATTTTGGATATATGGCTTGCAAATATTTTCTCCCATTCTGTAGGTTGTATTTGGTTTTGTTGATTTTTTTCCTGCACAGAACCTTTTCAGTTTGATGCAGTTCCACTTCTTTATTTTTGTTTTCATTGCCTGTGTTTTGGTATCATATCTAAGAAATCACTGCCAAGACTGATGTCAAGGAGCTTTCCCCTTATGTTTTCTCATTAGAGTTTTATGGTTTCAGGTCCTACATATAGGTCATTAAATCCATTTTGAGTTCATTTTTGTCTATAAAATAAGGTATAAGATAAGGCTGTAATTCCATTCTTTGGTATGTGGATATCCAATTTTCTAAACACCACTTATTGAGGAGACTACCTTTTCCTCATTGTGTATCTTGGTACCTCCAACCTTTGGTATCAGTTGACCAAAGACTTTGAGACCAAAGAGAAATGCAAAGAATCTGACTAATATTATTTCATGATATGGAAGAGTTTTGAAAAAGGGAAACACTGCTCAATTAAAATGTGACTTTTCAATATTTCTCATTATTCAGTTAATTGACAATGTACGTATGATGAGACACCTGACTAGGTCAACCATGTTGCTAGAAATTCACATATTCAAATTAACCATTTTCTCTCTGGGAAAATGGCAGCTCTCTTTAGATGTGGGCTGGCACATTTTGTTTCTTGATCTGAATAAACACTGGTATGTTTTAGAAATCCTTTGAGCTGTGTACTTACCGTAAGTACACATTGCTGTGTATTCTATGTCGCCAAAGGGTTCTTAAAAGCCTGTTGCCAGCACTGAGAATTGATGGGTGGTGGGGTTGCCTCTGTTTTTGTAACTCCCACTCATGCTGGCCGGGCAAAGCCCTCTGACCTCACGGAAACTGATCCATCAGGTTACTCCTTGGGAACTCAAGAGGGCCTTGTGGACCCAAAGCAGCCCTTCTCTTGAATCTACAGGTTGGCAGACCAGCTATTTCATCTCTTAGACCCCCTGGTCATTAGGCTGCTTGTTCCCTGCTGCTGATGGGGGCTGAGAGCTGAATCTCCTCTCCCCCTCCTCCTGGGGTGACAGAGGGCACTGCTTGGCCCTGCGTGACCTCTGAAGGGCAATTCAGGGTCTTTGGCTGAGATCTCCCTGTTGCCATCCCAAGCACGTCTACCCACATGAGACAGAGAATCTCCCTGTTTGCTCCATTCCTCCCAGTTTGCAGGGGCAAAGATCATTCTCCTTTCATTCTCATTCTTTCAGAACTCAAACTCGTAAGCCCAACGGGGGAGGGCTGGGCAGGCAGGACTGACTGCACAGAAGGGAAAGCCCATGTCCACCAGCCTCCCGCTTCCCCATCTGGTCAGGATTAGGCCCATGATTATTGTCAGTGGAGAAAGGAAAGCTGGCTCTGGCTTTCAAGTTTTATCCAGACCCCCAAAGGCGCCACCTGTCCTCCATTAACACTTGCTCATGAGAGAGGGACGGCACACTGCTCAGGAAGAGATTTGTTCTCAGATTTTTTGAGGACTGCTGGGGATTTTGGAGCCCATTGAAGTAATCTCAAATGACCTCTCTGGGAGAGGGCCTTCCCTGAGTGAGGGCCTTGCCTTCCATCTTCAGCTGTTTTTAAACAATGAGGAAGACTAAAAACAGTTGTAGCATTTCTATGAAAATTCTCACTGGTGACAGTGGGGGCTGCAGAACTGTGTCCGGCTGTCGACCCGGGATTGAATCCGGGCTCTGCCCCTAAACAGCTTGTCACCGGAGGCAAGTCACTCCCCTCTGAGCCTGTTTCCACAGCTCTCAAATAGGGCTAGGAAGTGCTACTTTGGGGTGATGAGAGGAGTTAATGTATATAAGAGGCGCCCACATAGAGGGTAGAGGTTGGTACATAGTGAGCCATTCATCAATTATCCTTAGAAGTGTATTTCCCTGAGCTTTCATCCGTTCAGCAAATGCATAGGAGCCAGGCGCCCTGCTGGACGCTGGGAATGCAGGGGACACAGCGACAGAGAAGATGGGCCATGGCTGGCCTCCTGGAGCTTCCATGCTGGTGGGGGGGGGGGTGGGGCTGGCAGTCAGAGAAGCCAGCAGGAGCTTGGTGATGAACTTGCCACGAGCGCTGCAGCGGTTGATGGCCGTGGTTTGTATCCACTGAGGCTGATGACTTTGCTGATGTTCCACGACTGAATTGAAGTTATTTGAATTCTCAAGGCAAGAGAGTAAAGCTGTGATGTGGTCTGCTGGAAACTGGGTTTGCAGTTGCTAAGGAGGCCTGGCACCTTCAGTTTTGCTTGCTGAACACCACTGCCTCCGTGGGGAGCCCGTGGGGGTTCCTGACCCCTCCAGGAAGCTGGAGCACCTCCCCCCCACACATGGCCACCTCGCTGTTTCCCTCATCTTCCCACCCAGTCCACCCACCAGCCCTGCTAACAGCTCAAGGGCGGCACCGTCATGCACCCCGGGGCTCTGGCAGGCGATGCTCTGACCCCAGGCCTTGCAGCTAACGGGTCACATTCGGAAAGCATCCCCTTGCTGGGATGTGGTGGCAGCAGACACTGTAAATACAGGATGTGGGATTCGTACTGAAGCTAGCCTTTCTCTGCTTTCTTGCCAAAGGAAAATTTTTCAGGAAGCCACCAACCCTTCGGGTGGAACTGAAAAAAGGGAGGGACGTGGCTCTTAAGTTGTTTGCAGCAAATTTTTCCAGGTGATGTGAAAGAAGTATTTATGGGGGCTGGGAGCGAAGACAGGGAAGAAAGGGCAGGGCTGCAATGTGACAGGAAATGTTTGTCAACGTCGGGGGGGTGGGGCAGAGAGGGAAGTCAGTGAACCTGATGGCGTCTTCCAATCTAGAGGGCCATGTTTGTAGATTCCGTGGTTCTAAACAAGGGGAAGTGTGATCACAAGTGCCAAAGGACAGTTGCCCATTCGCTCATTTGGTTGGTCTTTACCGAGGACCTTCAATGGAGAGGAAAAATTAAAAGGGAATAAAGAGAGCCAAAAATGTTTAAAGATGTTGCTGAGAAATCTAAAGCCTCATAAATTGTTTTAGATGAGTTTATTTTAATTTTTTTAAAGATTTATTTATTTATTTGTCAGAGAGAGAGAGAGCACAAGTAGGGGGAAGCAGGCAGCGGAAGAAGCAGGCACCTACCTGAGCAGGGAGCCCAATGTGGGACTCGATCCCAGCACTCTGGGATCATGACTGAGCCGAAGGCAGAGGCTTAACCAACTGAACCACCCAGGTGCCCCAGATGGGTTTAAATAAAACAGATGAGCGGCAAGGAGCTGCATCTATGCGATTTCTTTAGGTCCAAGGGTCATGAAGAGTCCTGAGCAAGTATGGCCTAAGTGTGCTAGACGGTGAATTCTCTTCCATATAAAAGAGGGCAGGGTGGAGTGGGTAGCCTATCTGGGGCTGTTTGGTGGCTCTACAAATTTGTCAGGGAACCACTCTGTCATGCCCAGGCCTGTCCCTGTCCTCTTGGTCCTTAAGCTCAAGCCACTTCGGTCAAGGTTGAGGAAGAAAGAATGACGTGTGGGCTCCACTGTAAGGAAATTTCCTGGAAGTCTCACAGGCCCTTTTGACTGCATCTGATTAGCTAGACCATCCATACGTGGCCCCGTGTAGTGGCAAGGGAGGCTGGGAATGTCTTTTGTTTGGCCAAAATGTTGATTTTGTTATTTTGAGAGAAGGGAAGAAAGACTATTTTTGTCTGCCACAGAGGCTAATGTATAGAAATTGGATATACAGGACAGATAAGAGAGGTGATGATTCACTTTCCAGATGATATTTGGTTTTACCTCCGTAGCTAAAGGAACATGGCTCAGCATTGGAGGCCTTCCACGGTGGTGCCCCAACCGACCAGTCCAAACTTTTCTCCACAACACATCTGAGCAGCCCAATCCTTGTGCTAAACTGGTAATCCCTCAGTTCCGAGCCTCGGCTTTCTTTGCCCCAACCTGAATTTCAATTCACATGCTAGGGATTGTGTGAAGCAACTGGGTTAAATGAGTGGGCAAAGAAAGAGCAATCTCCAGGAGGGAAGCTTGTGCTCACACACACACGTACACACACATGAGCACACACACACACATGCATGTGCCCACATGTAAATGACTCTGCCAGAAGGGGAGTCCGCAGTGTACAGATTAGAGACGACATGAAGAGCCAGTGGACTGGAAACAGCAGGTGGACGAACATGGCTCATTAGCTGGTGTAATAGCTTCCGAGTGAGCGAGGTTCTCAAGGGCTTGCCCATCCTGGGGAAGAGTGGCCCCCAGAGACAGCCTCACACACCAGCAGGGTAACTGGTCTTTTAATTACCCCCAAAGAAGGCTTCTGGCCTCACATCTTTATGTTCATACAAAATTCTTCACAGATGCATTTCTTTGACCATGAAGTATGGTGTGTTTGTAAACACAGAAAATGAACTGTCACTCTTAGTGCGGGGGCTTTAGCTGGGTTCCAAATGTCTCTCACAGGATTTCATGATGTCACTTCTTGAAATTATATTGACATGGGTAGGCGGGTGTATGCATGCCTGTATTTAAAGGAGGGAACCTAGACTTAACTTTCAACAGATTTTCAAAGAGGTCTATGCCCCTGTGATATTGTGATTTATAATAAGAAATCTATATTTGGACTTAGTCCCCATTCCTGGCACAGAACTCCTAAATCCCTTGGATTTCAAGTGAGGAGAGCCATAAAAATGTCTTTTGCAGTGCCAATGAAGTGACTTGTGGAAAGTCCTGAGGTCACCTAAGGTTGGGGCCTCCTTGCCAGGGGAGCCAACCTTGTGATCAGAGGGTTGGAACTTTCAGTCCCCACCCCCGCCCATTCACCCTTGATGACATTCAAAGAGCAGAGGGGCTGGAGATTAAATTTCATCACCGGTGGCCAACGATTTAATTAATCATGCTTTGTGTAGAACACCCAAAAGGGCTGAGTTAGGAGAGCTTCCAGGTTGGTAAACATGTGGAGATTCAGAGATAGTGGTATGCCCAGAGAGCAGGGGAGTGCCGTGCCCCTCCCCACATACTTTGTTCCATGCTTCTCTTTCATCTGGCTGTAAGTAAGATGTTTCTCTGAGCTCTGGGAGCCACTCTACCAAATTAATTGAACTTGAGGAGGGGGTCATTGGAACCTCTGATCTATAGCTGGTCATTCAGAAGCATGGGTGACACCTGGACTTGCACTGATTGGCGTCTAAAGAAGGTGGGGAGCCATCTTGTGGGACTGAGCCCTTATAACCTGTGGGATCTGATATTGTTTCCAGGTAGATAGTGTCAAAATCAAGTTAAATTGCATGTTGCCCAGCTGTCATCACAGAGAATGGCTGGGGGTGGGAAAGAAAACCACACGCTAGTGTTGGGTGCAGAGACCAGGCAGCTGCAGGACCCAACCACCCGGCTTGGTGTCCCTCATGGAAGAGCCACCAGGGGCTAGTCTCCAGAGACGGTGCTGTGCAGCCACCAGCATAGTCAGGCTGCCACTGCCCACACACAGTGTCACCAAGGATAGATGCTCAGAATTCTGCGTGGATAAATGAAGGCAGTTTTGGAGGGTCTTCATTGTGCCCTTAGTGGAGCTAAGCTCAGAATTCTTAGCACAGAGCTGGGGGAGGAGGCGTAAAATAAGAACTTAGCAAAATGTTTCAAACAATGACCACTTAAAAACTCTCCTAACTGACCTTCCTACACTGTTGGTGGGAATGCAAGCTGGTGCAACCACTCCAGAAAACAGTATGGAGGTTCCTCAAAAAGTTGAAAATAGAGCTACCATTCAATCCAGCAATTGCACTACTGGGTATTTACCCCAAAGATACAAATGTAGGGATCCAAAGGGGTACAAGCACCCCAATGTTTATAGCAGCAATGTCCACAATAGCCAAACTATGGAAAGAGCCAAGATGTCCATTGACAGATGAATGGATAAAGAAGATGTGGTGTATATATACAATGGAATATTATGCAGCCATCAAAAGGAATGAGATCTTGCCATTTGTAATGACGTGGATGGAACTGGAAGGGGTTATGCTGAGCGAAATAAGTCAATCAGAGAAAGACATGTATCATATGATCTCACTGATATGAGGAATTCTTACTCTCAGGAAACAAACTGAGGGTTGCTGGAGTGGTGGGGGGGTGGGAGGGATGGGGTGGCTGGGTGATGGACACTGGGGAAGGTATGTGCTATGGTGAGCGCTGTGAATTGTGTAAGACTGTTGAATCACAGACCTGTACCTCTGAAACAAATAATACATTATATGTTAAAAAAAAAAAAAAAAAAAGAAGAAAGTAGGAAGGGAAAGATGAAGGGGGGGAAATTGGAGGGGGAGAGGAACCATGAGAGACTATGGACTCTGAGAAACAAACTGAGGGTTCTAAACTGGGGGGGGGATGGGTTAGGCTGGTGATGGGTATTAAAGAGGGCACATATTGAATGGAGCACTGGGTGTTATACGCAAACAATGAATCATGGAACACTACATCAAAAACTAATGATGTAATGTATGGTGACTAAGTAATAAAATAAAATTTAAAAAAAAGGACAAAAATACAAAAAAGAGAAAAAACAACAAAAAAACCTCTCCTAACTGGTTTTCATGGAGCTGGCCCTTACTATTTACGGGAGACCTGGATTTAAGTATGTTGCTTTTTGTAAGCCATGAGCCATGTGAAATGGCTCCAGGTCAACGTACAGTTGAATAAAAGCTAATATTTCAAGCACTATTTAATATTTTGGTTGTATGGAAAATTTTCAATAGCCAGGAGGTCTAGAGGGGAGGAAAGCCTGGGCCTGCATGAGATTAAATTAAATACACTTTGACTTTTATTGACATGGTATCCACATAGCACGGATAACACCATTGAACGCTGCATGTTTTCAGACAGCATATGACCCAGGACTTTATTAAAATATGTTAACTATACAATATAAAAACTACTCTCCTGTCCATGGGCCTGCTTCCTTCAAATTTCCACAGTCCAGGAAGGGGTCTAAGAGCTACACTGAATAGATCGTGGGGATTAGAAATAGAAAAAATGTGTTTACTTATAAGACATGATATTAGATCTATGTGTCATTCATGCAGGCATTTGTAAATATTTAGTGAATACCTATCTTGAGAAAAATTATCTAAAACTTGGAAATAAGTAGTGGGGGCAGTATATACTTTCAGTGTCACTCTGTGGCATTAACAGGACTACCCAAGGAATTTCTCAGCCTCCAGGAGCATAAACCTGTGTTTGCCATGACTACTTACTGATTAGAGCTCAGACACTGTGAAGTTACTCGTCAATTTCTGTCCACTAGAGAAGCCACGGTTTGATTGTCCTACAGAACACTAACCAGTGATCTATCTAAACTAACGTTCTGATTCTGACATTCTGTGTTTCAAAATTCCTATAAGGACACAATTCCTTAAATTGCTTTTGGAACCAGCATTATTATTATATGTCTTCCCTTATTAATGATTCAGCAAATCTTTCCCTTATTAATGACTTAATATTTTGGGAAGGCTTCATAGTTTTGACTTTTTGGAAGTTGCGTTCCGTACTCTGAAAAGTATACAGGAATATAAAAGACAACTCTTGCCCTCCAAGCCCGTCCCCAAGGAAAGTGTAGAGGAAGTACTGTAGAAAATCAAAAGAGAAGAATGAATTCTCTCCACTTCTCTTTTCCTTCACTGTTTTAAACCTCAGAGGCTCTCCTTCTCCTTACCCACCCTCACCCTTCCACCTCTGCTCCTATTTATCTTCCCAACGACCCTTCCTTCTCGTCCTATAGAAGGGAAGGGGTCCGGGGAGTTAGGGGGGTCTCTGCATGCAAAGAGGCTGGGTAGGGAGCAAATGCTGCTTTTCAGGGCAAATTCCCTGTCGTGCTCATTTTAAAGGGAAAAGCTCTGGGTGTCAGTGGATGAGGAAAGAGGCCAGAGTGTCGGACGAGCTATATTTACTTAACTTGGTTTCATGGCGTCAGCTATTCCCTCTAACAGGCGGTTTAAAACAGTATCAGTATCGATGTGGCACAGACATAGCGGGTCTAACACAGCCCAACATCTCTATCCGTGGGCAGCCAAGGGGTCTAAAGACACTGGTCTGATCCTTTGTTTGAGGGGAGTGAACATCACTCTTCCAGGGCGCGGGGGCCACAGAGCGCCCCCCTAAAGATGCTGTGCTCAGCAGTCCCTGCCAGCCCTGCCAGGCTAATGCAGCCCCCCAAAGTGGGTGACCCCTTTCCCCACGAGCAATCGACTCAGGCTCATTACCTGTCTGATCAAGCCGGGTCCCTGAGTGCCGCACAGAGGCCAGAGATTGCTCTCCTCGCCTACGGATGGACAAACCGAAGCCCAGTTGTGAGGGGCAGGAACCAAGTCCCTGACCCTCAGTCTAAACTGAACCTCCGTTGTGGGGCCCAGGAAGCACTCAATAACAGGAAGGGACAAGCTCACTCTGCGCCCTCCCGGTGATGACACTTGGGATGCACCGTTTCGGTCCCCGGCTTCAAGGGGGTGTTTCAGAATAAGTTCTGCTCAGGAAGTTAAGTCGTATCTGGTCAGAAGCCCCAAACAAATTTTCTGATTTCCATCCCTAGAAGCAAGCAGGGAGGGCTTTATGCAATGCAGCAGAAGAGTGACCATCCCCAGGGGAGAAGATCTTCACAAGCCTGAGCTCCGATGACCCTCTCCTTGATCCACGGGGTCTCTTCATTGCTCGCCCTTCTTCTCCCTCTCTTCTCTGGACGTGTAAATAAGACTTCCCCAACAGTGTCGGGAAACACAGAGGGAGCAAATTGCACAGTAGCTCTGTCCTTGTCGAGCCTCCAGTCCAGCCGTGGAGACTTCCAGGCTCAGGTGATAAGAAGCACCTGCTGACGCAGTGCTCAGAGCAGGACAGCGGACATGTCTCCAGTGTGGCGAGGACACCAGAGGCGAAAGCCTCGTAGAGCAGCACCCATGTGGTCCAGGCTACAAGCGCATCAGGCTGAGGACGCACTGTAGCAACCAAAAGGCAATTTTGGAAGAACTGATGTGTGTTACCTGGGTGTCTCACACTCCGTGAGAACATAGAGACCATGGCTTCCTTGTTCAAAATCTCCTGTAGCAGAAGCCATCGGGCGCTGCCTCCATCCATCATGCGTACAGGTGTCGAGCTCCCTGGGGCCAGCACCTTCATTCCTCCGCCGGAGAAAGCAGAGGCAGGAAGTGGGAGCGATCCTCGCCCAATGAATGTGGGATCGCTCCATTAACACCCCAGCAGACCCCAGTCAGGACCCTGGAGTCCTCCCCCCACGCAGGATATCCTTCCAGAATTCCCAGAAGGATCAGCCACAGGTCCCCAGAGCAGAAACCGGCTACACTGTCCTTTCCTGGAGGCCTTCCTTTTTCTCTCTCCCTTTCCCCCTGCCATCATATGCCACGTGCACTTGCGCTCCGGTTCTCTCTCGAGTCCGCCCGGCACAGCACAAAGCCGAGACATCCGGGGCCCCGAGAAAAACTCCTCCCCCAGATCCAGGCAAAGCCCTCTCCCTGCTGCAAGCAGCAGGAGGAAAAAGAAAGCCGAGAATATTCATATTTCCATCATTTTGGTCTTTTCACATAACCCATCACATAAGTCAAAGCCTGGGATCTAACAGGGCCATCTACTAGAGGTGAGTTGTGAGTTAAATTTTGACAAATAGTAATAATAGTTAATATGTGGGAGGGACCACCGACATGCCTGGCCAGGGCTCATCCTGGCAGCAATAGGAGGCCCAGCTGCAAGAATCCAAAGCTTCTGCTCTTTTGCTTTGTTGCCCCAAGTGAGTGAGCAAGGGCGGCGGAAGGGAGCCAGGCACGGGGTGCCACGGGGGCGCGTAGGCACAGGGACTGACGGACTGCCACCCTTGTAAACCAGGAACAACCTCATGTTTTGCTTAAGCAGGAAAAGGGGTTTTCTAGCCTCTGTTCCCTCAGAGAAAGTGATCTTTAGTGGGTGCTTATACAAAAGCACCACCAGCATCCTCTTGTATCGTTGAAAATGAAATCAAAGCCTCAGAGGTCTGCCTGGATTCTTCATTGGAGCCTCCTCTCCCTGGTCCCAGCAGAGCTTCACTGCAGAGATTGAGAAAAGTGGATTCTGTCCCCGCATCTTAGCTTCTGAGCTTCTGTCTTGTCTGTCCATCATTTGTCTCCAACCCTCCATCTCTTTCTCTTTTTTCTCCATCCCTTCCTTTTCCTTATGTCCTTTTGTCATTCTCTCTCTTCTGTTGTTCTCCCTATTTCTTTCTTTTTCTTCTTCTAAGATTTATTTATTTATTTGAGAGAGAGAGAGAGAGAGAGCACTAGTGGGAGGGGCAGAGGGAGAAGGAGAGAGAATCCGAAGCTGACTCTGTGCTAAGCATGGAGCCCGATGCCAGGCTCTATTTCATAACCCTTAGATTGTGACCTGAGCTGATACCAAGAGTCAGATGCTTAACCGACTGCACCACCCACGTGCCCTTCTTATCTTAGTTAGTACAAATACTTCTTAGCTGCCTACTCTTTGTCGGCTACCATGCTCATACAAATGACCAGGGCATCTGGAGACTGGCCGTTGAGCAGTTTTGGGGGGAACTTGTGAGACCCCACGGGCCAAGCCCATTGCTGAGCCTGTCACATTGAGTACTCTCTCAGGTGATGAGGTTCTGGGGAAACCACCTCCAGCAGATGAAGCTGCTGATGAGCCCAACTGATAAACCAGAATTCCACTTTAATTATTAATTTCCACGGGTGATGTGCCTGTCAGGATAATGGGTATCCTTCACTGGATCCAGGGGTCCCCTGGGGTGGGAGGAGGTCAGAAGGCAGAAGGCTGCTTGGCACAGGCAATTAACCAGGGTAAAAGAATTTGGATATATATTTTTTAAAGATTTATTTATTTATTTGAGAGAGAGCGCATGCACAGGGGCTTGTGTATATGCAGGTGGGGGGGAGGGGCAGAGGGAGGAATCCTCAAGTGGACTCCCTGCTGAGCACGGAGCCCGATCCCATGACCCATGAGATCATGACCTGAGCCAAAACCAAGAGTCAGACACTTACCTGACTGAGCCACCCAGGCAACCCCCCCGCCCCCGGAAGTCAGATATTTTTAAAATGGTATCAATTCTTAAAGAAACCAGATAGTCCTTAAATGACATTTCTTTTCAACCAGGTTGCTGTTCATTCTAAGGCTTGTTTTGTTGGGAAAACCGTAACAAATGTTCAGAATTGGGGCCTCCCCCAGGCAGACCTGTTGAAACCCCTAGTACTTCCCGACAGAGGTGGGCGGGCGCTGAGAATCCCTCCTCCATGAAATCTGCATGGTTCTCAAGGCTCCACCATCATCTCAATATTTAGTACACGTAGGCAATTTCTGAAACACACGGATGGCCTCCACGGTGCAGTGGCCTAACATAATCAAGTTTTCTTTCTCACACGAGTCATAGTCCAATGCAGGTTGGTGGCAATGGGGACTGGGGTAGGGGGTCCTCTGCTCCATGCAGCCCTGCAGAAACCCAGGCTCCTACGAGCTGTGGCTTCCCCCTCTTCTAGAGTCATGGACTCCTCCCCTGGGTTCCCCACAGGTGCTCAGCAGACAGGAAAGGAGCCTGTTTGTGCTGCTCCTCACTTCACCTGCCTTTCCTGACCAGAGTCCAGGCATGAGGCCACAGGCAACTGCTAGGGAGCAGGGACCACCAAGGAGGAGAATGACGTGGCACTGGGTAAGCATTGTGCTTGGTGACAAAGATACCTTGGGTTACCTTAAACTATGAGCTCTAAGGGCCATTAGAAGTTCATGCACTCTCACATTCTCTGAGCTGGAAGGAAGGAAGAGAGATGATTAGATAGACAGACACAGTCATCTTGCCTAACCAGGTACATCCAGAAGTCATGGATGGATCTCTGATCTCAACCCCCAGCTTAGTGTTACCCATACACGTGGACTCCTGGCTTGATGCTGCCTCCATCCCACCAAGAATGGAGACGTGGGCTGTCAGACTCCATTGGTTAACTCATTTATTGTTTGGGCCAAAAGGCTTTCACTAAACAAACTCTACTCTCCCATGGAACAAATGGTTGCACTTTCCCATTTGGAAATGCGCTTTTGTTAAACTTCCTTTTTATAGAAAGACTGAAAGCCCTACTATATCCCAAAATGGCTCAGCAGAGGGTGTTGCGATATAAACGGTGTCTTCCTCTCAAATTGACAGAGGCTCATTATCTTTAAATTGCTTCAAGCACAACCAAGATTAGCAATCTTCCCGAGTCTATGTTGATTCAGAAAGATGTTGCCTTTGAAGTTACAAGATGCCCCGTTGCCTCCAGATCTGTAGGGTCCCTGGGAGCCTCTAATCAGCTGACATCAGCTGCCTGACCTACTTGGAATCGGGACCAGTGAAAACTGTAAAGTCTTGCAGAAATCTGCACTGGATTATAGGATTAACAGGTGCTGCTGGAGGCAAAGAGATTTTCACTGTAATTGACACCAGGGCAGGTGTTTCAAGCTTTTGTCAAAGAACAACACAGCCAAGGAGCTGCGGGTTGGGTCAAAGAGGCATTTTGACGTTTAAAGACTCAAAATGAGGCTAATTGTAGAGAAAAAGCGAGGCAATAAAAGAAAGAGGGATTGACTTCAGGAGAGGAGGTCAGAAGAGAGGACAGTTGGTTTGAAAGCAAGATCGGACCTCAGAAGAGGGACCGACAGAGGCCAAGGCTGAGCTTTTCTGATGCCATTAGTCCCTGGGGCTGGAAGCCCTCGGCATAGCCGGCCTGAAAGCATTGCTTCCTTGGTAAGACTGAGAATGCAGGAATGATCAGAGTCACAATAGTATCAAGGTTCTGTGCCACACCTTCAGATCAGAACTATCCTGGCTCTCGGATCCCTCCAACGACAATCCCTGTGTTTCTAATGATAGCTGCTCACTTCTTTCTGTACTAAAATGTAAGCAGCAGCAAATACATTCCCAGTGTTTAGTTCATCCAGCTTTTTGGTTTGTCCCGGAGGACTGGCATATTGAGATGTGTACTAGGATATTAGTGAGGGTTCTCCAGAAAGAACCAAAAGAAGATGTACTATTGGAGATACTTATATTTATATATATAGATATATAAATATATCTAATATTTATAAATAATATCATATTTATATATACAAATTTTTTATCTATTTATATATAGATATAAAAATATATCTATTTATATAGATATAAATATAAATATTAGTATTTATACTATACTAAATTTATAGTGTATTTATATTTAATATTTATCTTCTATTATATTTATATATATATTTATATATAAATATACTCAATATTTACATATATTTATATATAAATATAATATTTATATATGTATTTGTATGTATATTTATATATATAAATTAAAGTATATTTATATAGACAAATATATCTATAAATAAACTTAATATTTATAGATATATTTGTCTATATATATGTCATCTATAAATAAACTTAATATTTTTAGATATATTTGTCTATATAAATATACTTTAATTTATATATATATTTATAATATAAATATACCAAATATATATAAATATTAAGTATATTAAGTATATTTATATATAGAAATATAATATATAAATACATATAAATATTGAGTATATTTATATATGTAAATATATAAATATTATATTTATAAATATATTTATTAATATAATGTTTATATATAACATTATATTTATATATATAAACATTATATTTATATATACAAATATTATATTTATATATGCAAATATATATAAATTTATATAAATATTAAGTATATTTATATATACAAATATATATAAATATTATATTTATATATAAATATATATAAATATTAAGTATATATCAATATTATATATAAATATATATAAATATATTTAAATATATGTACATAAATATTATATTTATGTATATAAAAATTTGGTATATTTATATACATATATATATGAGTATATTTATATATATAAGTATATTTATATATAAACACTTAATATTTATATATATTTATATATAAATATAATATTTGTAAAATATTTATACATTTATATAAATAAACATAATATTTATTTATATAATAACATAATATTTATAAATTTATAAATATAAATATTATATTTATATTTATATATATATATGTATACTGGGAGTAGATTCCCAGTCTTACACTTCTCAGACCCTGGGAGCAAGTGT
>NC_058412.1:83749060-83824373 GCF_002201575.2 Neomonachus schauinslandi | reverse complement strand
ACACTTGCTCCCAGGGTCTGAGAAGTGTAAGACTGGGAATCTACTCCTTCTCAGCTGAGCTGTTCATTTGTTGGGGCACCCAAGCTTGAAGACATCTGGGAAGGTCTTCCTCATAAAGGTAACCCACCAAGGAAAAGAAGAGGATGAGATCATGGGAAGATGAGGTTAGGGGTTATAAGTCAGAAGGTGTGTGTGTCGGAGGGAGGAGTGTGTGTTGGCAGAAGGTGCCAGCTTGAATGTGTGTATGTGAGGCTGCGTGTGTATATGTGTGAGTGTGTATGTTCGGTGGGGTATCTGGACAGAAGACTTGGTGCAAGTAGCAGGTGCATGATTACATCCAGAAGTGAATACCACACACCATTCCTTTGAGTCCCTGGGTAGCTGAGCTTCCAGAAAAGGTATCTTGGAGCTGGGCCCCTCTATTCCAAATATGCAACCTTGCTAGTTACAAGAAAAATAAAATCCTGGCATCTGCCAAGTGTGATGGGGATTTGCCTTGCAAGTAGCCACACATCGCTTGCCCAGTCCATGAATGATTTGAGGTGGGCAAGGATAACGGGGTTTCTCGATCTTGACTTTCTAGTGTTCTCTTGGGCATGCAGCAAGGAAGGGGCAGGGCGAGGCATCAAAACCGGAGGTGGCCTGGTCTGGGTTCCTTCAGAAGACGGAAAACTGACCGGCAGACGATCGACAAGAGTCCCTGACACAGGCAAGAGAAGATTTAGATTTTGAAAGGTTTGACACATGCCAATTATATCTTCAAGAGTTTAGCTATATGTTGGTGGGGAAAGGAGAAGTTTGTTTTGTTTTGTTTTTTCAAATACAAGGAGATTTTTGGTTGAGAGGAGCAGATGTGTTACTAAGAGTTACACTTAACCCATCTAACCATCATTTCCTGAGAACTTCTAAAGCTTTGATTGATCTAAAGATCAATGAAACACATTGATCTCAGGAGGAAAATCTGATTCAGGCTAGATTGAATCTAAGTTTATTCCAGTAAGAGAGTCAGGGGCATTTTAAAATGTCACATTTGCATCACTAACTGCATAAACAACTTTCTAATTGCCCTGTTGTCTCTTTCCACATTTCTTTTCACACCTCTAACCCAGCCTTTTTCAAATAAAATATTATGATTTTTAAGCTATTCTGTCTTTCATCGTCTTGAAAACATCTTTATTCCATCAAATGGCGCTTGGGGGTGGAGATTTTTTCCCCCTCCAGGCTGATTTCATTTCTCTAAAGAGAAAACCCCCATTTTTTAAAATTCAATTAGCCAACACACAGTACATCATTAGTTTTAGATGTAGTGTTCAACAATTCATCAGTTGCATATAACACCCAGATTCTGAAAGCCGCCTTCAAAGTTCTGGTCCTGAGGGCAACAAGGGAGTCACAAGACCCAAGAATCCCATTCGCTCTGTCTGCAGAGACACTTTTGCCAGCTTGGCAAAGCACAGGCCCGAGCATCGGGAGAGCCAGACGTGGGTCCCTCGGCCTCGGGCACATCTCCTTCACCTTGGATGTCTCCGCACCCCCATGCAAGTAAGGCAGGTGGCAGGTCAGGTGATGGGCCAGGTCCATTTCAGCTGTGAAACTTCCAAAATGGCCAGGTGGTGCCCACTCTGGTTCTTAGACTTTATGTTACCACCTTCCCACCCCAATGTTATCTTGGGATCCCTAATTTTCCCTTAACTCCCCATTATGGAACAATCGTTCCTGAATTTATCTAGAAGTATTAAACTGTAGGTGTATCCATCCACTGTTTTACCTTATAGAGGAGGACCCTGTAGGTGTGGGGACCTAGAGGCAAAAGGCACTGCTCCTTTGTTCTCTTTCTGCCCCTTGCTGGTCTCAGCATCTGGGCCAAAAACCAGGGTTCCCAACCACAGTCTGTTCTTTCCACAGTGCAAGACACTGTAGTCTCTCTATGTCCTGCCTTCCACCTCTTGGAACAATGAAATCTCAAATTGTTCTACCAGCTTCAAAAAGTGCTGTTAACTATCTGTCCGCAAGCTGCCTCCCTCAAGGCTCCAGAGAATTCTCAGACTGGAGGGGCAGATGTGATTCCTGACCACCTCCCATCCTGGAATGTAAGCTTCAGAGGACAGTGTGGGGGCTGGGTGCTCCCAGCACTGTATCCTGATCAGCTAGCACTTCACCTGGCACACAGCGGTCATTCAATGAATATTCTAGAATAATGAATGAAGGAGGTGCGAGCACTCCCACCATTATGTGTCTTTCTCGGGCATCTTTCCTAATCTCCTTAGCACGTCCCTAAGTCCAAAGAATAAGTTAATGGCCGCAGTATTTCTGTGGCCACCAAGTAAACCTGTCCTTCCTGCTCATTGTCCATGCCGTCTCCATCTGCAGTGAGGACCGGCCACCGCGGGTAGTTCTAGAATGCAAAGGCGTTGGAACCTCTCAGGCAAAGTCCAGTCAAAGCTAGCCCCTCCAGGCTTTCTCATTTCCCTTTGAGCAAATTGGCGTGTGGAGAAATCCTTCCTTATCCTTTTGCAGCTTCTTAAGCCTTGCACACTTGACCCTAGCCGCAGTGAAGCTGGTCATCTGGAATTGCCCTGTCTTTGAATTATTAGTCTTCCCAAATCCACAGCCTTATTCTTGCAGTTTTTTTTTTTTTTAAGGGTTCATGACCTTGGCATTGCTTTTCAGTGACATTCCCATGGAACTTCAGAGATCGGAAGCTTTCTAAAATGCATACTCCCTTTGGTGACATCAGTGGATGGCCTTGTTCTGTGTAGGGGCTGCCCCAAGATGGGTCACTTTGCCATGAAGATGAGTTTGAGCTAAAAAGTAACTGAAACCCAACAAATTCCGGAAAAGCTCTTTACCCTCCCCTCAACTGCCTAGGAGGAATTGAAACAGAGGACCCGCTGCAGGAAGGGAGCTGTCCCTGTAGAAAATGAACAGGAGGAGGAACCTAGCGAGGCCTGTTTGATCAAAGTCCTCTGTGTCCCGTTGTTTCTGAGGGGCCCAGCAAATATGTGGTTATCAAACATTTATGCTTTTTCACCTTCCTGTTTAATTGCGCTCCTTCTCTCTGAAGTCCCAGACTCCTGCCCGCTTCTCCTTAGCTCAGTGCGACATCTGTGCCTCATTTAGCCTGTCTCTGGAAGTTCCATGTCTGTGTGGACTCCCCGAAATTAAAATCTGCTTTTCTCCCGTTAATCTGTCTCATGTCAATTTGATTCTTAGTCTGGCTAGTAGGACCTTGAAGGGGACAGGACATTCTTGCTCCCCAACATCTGTGAGAACATCAGCCCCCACCAGCAGGCATGGCACCCGCCCAAAAGGAAACAGGAAGGAGGGCAGGCGGACAGACACTGGCCAGCGCAGCCATACGGGCTTTGTCTTCTTCTTCTTTCGGAAGGGGAAAAAAACCAAGACCCACTGTTTTAGCTACATACTCCTCAGGAGTGTGAACTCGTGGGACAGAAAAGAGGTGACTCTGTGGGATGAAGTTGAAACAATGGGTCCAGCCCTTCATTTCAGGAAGTCACAAGGTTGTTGTTTTTTTTCTCCCTGCAGTTTGGCAGTCGCTAGGTTCTTGGTTGCTGGCCTTCCCCTCACCCGGCAAGTCTCTCTCCCCAGACACAAGAAACCTCTATAATCCCTGGAAGTGAGATCACAGAACAGTCTCCTGGAAAAATCATGGCACACTCAAAATTTTGCATCCAGCTCACTGTGGATTTGGGCCTTGACTGGATGCAGCACAAAGCCATGGGTCCCAACATTCCAGACGCCATGTTTGCAGAAGAGAGGAGATCATAAAAAGCTGGATAGTGTGTTTTTAAAAACCAGTCTCCCCACAGAAAAATACTTTCATATTGAAGGTGTGAGTGTTTGATGAGAAGATAGGGCATAGCGGTGGAGGGTGTGGGTGCCTCGGCCCCCAGCTCCCTCGCCTGCCTTTCACACTCCCCCCTCCCCTCATTGCCCGGGCCTGGGGGCCCCTCGAGGGCTGGGGTGGTCATCTATACCCACACGAGCCCAGAGTGCCCCTTTCCAGAGTTCCAGTCATGATTTCCTTCCTCTAAGATCACTTCTGCTAAAATAAAATGTTTTTGGACATTAGTTTTAGGCTCTTCACTCCAGTAAATGTTAAGCCTGTTGGACAGTAGCAGGGTCCCTGAGTTTTCTCCGTCTTTTTCCCTATCCTGCTTTCAGAAGATTTGCTTAAAAACAACAAAAGTAAGAGAAAGCAGTAAAATGAGCCCAAGGCAGGGGCTGAGGCAGAAGAGGCCAGCAAGACCGGGCCGGTCCTGGTGGCAGAGTTGGGCCCAGGCCCCTGAGGTGGTGTGGGGGCCACTGTGTGAGCGGCGGATATTCTCCAGGCTTTAAAGCTCTGGACGGTGGGGAAACTGTCCCCTGCTCCCCTGTTCCTCAGTGGGGAAACCCACTCCGTTGTGCAGCAGGTCAGCCTCAGGCCTGAACAGGAGGCCATCGGTGGGCCTCTTCTGGCTACTTGGAAGTCTTGCCTGGCCAAGGGAAAGTCTTTAAGTCCATCCTTTGCACTTTGATTCTAGAAAACAAGGAGCAGGAAGGGCTTGCTCAGGGCCTTTTAGGCGAGGCCCTCCCCTTTGGAGGCCACACCCGGACACCTTCCCTACCTGAGCTGCCACTAAGTAACTTCTTCCTGCTGATGGCATGTTTCCCTCCAAACAACCCTGGAGGGCTGGGGCAGGCATTCTCCCTCATGTTTCAAAAGGAAAGCTAGACTCTAAGGTGATCAGCAACTTGGTCTGGCAGGATTTCGGGGTGGTGAGGGCGTCTTGGTAAAAAGAGGCAGAAAGCGGTGGGGGGAAATGGGGAGCATGGCTGGGTGACCTCTGTGCCCTCGAGGCAGGTAGGAGTTTCTGCTCTTTGCCCCAAGAACCACTCAGACATCCTTGGCGTTCTGTGGGTTAGTGCTCCACGTAACCAGGAAATAAGGCAGAAATCCAGAGACATGAGGAAGGTAGGGAAAGGGGCAAACAGCACTCCTTGGGGTTGGCTGTGAGCCCGCTCCTGGACCTGCTCTGAGCTGAACCCACAAATGTCCTCCCTTGGGGTCCCTGCCTCTGCAGCTCCCACCAGAGCCGGTGACAGTGACTGGGTGGAGTTCCAGGGGCTTCCTGGGAGGGCGTGCAGGGAGGGGTGGGTCCCAGGGAGGATCATGGTTCCTTTGACTAAGCAAGGACCCCAACAAGGGCCTCTCTCCTCAGCCCTGAGGCGGGGCTGGGAAGTGGAGGTCATTTTAAAAAAACAAAATTCAACTGAGTGAATCTGAAGATCTAATTGGCTTTCTTCACAATTCCTGAGTCCGGCAGCATCCCATCTAGCAAGTAGAGGGGAGCTTCTCTGAGCTGAACAAAAGAAAGGGTTTTAAAAACAAAGAGAGGGCATTAAAAAAAAGAAGAAGAAGAAGAAGAAAGGAATTTATTAGCAAGGAGTCCCTTGTTTAGGCAAGTTTGTCCTCCTAAGGGGAGAAGATAGGGCCTATCAGCAAATTTCATAGTATTGACCAGGAAATTCTACGTGAACTTGTTAAAGGTTACATTCCCCGGGGGCTTGACAATGCTGTTAGGTTGGGTATTAAGTCTTGGTTTGCTGACTGGGGGCCTTAATCTACGTGATGTCATTTGGGGCCTGTGGTTTTCCTTTTAACACCACTAAATAATTATCTGAGGCATGAATGAGAGGATTTTGTTGTATTCAGACACACACCCCTAATAGTGCTCAAACCCAGTTCTGTCCAATTGTCAAGGCATGTTCTCTTTCCTCCATCATGCTGAAAACAATTCAATTACCTTTGCTTCAACAGAAAGTGACTGCCTGCCCCCTGTGAAACAATCCTGGGCAGCCACAGTTAAGGAGACACAGGGAGTGGGGAGGAGTAGTTAAGACAGACAGACAAATTCCAAGTCTCATCGTAAGAGCGTGTGCTGTGTACGTGCTGAGGAGCCCCAGGGCGTGTGAAGGTATTACTGAGGGAACAGAGATCACCAGACACTTTCTGAAAAGGAAAGGACAAAACAAATGTAGGTATTTGATGAACCACACATTGATAAAATGCCAAGGCCTAGAGAATTGTGTGATGAGTAAGAGTTCTCACCCTTGAGATTTCCTGTTTTAGAGCCGGATTAGTCAGGGTTCTCCAGAGAAGCAGAACCAGTAGGATATACAGAGATGCACAGACTGAGATGCTATAGGAATTGGTTCACACAGTTATGGAGGCTGAGGATCCCCATCATCTGCTGTCTGTGAGCTGGAGAACCGGGAACGCTGGTGGTGTAACTCAGCCCAAGTCTGAAGGCCTGGGTTCCAGGGGCCAATGCGGTGGGTCCTGGGCCGATCTGAAGGACCTGGAAGCTGGAGTGCCAGTGTCTGAGGACAGGAAGAGAGGGACGTCCAGCTCAAGCAGAGAGCAAATTGGCCCTTTCTCTGTCTTTTTGTTCTATTCAAGCCCCCAAGGATAAGTGATGCCCATCCTCATGCTTGGGTGACAGCAATCTTTTTTTTTTAAAGATTTTATTTATTTATTTGACAGAGAGAGAGAGAGAGAGCACAAGCAGGGGGAGTGGCAGAGGCAGAGGGAGAAGCAGACCCCCCACTGAGCAGGGAGCCCGATGTGGAGCTCGATCCCAGGACCCTGGGACCATGACCTGAGCTGAAGGCAGACGCTTAACGACTGAGCCACCCAGGCGCCCCAGCAATCTTTTTTTATTCATCTACAAATTCAAATGCTAATCTCTTCTAGAAAAACTCTCACAGACATACCCAGAAGTAATGTTTTGTCAGCTAACTGGGCTTCCTTTAGCAAAGTCAAGTTGACACAAAATTCACCACCACGGAGAGGTAATCAGAATTGAACCCAAACATTTCCAAACAGGGGGGTAAGCCTGGAAGCCAGCTTCCTTTCTGGCACGGACCCTGCTGCTCGCTGATCTAGAGCTAGGCTGTCCCGTACCGAAGCCGCTGCCGCACGTGGCTACTGAGCATTGGAAATGTGGCCGGTCTGGGCCGCCATATGGTGTAAGTGTCAAATACACACTGGATTTTGAAGACTTACTTAAAAAAAAAAAGCGCTGTCTCAATATTTTTTATATTGAACACATCTTGAAATAAAATACTTTGTTGAGTTAGATAAAATATATTATTAAAATTAATTACAATTATATGTGGCTATTAGGCAATTTTAAATTACTTCTGTGGCTTGCATTTTTTTCTACTAAACCAGCATTGACCTAGAAGGAAACCTAAGATCCCTTTTCACAATTTTCCTTAAACCAAGACCCCAGGAAGAGCCCTGGGGAGCTTCCAGAATTGTCTTTTTTGGACTCCACCCGCACCCCCGCCCCCCGCCCCGAACCTTCGGGCTCTCTTGATTCTCCAGAGTCAGAGACCACCCGAGCAGATGCCACTAAAGTCAAAAATATTCCTCCCATAGGGACCTCTCCAAAAAGGGCTTGGGAAATGGACTCTTAAAATGGCCCACAGAGATTCTGCACGGAGAGCTCCTCACCCCCAAACAGAGACCAGAAGCACATCTTCCAACTGGCTGTTTCTCTGTGTGCTCTGCGGTATAGCGTGCAAAACCGTGTTCGTAAACTTGGTACGTGCTGAACTAACCCACGTTACTTTTTCCAAGTTGCAGGAATGCTCAGAGCCTATGTGTATTAATAGATATTGTGACTCCCTAAGAGTCAAACATTTTTTTTAAAGATTTATTTATTTGAGAGAGAGAGAGAGAGAGAGTGGGCAAGTGGGGGGAGGGGCAGAGGGCGAGAATCTTCAAGCAGACTCCCGGCTGAGCACGGAGCCCAACTCCAGGCTTGATCTGACCCATGAGATCATGACCAGAGCGGAAACCAAGAGTTGGACACTTCAAGGCGCCCTTAAGAGTCAAACATTTTATGTGACTCTTCCTAAATTTATTGAAGACAGATTCCTCACACCTTGTTTGAGCATCCACCAAACATACATCAAGAAAGGCTGTGTGGGCTCTGTGACTTCTGCCACCACCCGGGTCGTCTCCCTCCCTAGAAGTGGCTACAGTTACCAGGCACAGCCCTCTGGGTCTGAGAGAAGACCGCAGCTGCCTCTAGCTTCTAGAATACTTTGCTCACTGGCATTTGGCAAAATGGCACTTGATTTAATAGCAAGAGGAATTTGCTGATATTCAACCAGGTAAGACCATTTTTCTCTGCCTGGTTTTGATATTCTGTGCTCCAGACCTCGGGAGCACTTAATTGCCCTCTGATTTATATGATTATAAGAGATTTCAAAAAAAATATATTATTTGTGTACTGGGAGTAAATGAGAGAGCTTTATATCAATGCCTAATTCATTCACCTCTGTGGAAAAATATAATCAATTTGCAACAGATAGCTTGAAGATTTACAAAGTGTTGGATTAAGGACCTTACTCAATAATCATCATTTCTATTAGTTCATATCCGGGCTCTAACCTGCCCAGGGTGCGGGGGTCGAGGAGGATGGAGCCTGCCCGTGGCATGCTCGCAGTAAGCCACCAGCAGGCTGGGGCTGAGGGACAGCAGGAGGTGGCCAAGAAGCTCATTTACTTCAATCCATCTTGCTAACATTGGCTGCTATTACATTCTATTCCAGCCCCTCCTCCCCTCCTCGGCCCTGAAACTCTGAGCTCCCTCCCAGATACTCAATTCAGGCCACAGCTGAGCTTCCAGCTTCTGTCATTGGTTTCCCATACCTGGCTCACTTAAAAAAAAAAGCCACCTATAGGTCGGTCTTGCTAGCTCAGGTACTTTCTTACTCTTAACTCAGTCCTCCTGGCTTCATCATCACTAAACGTTTTTCATTCAACAGAACAGAGACACTGTGCCAGGCATGGGGCTAAATGCTCCTACAGGGTCTGCACATACAAAATTGGTTGATTTGGATTTTTTTAAAATTTTATTTTATGTAAATTCAATTAATTAACATAGAATGTATTAGTTTCAGGGGTAGAACTTAGTGATCATCCTATAACACCCAGTGCTCAGTATATCACGTGCTCTCCTTCGTGCCCATCCCCCAGTTACCCCATCCCCCCAGCCACGGCCCCTCCAGCAACCAACCCTCAGTTGGTTTCCTAGAGTTAATGATTTAGGTTTAAAAAAAAAGTCCTGGCCTCATTTGGTTGAATTCATTATTCCTTTGTGTTCTTTTAGCTTCATGACAATGAAATTAAAGTTTGATCCTGATTCGTGATGGGCCACATCGACCAGCTGTCTTTCTTCTGGAAAGCTCCCTCATTATCCTAATGCTGGCAGTGCCCCTGTTCTCCTGAGAACCTGCTTTCTGTTCTCCTCCAGGTGGGTCCTGGAAACTGCTTGGTGGCTGGTTGCGGGGCAGGGCCATCGCCGGACGCAGAGCCTTCTCCGTCTCGGCTAACACAGCAGAGACCCAGTTTCAGCTGACAATCTCATATTGCGGGACAGGAAACAAAAGAGCAATTCAGTCCTTGTGAAAACTTGCCAGATTTCCATGCAATGATTTTCCTTCTTAAAATCACTTTTTGTGTTTCCATCACAGAAATGAACTCGAAGGAAAAGGAGTAATTGCTGGTCTACTCGGAATCACTGGGCCTCCACAACTAAGTGCATTCCTGCATGAATCTATTAATTTCCATTTCCAGGGCTTTCAGATGTAAAACAAATGTTTGATGTAATATGCACCACTACTCTGCTATAATTAAACAACCTCTTACTGTCTAAATTGGTGAAGCACTTCATCGATCAGTATACATTTGGTCCTTAGGAGACGGCTTTCACATTTTCTTGATACATGGGAAAATGGCCACAAGTCTTCTGTAAGATTTCCTGGATGCTGCTCTCCCCCAGGTTACAATAGCAAAAATGTAATGCTCATGTCCAGTGATGGCTCAGTGTATATGTACGTAAAGGGGAGGGAATGGGAGGGAGTCTCCAATTATGAATCAAATACAGCTGACCCTTGAATAGCACGGGGGATTAGTTATGCTGACCTCCATGCAGCCAAAAATCTATGTATAGGGCCACCTGCGCCTATCAATCGGTTAAGCGTCAGACTCTTGATTTTGGCTCAGGTCATGATCTCAGGGTCATAAGATGGAGCCCCACATTGGGCTCCACGCTGGGTGTGGAGCCTGCTTAAGATTCTCTCTCTCTCCCTCACCCTCTGCCCCTCCTGCTCCACTTGTGCACACTTTCTCTCTCTCTCTCAAAAAAAAAAAAATCCATGGGGCATCCGCATGGCTCAGTTGGTTAGTCATCTGCCTTCAGCTCAGGTCATGATCCGAGGGTCCTGGGATTAAACCCCTCATCAGGTTCCCTGCTCAGCAGGGAGTCTGCTCCTCCCTCTGCCCCTGCCCCTACCCACGCATGCTCTCTCTCTCTGTCTGAAATAAATAATAAAATCTTTAAAAAAAAATCCACTTATAATTTTGGATTCCTCCAAAACTTAACTAATAGCCTACTGTTGACCGCAAGCCTTACTGATCACATAAACAGTTGATTAACATATATTTTGTATGTTATACATATTATAATACTGTATTCTTACAATAAAGTAAGCTAGAGAAAAGAAACTGTTATTAATAATATCACAAGGAGGAGAAAATACATTGATAATACTCTACTATATTTATCGAAAAAAAGTTTGCATATAAATCGACCCGTGTTGTTCAAGGGCCGACTGTGTATTCCATTCCAGGACCATTTCCTGAGTTCCTATGCAACACCATTCCGAGCACAATTTACTAAGCCCCTTGCATGTACTAGGAGCCAGTCACAATATTCAAGATGTGGTTCCCTGTTACCCTAACTACGCCTCGTTCATCTGCTTCCTTCTTCCACAAAGTGGGGAGGCTGGATTCCTGCCAGGTCTGATAGCCTGGAATTCACTCTTCACACATAGCCAATAGGAAGCCCGGAGTAATTCTCAGCCACTGCTCCTTCCTTGCCCAGGTGTTGGGGCTACCACATCCGGGTCAGTCCTGGCCCCAGACCCTAGGGCTAAGCCAGACTGGGGCAGGGAGGCTTCAGTACTCCATCACCCCATGGTTAGCCCTCACTGTACACTGCATTTCAGACACCACAGCTTCTGCCTTAGTTCTCTGAAGACAGCCACCATGTCCCACCTGTAGTCATTCTCAGGGCTCAGCGGCAGACAAAGAATCCGCTTGAGCTAGTTGAAGCAGAAAAGGATTTATCACAGGCTACTAAATGGCTTCCCCAATGCTTGGAAAAGCTGAAGTACAGACCCTGGGAGGAGCTCCCCGGAGCTACTCTCAAAGCCACCTAGCAGAACCAGGAGACATTCATGGCCATCAGGGAGGGGTCTGCAGGATCGGCAAACAGCCCCCACCCCTGCTGGCTTCAGAACCACTTCCCTCTGCTCTTGCACACCAGTTGAAGTAGGTGTCTCAGCCTCTGCCTCTCTGGCCACTTGACTCTTTCCAAATTTAACCTCCCCTGTTTGCATCAGGAGGTGGATCCTAAGTGATGCCTAGAGTCCTAGTTGCTGGGATTCAGGGGCGAATGAGGTTTTCACCTGCCCACCTCTGCAGGATGGGAGGGCACAGAGAAACCAGAAGTGCTTTGGAAGACAGGCTGAAAGAGCTGACACCGGGTTTTGTCAGTTTCCCAAGCGGAAACCTGACGCCCTCCCTGTCCCAACTCTATCCATTTTTATCTCCATAGTTGGCTTAATCCCCCAGGGCTCTGGAAACCTATTTCTACTGGCTGAGAACCAGCTGGGAAACAGCCACCTGCTGACAAATGCCAAACCCAGGACTGTTTTGTACTGAACACTTCGCTTTGCTGAGGTCCTAAATTTTCTGCAAAGTGCCTCTTCTCCCCAGCACTCCTCGACAGAGTTACCATTTCATGAGGTGCGCCTCCACCACCTAAGGCCACAGTTTATTGCTCCAGGAATAAGCAGCTCCCTGATCCGACCCAATCAGGGATCTCCCCTTGAAACTATGGGCTGGAACCAACAACGACTGCATCAAACTTAGCGGTTGAAGCTATAAAAAAAAATCTCGGAAGCTCTCAGAGGCTGTGATTTCTGCCATGTGAACAGCACTGACCATGATGAGAGCAAAGAAGGAAGTCGATGGAAATACAGAAGGAAATTCATAAGAAGGAGAGGGAATGCTGAAGGCGTTTGCACCCCTGGTTCCGGTTTCTCCTAACCCCATCCTCTCCCCCGCCCCCCATGCCAGTCTTTTAGCCCCAGGGGATGGTTCTGTGCCCGAGGAGTATTGTCATTCTCCCTCTTTTGCTTCAGTTTGAGCTGGCCTCTGTCATCTGAACCAAGGAGTGAGAATTAATACATATTTACTGAGTGGTTTGAGGGGAGCTGTTTGATTCTCACACATACATGCACACACATGCATGCACACGTGTGTGCGTACACACACTTCCTGACTCTGCCAGTTCTTAAAGCTCCAGTCCTATTACTCTGCTCCCCTTCGTAGCAAAGCCTCAAAAGAACTCTCTGTACTTCCCTTGTCACCTTCTGTCTCCCATCCACGTGGCCTCCATGTCGCCAACTTCAGGGTCATCTCTCAGCCTCTCTCTGGACCTCTCTGCTGCACTTGTCGCCACTGATCATTTCCACCTCCCTGGAACTTTCTTCATTTGCCTGCAGGCCACAAGTTAGCTTGGTTTCCCTCCTGCCTCACCATCGGCCCTGCCCAGTGTCCCTCTTGGTTCCTCCTCATATTCTTGACATCTTAGTATCTGTGCCATCTGTTGGCCTCTTTGCTTTCCTATTCCCTCCCTTGTCCCTCATCTGCTCTTCTCTATCGCAGGAGACCTGGCTAGAAAGCCTGCTTTCCCAGATGACCATGCCTGCTGGCTTCTGCTGTGTATGACTAACTAGAGGCTGGGCTGGGAGACCGAGCAGGGAGCCTTGAGCCTTGTCTCCAGCAGCAGCTTCATTTCATCTTGTGTCTACCTCCTGGGGGCTTGCCAGAGCTCAGCGTCCGTCAGGTGAGCCCAGCCCCTGGGTTCTGGTAACACCACCTCTGCTTTATTCCCAGACAACATGACTATCTGTAGAGAAAATCGGATGGAATCTAAAAATCAACTAGGAGAATGAATGAGTTTAGCAAGTTTGCGACATACAATATCAAGATACAGAAATCAATTATTTATCTATATATTGGCAACAATCAGAAATGAAAGTAAAATCAGTATCACTTAATATCACATAAAAATATTAAAAACTTAGAGATAAATCTGACAAAAGATGTAAAAGACCCCACAATGAAAATCTTTGCTGGGGGGAATTAAAGAGACTTAAATTAATGGAGCTATATACCTTATTCATAGGCTGGTTCTCCACCAAATTGATCTAAAGATTAAAAAGACATAGGGAGAGGTGCCTGGCTGGCTTAGTTGGAGGAGCATGTGACTCTTGATCTTGGGGTAGTGGGTTTGAGCCCCACATTGGGTGTAGAGATTACTGAAAAAAAAAGAAATTTAAATAATAAATAAATAAAATTTTAAAACACATAAGGAATAGAGTCAATACTACTGTAATAACATTGCATGGTGACAGATGGTAACCATGTTTATGGTGGTGAGCATCACATAATGTATAGAATTGTTGATTCATTAGGTTGTACACTTGAAACTCATATAGCATGGTATGTCAACTATACTTCGATTAAAAAAAAGGAACAGTGCCAATCAAAATCAAGCAGACCATTTTTTTTGTAGAAATTAACAAGCTGATTCTAAAATCTATATGGAAATGCAAAGGACCTAAAACAGGTAAGATAACTTTGAACAAAGTTGGAGGATTAATGTTACTCAGTTTCTATAATTATTATAAAGCCATAGTAATCAAGACAGTATGTTACTGGCATAAACACTGACAAATGGAACAGAGTGTAGAAATATACCCACATATACACATACATAGACAACTGAGTTTTGACAAAGGTGCAAAGAGAATTCAGTGAAGAAAGGGTAGTCATTTAAACCAATGGTACTAGACATATGATCCAGCAATTGCACTACTGGGTATTTACCCCAAAGATACAAAAGTAGGGATCCGAAAGGGTACGTGCACCCTGATGTTTATAGCAGCAATGTCCACAATAGCCAAACTGTGGAAAGAGCCAAGATGTCCATTGACAGATGAATGGATAAAGAAGATGTGGTATATATACACAATGGAATATTATGCAGCCATCAAAAGGAATGAGATCTTGCCATTTGCAAGGACGTGGATGGAACTGGAGGGTATTATGTTGAGCGAAATAAGTCAAACAGAGAAAGACATGTATCATATGACCTCACTGATATGAGGAACTCTTAATCGCAGGAAACAAACTGAGGGTTGCTGGAGTGGGTGGGTGGGAGGGATGGGGTGACTCGGTGATAGACACTGGGGAAGGTATGTGCTCTGGTAAGCGCTGTGAATTGTGCAAGACTGTTGAATCTCAGATCTGTACCTCTGAAACAAATAATGCAATATATGTTAAGAAAAAAAAGAAGAAGAAGAAGAAGAAGGTAGCAGGAGGGGAAGAATGAAGGGGGGGGAATCGGAGGGGTAGACAAACCATGAGAGACGATGGGCTCTGAAAAACAAACTGAGGCTACTAGAGGGGAGGGGGGTGGGAGGATGGGTTAGCCTGGTGGTGGGTATTGAGGAGGGCACATTCTGCATGGAGCACTGGGTGTTATGCACAAACAATGAATCATGGAACACTACATCTAAAACTAATGATACAATGTATGGGGATAATATAAGAATAAAAAAATTTAAAAAAAAAACAGTGGTACTAGAACTATTAGATAATCACATACAAAAAAATAAATTTTGATTCATAACTTGTACCATATATAAAAGTCAATCCAAAATGGATCATAGTCTTAAATGTACTACTATAAAACTTCTGGAAGAAAGCATAGAAGAAAATCTTTGTGACTTTGGGTTAGGCCAAGATTTCTTAGTTACAACACCAAAAATAATGATCCATTAAAAAAAAGAAGTTAACCTTTGCTCTTTGAATGACACTGTTTTAGTATATGTGCTGCCGAAGCGAGCACTTGAATGACACTGTTAATAGAATTAGAAGATAGGTCACAGGCTGGGAGAAGATAATTGCCAATCAAAGCAGAAGAAGACTGTTAGAATAAATTATAAATAAATAAATAAATAGCTCAATAATAAGAGAACAAACAGCCTGGTTTTGGGACAAAAGGTTTGAACAGATACTTTACCAAAGAAGATATTTGGATGGCAAATAAGCACATGAAAACATGTTCAACATCATTAATCATCAGAGAAATGCATAGTAAAACCACCGTGGGCTAACACTACACACCTATCAGAATATCACATGAGAGACTGGCCTTACCAGCTGTGAGGATGTGGAGCGACTAGAACTCTCTACCCTGGTGGTGGGATTGCAGAATGGTACAACTACTTTGGAAAACAGTTTGGTTGATTCTTGAAAAGGAGAACCTCCACTTACCATATGATCCAGCCTTGCCAGTCTAGGCATATATCCATACAAAGGCTCATACACGAACGTCGACAGCAGCTTTGCTTGAAATAGTCAAAGACTGAAAGCAATTCCAATGTCCACCAACAGACAAAAGGATACATTCTGGTACATCCACATGATGGAATGCTACTCTGCACTAAAAGGGAATGAACTGTGAATACATGCAGCAAGATGGATGAATCACTAAATAAATATCCACTGAAATAAGCCAGAGAAGAGAGCACACGTGGTGTGATTCTACAAAATGCAAATTCATCCTTAGGGACAGAAAGGAGGTGAGTGTTTTTTTTGGTTGTTTGTTTGTTTAAAGATTTTATTTATTCATTTGCGAGAGAGACAGAGAACAAGCAGGGGAGAGGCAGAGGGAGAGGGAGAAGCAGACTCCCTGCTGAGCAAGGAGCCCGATGCGGGACTCGATCCCAGGACCCTGGGACCATGATCTGAGCCGAAGGCAGATGCTTAACCATCTGAGCCACCCAGGCACCCAGAAAGGAGGTGAGTGTTTACTTGAAGGAGGGGTGGGAGGGAAAAATACAAAGGGGCGTGGTGATCTATCCATGATCTTGATTTGGTGATGTTATCACACGTGTGTTCACATGTCTACGTATTAAATTGTACACTTACAAATACTTGCAGTTTATGGTATATCACTGATACCTCAATAAAAGTGTTGTAAAAACAACTAAGTCAGACCGTATTTGTCCTCTCCCCTAAACCCTGCATTTCACGTGCCCTGAAAGCCAAGATCCTTACCCCGGCCTCACACATTCTGGCTTTCCCCATCCTCGTCTCTGCTCCAAGCACCCTGAGTGCCTGCCTGTTCTTCCCACAACTGTTCAAAAACAGCAGGCAAGCTTCCACATTAGGGACCTTTTTGTTCGCTGTTCATATGTAACCCAAATTTGTTACCCAAATTTCCACGTGGCTAGGTCCTTCGTTTAAGCCTTTGCTAATGTGTCACCTTCTCAATGAGACCCACCCTGACCACATTATTTAACTGCCCCACGATCCTGAGTCCTCTTTCCCTGCTCTGTTTTTTTCCTAGCACTGATCACATTTTAATAAAATAGGTATTTTACTCATTTATTATATTTATGACTTAGTTTGTCTCCACCCCCCGCTAGAATATAAGCTTCATGAATGCAGATGATTTCTGCTGTGTCCATCCCCCCTCCCCCCGATGTATCCCAAGACCTAAAACAGGGTCTGGCACATAGGGGACTCTCATAAAGATCTGTCCAATGAATGAATGAATGAGTAATACATGGATAACACTTGTTAAGGACAGAGGTAACCTACATAAATAGAGTTATAAAATTGAGCTCAGAATATGCTGACAAAGTTTTGACTTTCATGTCCAGAAAGTGCTTCATAATTTTACATGATTGTGTTTTGAGCAGTAGTATTTTCAATCAGTAATAATGCCCCCCCCCAAAATGCTCATTGAATGTGGATGATTGCAAATACAGCTTGCTAACATCTCCTAAGTCAAATCTATAAATAAGAACTGCCCATGAATGGCTTTTCCCATAACAGGCTGAGTTAGAAAAACAGCAATTATGGATATCCCAAGAATGAATAAACTCATTTTTTACATGTATTACCCTTTGAGATAGTAGAATCAGCTTGAGAAATTGAGTGCAATAGGCCACCGAGTTGCTTCAGTCAAATCTGGTTTAGCTCTACTGAAATTTCATCTTCACACAGACAAGGGTACTATGGTTCAGACGCCGGCACGCTTGTAGGTAAAAAGTCTTTAAAGTAATTTCGTGACACAAAAATGTGCCTGTTGTTCTTTCTGATTTGATGTTTCAAGTTCAGAATGCCTACCAGTTTCTGCACAAGAACTGTCTACAGCAATAGTTCTCAAAGTTTGATCGCTATTAGAAATGCAGTTTTCCAGACCCCAACCAGATCGACAAATCAGACACCCTGGGGGTGGGATCCAGACCTCTACAAGCCTTCTAGGGGATTCTGACTGCTGCCAAAGCAGAACCGGGACCCCTGGGTCTACACAGTAGTGAGGTTTGGAAACAAATTCACTCTGGTGTCACTTCTACTGACTGAACTGAAATTAGTGCCCTGAATAAATCAGCAAAATATTCCTTATTTTAACAGTTTTGTTCTTTCTTCTGTTTTCTTTATTTTTTAAACCAGACAACTTTTTCAGGAGGCACATTAAAATTTAGTTAATAAAAAACACTCTTCATTTCCAGTATTCAGCAAAGCCTCATCAAGAACAGAGGAAATAAATGCATTTTTAATATGTTAATACAATAGATTTACTATCCAGTGGTAAAAATGAAGTACGCACACACACACACACACACACACACACACAGAGTGTTTTTATTGATATGTGGAGGAAAAGAAGTCAGATGCAAAATAATACAGTATAATTTCATTTATATAATGTAGAAAAACAGGTTAAACCAAACTGTACTGTTCAAGGAAGCATACTCAGGTGGTAAAAACTACAGAGAGTTGAGAATGGTATTAAAGTCAGAACAGTGGTTGCCTCTGGAGGGAAGGAGGGTGTTTTGATGGGGAAGAGTTATAGGCGGGGCTTCTGGGGAAAAAGCAATGCTCTGTTTGATGACCTGGGTGGTAGTTATGTGGGTATCTGCCTTATAAATAGATTAAACTGTACATGGAAGTTTTTATGCATTTTATTATAGTTCACAATTCAAAACTGTCTTAAAAAGAAAGAAAAGAGTTGATAGTGTTGTGCCCCCTTCAGCTTCAGGAATTAATGTTACCAATACAGGTGGAGGGCCTGTGGGTTTCTCCCTGATTCAGTCCTGTCTTCTCCCCTTCACCCAGGGGAGTTGTTCTGAATTTGCTATTTATGTTTGTGACTCATTTCATCTATTTCTGTTATGTATGTGTATATGTATGTATGTGGCCTTAACTAATGTATGTCCCTGTGTTGCCTGTTTTTAAACTTTATATAAATAATCCTACACTGAATATATTCTACTGCAACTGTTTCACTCAAATTGCAAATTCATGTGGATTCATATGACTATGGTCATTCATTATGCTTTGTTTAGCTAAGCGCATTATCTGTGGGTATTTGGTTGTTTATAGATTTTGTTATTTATTATAAATTGCGCTGTTATGAAAGCTTCTTGTGCATATGCCATAAAATTCCATCTATATGTATAGAAGATGATATTGTTTTAGATTTATATAAATTACAGAAATATGTATATATAAATAAGCATATAGAGATACATACGCAGAATATATATATATGGAATTTCCTGGTGTGTGTCTGATGGTGGATTTCTCAGCCACATGGTGTGGTTACATTGAACTTGATTAGAAATTGCTGACTGGTCCCCCAAGGAGGTTGTGCCAGTCCACATTCCTCCCAGCAGGACACTGTGATCATAGCCCTGGCATACTGGGACCGTGTTACGGGTCTGAAACAGGATCAAAAGTTAGTTCTAATCTGCATTTCCCTGTTCCCTGACTTGATGACCATCCTTTTACATGGCCATTTATGTTTCCTCTTCTGTATATGGCCTGTGTATATGTGCACCCTTTTTTATATGGTTCCTCTTTCCCTTCTTTAAGTTCTTGCTGTCGAGAATGTGTTGAGCGTATTTTCTCCCAGTTCATGACTTGACTTTATTTATCTCTCTGGATTGTGTCTTCTGAGAAATGGAAATCTTGGTTTTTAATGTAGTTGTACTTGTTTATTATTTCCTTCAAGATTTATACTTTTTGTGTCTTATTTGTAATTTTTTCCATGTCAAATTTATAAAAATATGATTGTACAGCATCCTCTAAAGGCTTTGCTTCTCACATTGATGTTTGTTCTGTCATATGAAATGGGGCTAAGGGTCCACAGCTGAGGGCTGGCTTACTATGCCACCAACGGTCCCTTTCTCTACAGACCATCACTTAGTATTTACTTCTGGACCAAATAGCTAAATATGATGCTGTTATACTGCTCTTCCTCAGTTTTCCAGTTGTAGACATTTTCTACCAACTTCCTAGTAAGAGGGATGAAATGTCACTTTTTAAAATTAATTAATTAATTAATTTATTTATTTATTTATTTATTGAGAGAGATAGTGATAGAGAGAGAGCATGAGAGGGGGAGAGTCAGAGGGAGAAGCAGACGCCCCGCCGAGCAGGGAGCCCGATGCGGGACTCGATCCCGGGACTCCAGGATCATGACCTGAGCCGAAGGCAGTGGCTTAAACAACTGAGCCACCTAGGTGCCCTGAAATGTCGCTTTTTGACATGAACTTCTATCTCCTCTCCTCCACATCCCAGAACCTTCCATACTGTTCTCCCCACTACTTTCTCCCCGCCCCTTGGGGTGGGAATTCCTAATAGTTGGTTGTTAGCTCTTACATATCTTATAGTTTTCTTATCTCTTCTCTCCATTTCTAGAAGGTTTCCTCAACATTATTACACAGCCCTTTTAATAAACCTATTACTAAGGCCATCTTATTTGTCACTTCCAAGAGCTTGTCTTATTCTGTCACTGTTCATGTTTCATGGCATCCTGTTCTTGCCAGGGACGCATTGTGTCCTGCCTGAGAGCAGGATCGTGTAACAGTTGGAGGTGCGGGAGGGAAAGCTATAAGGGGACTGGGCTGGGGGAACCTGGGAATTCAGGTTCCCACAGAGACATACTGCCACCCAATTATGTCATTTTAAATGTTCTTTTCTTTTTTTTTTAAGATTTTATTTATTTATTTGACAGAGAGAGACACAGCGAGAGAGGGAACACAAGCAGGGGGAGTGGGAGAGGGAGAAGCAGGCTCCCCGCGGAGCAGGGAGCCCGATGCGGGGCTCGATCCCAGGACCCTGGGATCATGACCTGAGCTGAAGGCAGACGCTTAACGACTGAGCCACCCAGGCGCCCCCATTTTAAATGTTCTAATAGACATATTTTTGAAAGTGCAAAGGAGGTTGGAATTCATTTTGATAAGGTATTTTATTTAACCCAATATATTATTGTTTCAACATGTTATAGATTTAAAAAATTATTAATGAGATATTTCATATTATTTTTTGGTATGTCTTCACAATTTGGCATGTATCTCACACTTAAGCACATCATCATTCGGACTTGCCACACTTTAAGTTCTCGGCTGCCTGTGGCTGGAGGCAATGGTGTTAGGTAGGTCAGGTCCACAGGGAGCTCGACCAAGCCAGTAGGCTCATTTCAAAGCTGCCTTGACTCCTTCAAGAGCTTCCTCTCCAGCCCACCTCCTGTCTTTCTGGAAGCTGCCCCCAGCACTCTGCCCCGCTCCCCCTGCCACCCTGGATGGTGGCCCTAGAGCACTGCTCCATCCCAGGTCCCTGTCTCGGCCGTGCCTCGCTGGCCCCTGCCCACCTCTGCATCGTCACCTCTCTTGGACATCATTTGTGTTACTTCATTTGCTCCCAGTTTCAACCCTTTAGAAAGTGCTGGTACACCCAGGGCTCACTCCCTGTTCTCCTCCTTCTACCAGGGCCTGTCATCCTTGGGCTCCACTTAAGACCTCCCGCTTTACCATAGCAGCCTTGATACCCCGGGCAGTGGCCCAGCTGACTGGCCTCTTAATCTGGTTAGAAAAGCTGCAGCCTAAAGGTGTCATGGCAGGCTGGAAGGAGCTCATCGCTGATATGGTGAGTACTAGATCCAACCTGCAACTAGCTCTGGGTGGGGTGTGAACTCCCAGATGGGTGGCCAGCTCTGGTCATGACAGGCTCAAGAACTGGAGTAGGCTTGGGGCTACAGTGTCTAGGGGCTGGACTCTGGCCTTTGCCCTGGTAGAGAGAAGGCAAGGCCAGGAAAAATGCAGTAGGGGCCAGCAGGAGGCAGAAGAGATGATGCCCCCAGGGCTCAGGGGGCAGAGGTGTGGAATGAGACCCAGGGTACACAGGAAGCTCTGAATGCCCCAGACCCCTGAGGAATGGAATGGGCAGGTGTGCCTGGTGAGTCAGCCTGGGGCCCCTGCTGCCCTCCCGATGACTTACAGCTCATACAATAGCCCAATTGTGTCACTGAATGTAGCTATGGCTTGGGTTGCAACCCAGGGACTCAGCTCAGGGACCTCTAGGGACAGAGAGAAACAGCTATGAGAGAGGTCTTTGTGCAAATCTGTCCTGCAGGAAGGAGCCCAGGGGTCACAGAGCATGGCTGTGGCTGAGGAAGGACAATGCTGGACAAGAGGAGATGGTCTCAGCAATTCGTTTGGACTGATGGCCTGTGGATGTCAGAAAGTGGCAAGAGGAAAGCTTATCCAATCGGTTTGGAATTGCTGTGCATTTTAAGTAGGTTTTCAGACAAAAGACTTTGTAAGTCTGAAGTCTAGGAGAGGTTAGTGAGGTCTCAAGATACTGCAATGATTTCTAACCAAGTGAATAATTAGAATGCACTTGCCTTTTTATTGTTCTATTGTCATCACATGCAAGGACCTATTTGAGACTGTTGGTAAACAAAATGAAGAGTAGCTTGGCTCTCTGGGGGCTGACAGCTCAGTCTCCCCTGGAAAAAAGTTTAACCCATTTTTGCAGAAGGTGAAATTTCTGAACAGTTATTCTAGACCATGTTTAGACATGAGAAATACAGAGGCATTTCACAGCTTATTTCTGTGAAACGGGAAGTTAAAATGTTCAGACAGAGATGTGGGTCTAAGACCAATGGAGCCAAGTCCTTTGTCCAAGGCACCCAAGAGTGGTGTGTTTTCATGGGTACCAGCTTGCAAGGAGTGCTTGCTAGGTGTTAGCCTCTTGTCTCCTAGAAGAAATAGGTGCGGGAAAATTTTTTAAGCTCAACACTATGTTCAAATACTAAAAGTAAACTTTTAGTTTACCTCTGTTGTCCCACTTTCAGGTTTCTCTAGCTCCAGCTGATTCATTAATGCTGGGTCTGCAGCCCCGCTCAGATTCCCACCTGATTCTTTATGGAAACCAAGGATGAATCTCACCTGGACCCTGAGAGACTTCTTTGCTCCTGGGTGGACCCCTCACATTCTTCCATTCTGACCTTTCTTGTTAGCGTCCACTGCGTTGGCCTCACTACATCTATAGGGACACCTTTTCCTCAGCTTGTGTGACCTCCAATGGGCTCAGATGGAAACCCAGTGTGAGAGTGGGGTCCATTCTCAGAAAGACCGGATGCTCTCCTTTTCCTTGTCTTCCCCTTCCCCCTGCCCACATGGCTGCATTCCATGGACATCATTCTGTCAGGAACCCTCATGCAAATTCATTTCTACCTCACCTCCGGTCATACATTCACAGAGAAGTCTGAATCTAAATGGTAACTTAAATATGGGACCCCCACTAGTAATGAGAACTTAAATCCTGGGGGAAACTCTGTAAGGTGTGATAAGATGCCAAACTTAGACTCAGTTTTGGCAGGTGTCCCAAAGGCTGTCCTTTTTGTTTCTCTGTAGGTTAACTTCGTGACTTGAAGCAACTTACAGTTTCAGCTACTGTCTATCAACTACTGACGGGCTCTCCTGTGCTTTCCTTTATGCTCTCTTTCCCTCTTCCCCTATCAACTTTGCTATCTGGAATTTTATTTGTACATTGTCAAGGTGGACAACATTTCTATGATGTCAATAGCCACATCATTTCCATGCTTTTTCCAATTAACGACTGTGACATTCTCTCAAAACTCAGATTAATTTTGCTGCCTTTAAAGTACTTGTTGAATTATCTCTGTTTCTTCAGTTGTTCTATTTTTGGACTTTAGTGTTTCTCCTCATATTTTCTTTAGTATTGATAATTAGTGGGTTTTGGTCACCTGCTTCTCGAATGCCAGTTTTGTTTACCAGAGCCTGCCTCAGGTGATAGGCAGATACTTATGGATATCGTTAGTTAACATTAGTTATCACAGATAATGTTATTGCCATGGAACCTATCATTCCAGAGTTGGGACGCATCCATCAGGTATCCCCACGTACACTCATACATAATTCCATACCACTTAGATTCTGCAACTGCACTTTGGGCACCAACAGAGAATCTTCACAGTAGTGGAAACCTCTGGGGCGGGTCCTCTAGAACAGGAAAATGCTGAGAATATGGTCTGGCTTGGGCTAATTTTGAGTGCAACCAAGAAAGGCAGTTGGAAACATCCAGGAAAGAACTTCACTGCACAAAAGTAGGCACAGATCACTAGAGAGGATGGGACTTGGAAGTCTCATCAGTATTTATCTCAGAAAATAGCATATACTCTCTCAGCTCTTTGCCATCAGTCTGCGCATCTGGAATTAGTACTTCATGAAATATTTATTGAGCCTATAGTTTATGACAGACACTATCTTAGTCTGTTCAGGCTGCTATTACAAAATACCATAGATTGTGGGGCATCCGGGTGGCTCAGTGGGTTAAGCGTCTGCCTTCGGCTCAGGTCAAGATCCCAAGGTCCTGGGATCGAGCCCTGCATCGGGCTCCTTGCTCAGTGGGAAGCCTGCTTCTCCCTCTCCCTCTGTCCCTCCCCCTGCTCATGTGCTCTCTTGATCTCTTTCAAATAAATAAATAAAACCTAAAATTAAAAAAAACCCAAAACAAAAAAAAACCAAAATACCATAGATTGGGGGGCTTATAAACCACAAAGATTTTTTTCTCACAGTTATGGAGGCTAGGAAGTCCCATGATGTAGGTGCCAACAGATTCAGTGTCTGGTGAGAGTTCTCATCCTAGTTTATGGATGGCTCTTCTCTCACTGAGTCCTCATATGGTAGAAGAGCAGGGAAGCTCTCTGGGGTCTCTTGACAAGGGCGCTAATCCCATTTGTGAGGGCCCTACCTTCCAAATGCTCCACCTTTAATATCATCCCCCAGGGGGCTAAGATTTTAACATATGAGCTTTGGGGGATGCGAACCTTCAGTCTCTAGCAGACTGTGCTAATCTCTGGAGTCGCAAAGACAAATAGGACACATTCTTCACACAAGAAGCTCACCATCTCAGGAGAAAACGAGAATGGACCCATTACAGTACAGTGTGGTAAGTACTACGATGAAGATAAGCACAGGTCCACATGAGACCACACATGGGGGTGGGGGGCTGTAGCTAGTCCACACTGAGGAGGGGGCAAGCCTCCTGAATGGGTGGTTTCTGAACTGAGTCTTGGGAGACATCCTTAGGTAAGAGAGGGTGGCAACTGGGGATGGGAAGATGAATGGTCCAGGCAGAGGGAAGGGCAGAGACAAAGGCTTGGAGGCATGAGAGAGCACAGCAGGCCCCAGTCTGAAGATAGCACGTATGGCTGGAGGTCTGGCTGCTGAGGAAGAGGGAGCAGAGCATGAGGGGATAAGAATCTGGGAAATGTGTGTTCCCAGTGCTCTGGTTATCCATTGCTGCAAAACAAACCACCTGAAACAGTGGCTTAGAATGATAACAATCTTTTACTTTACTCCCAAATCTGCAGTTTGAGCAGAGCTCATCACAGAGGGCTTGTCTCTATTCCACATGGAGATCAACGAGTTGGCGCAACTGAGGGTGGGGGATCTGCATCCAAGATCACAGATCTCCTTATACAGCTGCCAGCCCATGCTGCTGATTGGCTGGGAGTCTGGCCAGTGAGGAGGGCCATGAACCTTGGCTTCTTTCCATCAGGGCCTCTTCATGGGCCTGGTCTCCCTTGTGGCACAGTGGCCGTGTGCCCAGGGTGAGCATCTCAAGACAAAGAGCCAGGTGGAAGCTGAACTGGCTTTTGTGACCTTGCCTCTGAAGTCATGTAGCCTCATTTCTGCTTACTCTATTGGTTAAGGCAGCAGGAAAGGCACCCGGTTTCAAGGGGAGGAGACCTAGCCCCCATCTCTTGACGGTTGAGTGGCAAACTTCCAAAAAAGCATGTGGGACTAGCTATTTTTAGAAATGCAATCTCCCACATGCAACAACTGTATGCAAGGCAGAATGTAGGGGCTTGATACTAGAGGCAAGGAGATCCATTAGGACATGTTGCAAGTGAGCAAAGAGCAGACTGGGGAGATGGAGATGTATTCCAGAGTCTCCTAGGTTCTGGAGGTCAGGAAGAGAGGCTCAGCAATCAGGGAGCAGCACTGGCTACGATCCATCTTGCCAGAGGGACACTGAACCCTTTGGTGGGTCAGTCTGTGTGTACCGGCTCTCGGTTCCCTGGCCTCGGTGCTAGGCCAGCTAGGGGGTGTTGCTGTGTGCTGTCCCCACATCAGATGGGGCCATGGTTTCTGTGGTCCCAAGGAAGGCTAGGGTGCCGCTCACAAAGGCCTACTGTTGTTACTGATTGATAATAACACCGGGACCTTGCTGCCCACAGAGACAAATCCTCCCCCGACACCACTGCTGAGAGAGCGATTTTCACCTGGGAGGAAATGAGAAGGTCTGGTCCACTTTCAGAACATGGAAACTCCTCATAGTGGCCTGCAGAGGAGGTAGAGGACACTGACCTCCAAATGCCTGGCCACCCATTCAGTGGACGAACAAGGACATTCAAGATAACATTCAAGAATGTTCAAGAACATTCAAGATGCTTCTGAGAAAGTCCACGGACCTTCAATGGTCAGAAACTGAAGGATGGAAAATAATACTATTCAGCTTGTTTGTGAAAGACAAGAATACCTATTGGGATGTTTACTGTTTCCTTCTTCCCACCAGGGGTCACCTATCTGTCTCTTGGTTTTTGAGCAGCACATACCTTCCTCTCTACCAACCTTGGAATACACCTGTGCTCTCCCACCTGGAAGATGACACCTTCACCTCACTCCCACCAGCAGTGAGCAGGAAGCCCAGGCTGGGCTCAGAAGCATGGCCTTGGCTTTGACCCCATTATCCTGGTGCCGAAACCTAGCTGGTTGGTCAGCAGAATCCCACCATCTCTGAGACCTTTGAAAGTGCATGACGACCCCTGAGACAGGCTCACAGAAGGAGGTTCTACCTAGCAGCAGCACTGAAGTTGTCAGGCAGAGCTGTCACATGCTTTTTCCCGATGCCAGCAAGACTAAGTCTTCAAACAATCAAGAGCCCCTTGCCATGGCATGCCCCATGTGAAGGATGGCCCTGCCCAGTGATCTGTTAGAAGAAGCCTATGGCTGCGGACACGGCTGATAAACACTCTTCCCATGGTCCTCCTACATCTCTCTGAGCCTCACTGTCATTGTTTGTAAATGCAGCGGGCTTAACCATCCATGTCAGTGCAAACCTTTGAAGTACATTTTTTTAAGGTCAAGGATTGGCCGAGGTCATCCAGATGAATCCAGTTTTTTGACTTTCTTCTCTTCGATGATGTTTCCCTTCTCTCCTTCTTGATCATTCACTGTGATTGACAGGTCCTATTTGGCAGCCACAACCAATTATCCTTCTGATTTGGTTACTTCATCTTTCAATATCACATAGACTTCTGAGTTCATGGATCCCTGGGGGTCTCTCTTCCTTCATCAATTCCTCTTTACTCTCCCCTTTATCCAGTTTAAATCCCGTGGTTTACCTTTATAACCTTAGGAGAGGGTATTTTATCCAATGTCATTTGGTCTGGCAAGTGGTAATTTAAGTAAGAAAGCGTTTAAAAAGTAAAACTATTAAGTTAAAATTGGGAAGGCCAAAAACTGACACATACACTTTGAACACGTTACTGTGGCTTACAACAAATAGATGGGCTTTCATTCACCAGTCTTTGGAGTTAGGTCCATGCCTTTCCTTTGAGAATGGGTCTGCTGATGGGAATTCCGCACTGCTTCTCTCGCATAAGTCACTATAAATCCTCCACTACAAGCTTGTTTGGTTTTCTTTAGAATGGAGTGAACACCAGTCCATGCCTGAGAAGTGATCTGAGTGCAAGTGTGTTCTTACAGCAGCATGTAAGCCTGGAATAAACAGGTGCTAAAACACCCGTGAGCCCTGAACAAATAAAAACACTTCTCGTTACATAGAGAAAACAGTGGATAGGGTGGGTGCTCAGGAGTGGCACCTGCCTGCCTCCTGTGCTCACCATCTGCTGGGGGTCCAAGCCCACAAGGCCAATAAAGAAAGCCCTTGTGCTCTTCGAAAGCTACTCCCCAGCACTTCTTCTCTCCTCAAACCCTCATCTCTCGGTCTTCTCAGGCATCCCTATCAGCTTTGGCCTTGCCTCCACCACTGGAGTGATCCCAGAGCCAGACAAGGCCAGGGGAGACTCAACCAGGGCTAGATGTTTATTTAAGACTTGTGGCAGTTGAGGAGGACAGATGGGACAAGCATCCCTGACAGAAAGGGGATTCTCGCCACAGAGATTAGGTGCATTTAACAGCATGGACGCAACTGCAGGCCTCCCCGAGTAGTGAAACAGTCAGCGGTCGGTTAGGCTGCGGACCACTTACAGGAAGGGAGTGACACAACCACGGGCAGGGCCCACACCCCCATCCCCTGGGGCCACAGCAAGAACCCTGTCACTGTCTGGGCTGGGACCTCTCTGCTCATAAAAAAAATCCCTGCAGCTGAGAAGGCAAACCCAGAAACCTCTTAGGAAACTTCTGCCAACATCGTTGGGGATAGGTACGATTGCTTTTGTAGCTAAATATTTCTCAATTTGGAGAAGACTTTAAATTACAGATATGTTCGCTGGGATGAAACTATAGCATTAACATTTTCGAGGTAAGAAAATCCGTTGTATTTGATAGCTTATGTATTTATAAAATTGAAGAAAATTTGGCCTGTTAATTTAAACCATCTAACTGAATTTAGACTTTTGAATTTAGGTTGGACTCTTAGTAAATGTACAAACAGCAAAGGAACATTTAAGAGAGCTTAAGACTCACTGTATTTTTAAGTTTAGTTTATTAGATTTCCAGGGATTACTTAAGTGCTTGGAAAGGTTTGTTTGTTAATTAGATCTTTGAAGTACTTAAGACAGGAAATTGAATTAATAGACAGATAAATGCAATTTAAAATGCTTAAAGAAAAAAAAAATGCTTAAAGGAGTTTAATTCCATGTTAATATGAAAATAGACATTAATCAAACTAATTAAAAAGGATTGCTTCATGTTGGGTTTATAAAGAAAATAAGATTTGTAAACTGAATTAAGAAACTTAAGGTAGAACCACGGTTTGGTAACTGTATTTTTTTTTTTTTTTAAACTCAAGTAACTTCCTTCTGGATAATCTTACCTATAGATTCAAAAGCCATTTTTTGAGGACACAAAAATCTCCCACTGCTAGCCTCATACTGCATGGGGAGACAGAAACCATCAGACAGGCACCCCATCACCGTCTCATTATCGAATCCACAAGCCAACTCCATCCACTATTCCTTCTTCCAAGTAGCAACAGAGTCTTGTTCCTTCTGTCATTGCTCAGTTCTTTTGCTCCCTCTGTCCCTCGCTCCTCTGGGTGTCCCCTTTCCCACACCATCAGCTTTGCACCAGCATGCAAAGAAGCTAGCACAGGGACCAACATGCAAACATTGGTTGGACCAAGAGCTACATACATACATGAAAAAGGATGGATGTCTAAGGGCTGTGGTGACAGAGCTATTGTGAGTCCAACTATCTCAGGTGGGTTGGGTTGCCTATCTCCATCCTAAGGGATTAAATTCATTCATTAAAGTCACAGGCAGAGGGGAGTGGTGACTGTTGGGACAAGATTGCATTCTTTATTGCTTCACTTGGCTGATTGTAAATGTTAATTATTTTCTAGAATCAATTTCCTTTTAAGGCTAATCTCCAGTCTCACGATCACTTGCTTTCAGATTTCATTTTTTTCTAAATTAGGGTAACCTGTATTCTCTGCATTACACCTATGAATTAAGATACATAAAAATTAACCTTTCAAGGAGGGGGGTGGGAGGATGGGTTAGCCTGGTGGTGGGTATTAAAGAGGGCACGTTCTGCATGGAGCACTGGGTGTTATGCACAAACAATGAATCATGGAACACTACATCAAAAACTAATGATGTAATGTATGGTGATTAACATAACAATTAAAAAATTCTAAAAAAAATTTAACCTTTCAAGATAGCATAATGTAAGTTGAATGTACTTGTTAATGTCAAGAGGTGTGTGGGTTTGAGAATATGCAGACACTCAAGTTTAAGCTCATGCATGCAGTTATGAACATGAAACTGAGCTTTAATGATGTGACATTTTCCTCTAATCTTTACAAAAACATCACAGTAATCATACTCATTAGTATGGCTACCATTGAAAAGCCAGAAAATAACAATTGTTAGCAAGGATGTGGACAAATAGGAAGTCTTGTGCACTGCGGGTGGGGATCTAAAGTGGTGCAGCCATTGTGGTAAACATTATGGTGATTTCCCTAAAAACTGAAAATAGAGTTACCATATGATCCAGCAGTTCTACTTCTGAGTATGTGTCCAAAAGAATTAAAAAGCAGGGACTCAAAGAGATATGTGTACGCCCATGTTCATAGAAGCATTATGCAAAATAACCAAAAGGAAGGGAAGCAACCGAAGTGTCCACTGATGGATGAATGGATAAAATATAGCACATACATACAATGCAATATTATTCGGCCTTAAAAAAGGAAGGAAATTCTGACACCTGCTACAACATGAATAAACCTTGAGGACATTATGCTAAGTGAAATAAGCCATCTGCAAAAAGACAAATACTGTATGATTCTACTTATATGAGATACCCAGATTAATCAAAATCAAAGGTAGAACGATGGTTGCCAGGGATTGGGGGAAAAGGGAATGGGGAGTTGTTGTCAATGGGGACAGACTTTCAGTTTCAGAAGATGAAAGAGTTCTGGAGACGGACGTGGTGATGGTTGCACAACAGTGTGCATGTACTCAGTGCCACTGACTGTACAAATAAAAATGATAAAGATAGTAATTTTTTAAAAGATTTATTTATTTTAGAGAGAGAGTGAGAGAGACAGCGTGTGTATGCAAGCAAGAGTGGGGGAAGGGGCTGAGGGAGAAGGAGAAAGAGAATCTCCACTGAGTGCGGAGCCCAACGTGGGGCTCGATCTCATGACTCATGAGATCACAACCTGAGCCCAAATCAAGAGTCAGACGCTTGACCAACTGAGCCACCCAGGTGCCCCAAGATAGTAATTTTTGTTACGTGCATTTTACCACAATTTTTTTTTAAAAAGTCACAATAGGTCACAGGGCACATTTGGTGTCCAATTTAAGGGGTTTTCCAGAAATCCTAAGGTGGGTTAGACAGATAAGAAACAACAGCTCTACCGAGTGAGACACTGACTCAATTTCAGATGCCATATGACCTTTTTCAGACACAGAGAGAGAGATGCAAGAGCCTGAGAGACACAAGCCTTCCCTCTAAGGCTTGCATGTGCAAACTCGGAGTAAATCAAAGTACCACTGGGTCTTAGAATGTACTCTTTATAGCTAATGTTTGATTATGTCGAGGCTTCCTTCTAGCGTTTTAAAGTGGTTTGTTTAATTCTTATTTAACCAGAGGGGAGGATGTTATTTCATTTTATAGGTTCTCTTTTTCTGTTGTTAATCAACCAACAAATATTTGTTAAGCACCTACTATGTACAGAGAGCACAGTATTAAGAACTTTGAGAAAAGTTTTTAGGTTGAACCATATGAAATTGCCAATATTCAACCACTTTTGACCTGAAAGAAGGGGCAATTGCATACAACTGAACCTAAACTCGGTTGTTGATAACCTGGGGAGAGAGAAGATAAGCACAGACACACCAGAGAGGTTGGCGATGAGCAACAACAACAAGTACAACAACCATTACGACCAGTACAGCCCCAAAGCCAGATGAATGCTGTAGGTCTTGTAGAGAAGAGGCAGCGGGATGGAGGAAATGGAGGAGGGACTGGGACAGTGGGGCTTGATGGGCACAGGAAGTTACTCATTTACCAAAACGGCTGCTTGACGGTGTGCAGACGCAGGGAGACGGGCATGCCTGGACTCCGTGTGGAGTTACCAGTAGTGATGAGGAGGCCCTGGGGAGCTGAGGCTCGAAGTGGAGTGGGAGTGTGTGGGCAGTCCAGTCCGGATTTCATCATCTCTGTCGGACGAGGGAGCTGCTGAGCACTTAGGGGCTAGGATGGAAGCAGAGGTTCAGGAAGAACAGATGGTTGAGTGAAGACATTAGGTGAAGATAAGTGGGCAAAAGCTGCCATTTAGTATAGCAGGAGCTGTGAGAAAACTCTTGGTGGTTGAGAATAGCAAGTGGTGGATGAGGGACAGATGAGGACCTTACAAAGGAAGCAGGTGCTGTGGGGTTGAATGAGGTGGGGCTACATGAGAAAGGCAGAAACAAGTGATACCGGTGAAGGAGGGGATGAAGTAAAAGTGGCTTAACTAAGTATCGAAAAGTGACAGAGCTGCATCTAGAATTTTGAAAGAAAAAGGATGTGATGTGTGAACGATATCCAGCCAAGCAAGCATGCTTTTTCAAGAGCAACAGGAAGGCGTTTTTAGACATGAAAGGTCTCAAAGCACATTGTTCTTTTCTCTTAGGTTGATTCATTCAGTGCCATTAGACAAATATGTACTGAATACCTACTATGTGCCAAGCACCGGTCTATTTTCGTTGCACTAGGTAGCAAGGCAAATAAACTGAGTTCTAGCTGTGGTGTGTGTGTGTGTGTGTGTGTGTGCGCACACACACATAGTAAATAATAACCATAGCAAATAAGTGAGCTATCTAGTATGTTTGAAATTGTAAGTATTATGGGGGAAAAAAGAACAGAATAAGGGTGGTCAGGGTACGCTTCATTGAGAAGGTTCTAGATGACCCAGGTTACAAATTCTGGATTTCACAATATTCATTATGCTGTTAAATGACTTCACTACATTTTTAATTTGGCAATTATGATTTTAACGTCATTTTTCATAAAAATATTGCCTAAAGATAAAATTATTTTCTAATACCACCAGGAAGCCAAGCAAAGTCCAGAGCAGAAATCTTTCTCCTAAATATTTTTCTACAACCAATACAACCAATTGAGCATGGATTTTGTGTTCACCCAGTTTTGGCCCATGCAATTTTAAATACAAAAGAATTTTTTAAATGTATATTTCTTTCCAATAATTTATATCCATTGTAGGAAATTTGGGAAATATTAAAAAGTGTAAAGAAAATACAACATTTCCAATTGCTCAAAATGATTTCTAGGTAATTTTGTAGCCAATAGCACCATCCCCACCAAGAAAATCGATCACTGAGAAGTCAGAGGCTACACCTGCAGTGTGGGTGGACCTTTCCCAAAGAAGAGCTCCGAAAGCCTGTTTAGCAAAGGTTGCACCGCTGAGCCTCCAACACCTAATATGACCACTGTGATTTAAATGCTATTTGGATATCTACGTTCTGGTTAGGCAAATATTTTCATTGGTTTCATTACTTCGAGGTCATTCCTTTCTTATGAGTCTTTACTATGCACAGCGCTGGAAGGGAACTGCTTGCTTTGTAGAAATGAATACCGTTAGCATCTGAATCCAATCTGTGACTAGATGGGAGTTGGAGGTTGAAATCATTTGAATACGGTGCCTCTGTGGTTCGACAAGCAGATGTGGTCTGGAATCTTGGGTTACCTTGGGCTTCGTTTAGATAATAACTTAGCATAGTAATCTATTTTTCCCTTTTCATTCAGATCATTTAACAAGCTGTACAAAGGTTCTAAGCATGTTGCATTATTATGCAAAGCAGTTCACCTTATCTACATGTATAATAATGTCTGACAACTATAATATCATCCTGAAATGGCTATGCAGAGAGTGCAGCTCTGTGCCAGTGTTTCTGAGGCCGTTAAGGTACAGAGGTCTCCAAAAGTGGCGGTCACACTGCTGGAGAGGGGCAGGGCCCGGGCTTACTCCCAGGGCAGATGCCAAAAGGGTTTGACAACCACGAAGATAGGACCACTGCCTCTTTGCACTTGGGGTTTCCCCAGGCCATGACCTATTCTTGGAAAGCCGCATGCCCTCACCCATTAGCAGGAGCTGGAGTACCAGGCTCTGGTCCTCTGGTAACTGACTTTAGCTGCAGAACCTGGTCCCCAAGCTGAGGAGTTGGCCAAACGCCCACCCCCTGGGGAGGAGGCCATGCATTTTAAAAATCTGTCAAAGTGAGCTTTTATACCAGCTGTCAGGCTCATCCATCTTCGGTAATAACTTCCTGTCAAGTAACAGGATCCTCCAAGGATGGAATGAATCTTTCCAGCTAGCTTGTATGGCTAGGAGCTGTGCTATGAGAAATCCACATGGAGGTTAAGACAAATAAAGATTACTCTTTCAAAAAAGACCACTCTAGTTATTCAAGGTCTGACATTTCTCTGTATAGGATCCAAAGGAAGGACACGCTATAGAAGGTGTGTGTCGTCAGTAATGTGAGCACAAGGGGGTGGGAGCAGGTGATTTTTCCAAAGGTTTCAAGTAGACTAGAACAGTAGCCAAAGTGTAGGCCTCAAACCACCTACATCAGAATCTCCAAGGAGCATGTTAAAAATGCAGATGCCTGCCCTTTGCCCCCCTTCAAATTGGAATTGGTGGTTGAAAAACTGCATAAAAGAACATTTTTGAGTGGTTGGAACTATAAGCCCTCTAGATCTGAGTGAGCTGTACTTAGAAGAGCAATGACCAGTGTCCTCAGGGCAGTGGGAATAGCTTTTGTTGAGAAGAGGGCATTAGGGACTGTTTGCACTGCCCCCAAATTCATGTTAACATCTAATCCACAATGTGATAGCATTTGGAGGTGGGACCTTTGGGAGGGAGTTAGGTGAGGGGGATGGTGCCCTCACAAATGGAACTATGGCCCTGATGAGCTAGCAGTCTCTCTGCCATTTGAGGAGACAACATAGCGGGTCAGATGTCTGCATCCCGGAAGAGGGCTCTCATCAGAACCTGACCACACTGGCATCCTGATCTGGGACCTCCAGTCTCCACAACTGAGAAATCAATCTCTGTTGTGTATGAGCCATTTGGTTTATGGTGTTTTTTTGTCTGTTTGTTTTTTTTATAGCAGCTCGAGCTAAGATAGGGGGCGGAGGTGTTCTGACACTGGTTGGCCTATTCAACTTTTGCCCACTACACAATGACTCTTGTGTTGTCAGCTCAGGCTAAGAAATATAAGGAACTTGGAGGATGTTCTACCGCCCCCCGCCCCCCCCCCACCGCCCCTTCGCCAAGGAGAAAACAAAAATGTTTGCTCCTCAAGGGAGGATTTTTTTAGGGATATGAGTTTGTCGACTACTTGAGGTAAGAATGTAAGTTGAGTATGGTGCTTGGTATAGCTAAGTATGGCTCTGGGGCCTGGGCTTCTAATGAAAGATGGGTCACATATTTAGAATGAGGAGTTTCTTGGAACACATGTCCTCGCATACTTGAAGAGTCTACGTTCTAAGGAGTGGGGGTGGATTGGCGCTGACCCTGCCGGTAGGGGCCACGCTGAGGGTCTCAGGGTGCCAGACGTCTGCAGTTGGGCTTTCTGAGGAAGCCCGTGGCTGGTGGAGGCACCAAAGTTCCAACAAATGAGGAAAAATGTCAAGTAGATTATGTGACACAAATCGGCCTGACCGGCATTGATGAGTGCTGTGTAGCATGTCCTACGAAGTTGGTCAAGTGCTCTATCCCAGATAATCCTCACACAAGCCTGGGAATCGCCAAGATGGGAAGCAGCCCCGTTTGCCCGCAAGCAAACCCGCTCAGAGGAGCTGGCTGGTTCGCTTGAAGTCACAGGGTTAATAAGGATAACCGGGCCCTCCCACCACACTTGGCTTTGGCAGCAGCCCCCAAGTCTGGAAGAAGGATACTGCTTCATGGGAGAGCAGACAGCAGCCCCGCAAGGTGTCAGACAGACCTGAAACGACTGTATTAATTACACGAGTGGTAATTACACGAATTACATGCCTATGGCGGAGTTCTAGTGAGAAAGTGCCCAAGACCAGGCCTGGATTTACCAAAATGTTTTATTTTAAAAGAATACTTTCAAGCGTTTCTAGGCTCTCACAGTTCCAAACTTTGGTCTTAAAATTAATTTGGCATTCTGATATCATGTGGCAGAAATGGTAGAGAAGTAGTTTATAAACCACTTCACATATAGAAACCAAAGACAAAATTGTACTGGCACCGAAAATACTTTGTTTGAAATGTCAGAGTTTCAGTAGACCTAAAGATTCTAATTATAATTTAAGACTATAATTTGTGATGCACTTTGGGAGAAAACATGGCCAGTTTTAGCTCCCTAGAAACATGATTTAATAGCATCTGGCACTCGTCACGTGTGAGGGCTTGGTAGTTCAGGGCCGTAACTCAGCAGGGCTGTTTCTGAAAAATGAAGGCACATTGAATGCAAACAAATGAGCAGAGTCACACAACTATAAAATGACTGCCCTTTATTGTCCTTTGCCGTCTGTGCAGAGGCAAGGGAATGGAAACTCAAGATCTGTCCGGGAAATCTCGGACATGCAGGAAGGTGATGGCAGAAGGGCCACCTGGACAGAGCATCGGCCGTCCACACTCCAAACCACACAGGGACCCTGCCTGGACTGGACTGCCTTACCCACCGTCAACAGGTTCACACTGTGGCTATCAATCTACCCTCCACCGGTCCACCTGGTGCCAGGAAGTCCAGGGATGCTGGAACTTTTATAAATATGAATCCTGATCTGCCCCAGGCAGCTGGAGGACTTCCCATGGTGGTGTGGGACAAGATTGAAAATGACGGTCAATTTTAACTATAAGCCTTAGAGAAGTTCCTGAAGCCAAAATGTCTATCTGTATTGTGTCCTTTAATTGCTTGTTTCTTCCTTAATTGCTATGTGTAAACCCAAGTCTTTCAGCTATCCAGACACCCATTTCATTATATGGAGGGATTCTAACATCAGGTCAAAATGGAACAGTGAGACCTGAAAAAGTCAGAAGGACTTATAATTTCCAGGAATAAGGTATAGAATAGATGTGCTTTGTCTAAAGTAATGATCCACTTCACTCACCTGGATATATATTCTTATGGAACTGGGTACCCCAACTCCAGGTACCAGACCCAAACGTCTAATTTATATCAAAGGCAACAAAGAGATACAATGAACTCACAGAGAACAGGAATGGGAGGTTAAGTGCAAGCTCTCACCAAATCGCTTCTTTCTCCTGGAAGCCCCCCTGGGCTGATGTTGGAAGGGTGCGGGACCAAAGCCAGCTCTCTGGGTTTGCAACCCTCTACGACCACGTACCAGCCATTTGTGCATTTACTTTGTGCCCCATTTTCTCCATCTATTTAAGGGGGATGAGAGCAGGACCACCTCAGGGGGTTGTGATGAGGAATGAGTGAGGGCGCTGTGTCTGCGAGTCTGGCATAGACGGGGCGCTGAACACACATGCGCTGTCATTAGCTGTGCCGTAAGGCCACAACTCCTCTGTGATGTGACTGTTCCCAGTGCCTGGCACGTTGCGACTGTTCGAGATCTGCTTACCAACTGAGAGAATGAAAGTAAGACACGGGTGGAGAGAGAAAAGCTGGTGCTGAGCAGCGTGGCTGACCAAAGTTTGGTACAACATTTTTTAATGAATAATTTCCAAAGAGTAAAGTTACGACCAAGCTTGAGATTCTGCTTTCTCTTGGAGTTTCACTAATTAAAATTTATTATTTCAGCATACAAAATACGTGGTGGTAGAAAAAGAAAACAGGCAAATAATAAATTTGTTAAACTCCTCTCTAAAAATTGTTTCCCCATAGGCACTGAGTGTCCAGTAAATGCTAGAGCAATTACTCTCCCAGATCGGACTCTGAGTTTTCCCAAAGATAAATACACACATAGTCTTGTCATAATACTTTTTTTTTTTATTACAATATCCAAAAAACTGAGTATGCAAGTTTAGGAGGTCTCAAGACCCCTTCTTCAGTTGTAGGAATGTGCCATCTCAAGACTGTATATTTAAACTATAAAGAAGTTCAAATGTAAAGAAAAAAGAAAATGCAATTTCTTCATAAACATTCTGTGTCTCTTACTACCAATCACATATTCTCTTGTAAACCCTGAAAAATTCCCTGTAAAGCAAATAATATATATATATTATATATATATATATATGGTGTGTGTGTATGTGTATGTGTGTGTGTGTAAAGTGTACAGTAGCTCCCCTTCCCCAAAGATCAGCTGTTTTCCTTAATCATCTGTATTAGTGTCAACAAATGGCTACGGATACATATTATTTTGAGAATTAAATACATAATTGTGAAATTTAAACAAGCCGAAGGGCGAGAGGAAAAAGCACTATGCGGATGGCACATCTGGGGGATAAACGACCACAACATCTGTCTTTTTGAGTCACGGGTCTCGCTTCTGCAGACTGACTTTCAAGGAAATTCTTTTATTGCAAGCATAGCCCCGAAGGCACTGGACTTTCCTCACTACTCTCGTATCTGGGGGTTCTGGTATTGCTACCAGCAGGCGTGTCCACTCCCTGGACGGTCTGGAAGCCACGCAAGGGCAAAGGGCACGGAGTCACGGCTGCCAGGCCCAGGGCCACGGACGTCTGCAGGAGCGCCCGACCCCCGCTTTCTGTAGTTCACTTAATTAACGGCAGCTTCGGTGCGTTCCAACTGTGCCCGATGTCTGTTTAATGAGGGGTTCTGTTAGCACGAACAATCTGAACAGACTAAGGCTGTTTTCAGTTGAGCAGGAGTGAAGTGATCGAACATCGCCCTCTTCCACCTCCCGTTCTGGAAACCTGGCCGGGAGGAGGGCAGGCCGGAAAGTGGGTGTCAGGGCCCGGCCTGGCAAAGGGGAGGCGAGTGGAAAAACGAACCGACCTGCACGCAAAGGTAAACGAGGCAAAGGAAGCCAAGAACCGATGAACCACCGGACCGAGCGGAGCCCGCCGCCGGAGGGCCCGTGAGCGCGGCTTCTTCCTGGGGCAGATCCGCCGGGCTCTGGGGACGTGAGTGCGGCACCGAGGGCCTGGAGGTGGCAGGGGCTGTGGGCGGGGCCGTCACTGCAGCGCTCGGACGAGGTAGAGCTTCTCCCCGTGCTCACTGGTGAAGATAGGTGCCTTTTTGTAGTGTTCCACCAACTCGTCCATGGTGTGAAACCGCCGCTGCCCGATGCAGTAGACATTGTCCACGAGCTGCACCTTGAAATGTTTGTTCTTCCCTGATGCTTTCAGAGACACGGAGAAATCACTGGGCTGGGGAGGAAACGGAACACGAGTCAGGAGGGGCCACGCGCAGGAGACGCGGGGGGAACGCACGCACGCACGCACGCACGCACGCACGCCAGCCAGCCAGCCAGGCGCGGTAGTATCCAGCGCGGCACCTGAGGCTCCCAGCCACCCAGGGGCCGTCCGAGGTTCGCGTGCTCTGAATCCAAGAAAAACTGCATTTTGCTTAGTACAGCTTCCATGCCAAACATATTTTAGTTACTCGAAAATTGGGGACCCCATACATAGCACATGGGATACCAGTGTTACCCTGATGCTGAAGAAACTTAAAATTTTTTTATTTGCCAACCTATTTCTGATAAACTGGGAATTTTTAAAAAGTGGTTTGCATGTAGGCAGCAGCTAGAAATCTCTCTTCCTCGGACTATTAGAAATGAAGCCATCAAAAATTTTTCTAATTCTAAGCTATTTAAAAATAAATACTTTAAGAGCAGTTGAAAACTCTTGGCTGCATTTTAAACATGGTTGGTAAATCCCAGGGGGATGGCTGTACTATGGTTGAAGCGCAGATTTTATTGAGAAGTGTCTGAATTTCTGACTTACTTATATGTGAATCAATTTTAGAAAGATACCATTATTGTTATTAACATTGGTCCTGCCTCTTATGAGACACTGACTAGCCAGTGCAGCTGATGGGGAAGTAGGAGACTGGCCCCTACTTTTCCACCCCGAAGAAGCCTCCCCATTCTCTCTCAATCAAGGTAAGTTCTTCCCCTCCTTTGCTTGCCATACAGCAGAAAGCTGACAGTTTCCAGTGACAGGAGCAGAGTGTATCCCAGTAACTGCACTGTAATAAACAATTTACACGTATGTCCTATCCCTTCACTATGCATTAGGCCAGGTGGATCACGTCTTCTCCACTGCTGTATTCCAGAGAGCTGTACAGATGGTGGGAGCCTACTACAGTTCTTAATGGAATTCCTAAAGCTGGGTTCAGTGCTTCTCAAAACCCAGCAACTTCCTGCTGCTGAGGACCACCCAGCTTTGTGCCCTTCCCACGGGGACAAAATTAACAAGCACCTCAGCCACTGTCTTTTACACGGAGCTTACAAACCTTTGGTCCAAAGTGTGCAAATCTTGCAAAACAAGTGAAAATCCCATGAACCAATGACATCCCAGGGAAATGGGTATCCAAGGGCATTCAACACTGCAAAAGCACCACAGGGCTCACCTACCAGTCACAGCTGCTACCGTGCAAGAATCGAGAGACAACTGTATTCACAGTTTGTATTTATGGATCCCTCTACCCCAAACAGACCAAAGAGAAACAAACCTTTGAGAGAAAAGCCCCTTATCTCCGTGCTAACCCCGGGACTTGATGCCCCGGAGGAGACCCAGGAAGTGCTGGTAGGCTGGACCTTCAGGAAGACACAGAAAGACTGATCTCTGATTCAACCTCACGCTACATAGGATTTTCAGAATCATGGCCATGAGAGGGTCTAGGGGGTGGGGAGGAGGACACAGAACTTGGAAATTATTTCCTCCACTATACCTCTTAGAAATGAATCATGACAAACCCTGATGTCACAGATGATCCTGGCAACCCGCCCTGTCAACATAATATTCTAAATGGCACAAAACATCTTTCTAAGTCATTCTAATCAATTCTCAAATCATGACTGTTTTCATGGGACTGAACAAGATGGATGCAAGCTAGCCTCAGTGTCCTCCATATTATTTCCAAGTTGGTTGCTGTGTATGGCCCTGAAAAAAGAACCAAGTGAAACAGGTACTGCCTGACATGTCCTCCACATGGGAGCAAGGCCTGGAGCACCCGCATCACTGTCTCTGTCACAACAGTTATTAGTCCTAGTGCATCAGGACACCGCATCCCTACGCAGCAGTACATACAGCTTATGAACCACTCACCCCTCTCCTGAGGGCTTCAGGTCTTCCTTAAAGCAATGTTTAGTTTCAAGCTTCTATTACATTATATATCTATACATATATGTATATATGTATGTATGTATGTATGTATGTATATATATATATATATTCTGTGCCAGAAGTTTGTGCCTTTAGATGAAGACGGAAGGCAATCTCACTTTTATAGTTTAGCACAAGCCAGGCACTGTGCTAGTTTTACAGATCCTTTAATCAATTCACAGATGAAGCAGCATCGAAGTTGAGGTAGTATGTGAGTCAGGGTAAGTACATGATAGACCCAATTTTAATTAAGCCAAATGATCAACAGATGACTTACTGAACAGGGAAATGTGCTTTTAATTTAAGCTCCTTAATTTAACACCATGGCGTGCCACGTGTATTTGTGTGTTACGGCAGTAGGGCCGATGCAGCGGAGAAGGTACTTTTTAATTTCATGGGCTCTTGAGCAGAAACCTTCAAAGTTAAGGACATAGAATGAACCCAGTTGATGTCAAGCAGGAATGCTGAGCACTTGGGGGAATTCTCGGTTCATCCCGAGCGGATTTTCCAATCGACATCACTAACTAGCACCTAATGAAGCCTGAAGATGAGCTAGACCAGTGGTTCTCAAGGTGTGCTCCCAAGACCAGTACCAGCAGCAGCATCACCCGGGAACTTGTCAGAAAAAGCAAATTCCCAGGCCTCGCCCCAGACCTGCTGGATCGAACTCAAGGGTGGGGCCCAGCCATCTGTGTTTTAACCCCGGCCATCTGTGCCTCAGTGAGCCATCCACGGGATGCTGATACAGTTTGAGTACAGAAATGCAATCTGCGCCAACCACCAGCAGTGTTTTCAAATGTTCAGAGCCATGGGAAAAAGATACAAACATGCCTGATGAGTAGCCCCTCACAGCAGGGAGATCTGTGGCCAACCTCACCCCCAGGCTGCGGATGCCCTTCTGATTCTGTCCTAAGGAGTCAGGCCCCGCTTGACATTCCTGTGCGGAACTGCCTCAATGAAACAGCTGGGATGCTGGTGGACAGAATCTCTTTTCCTTAAATTGGGCCAGTTCCCTGGGTCTGACAGCGATGGAATGGCTCCACACCCAAAATAACCCTGCCTCCAGAGAAAGAGCACGAGGCGGGGGAAGACCCCTGGGGAGGCGATGCCACCAGCCTTGTCCACACCTTGTCCATTTTCTGGAATGACTTCGGGGAGTCAGATGAAAAAAACCATGCCACGCTCCCCTCGACTGGCAGCGGTGTGCTGATACTGTGCCTCTGCACTCCACCTTGAAGCTAGCCGGTCAAAGGACCTTGACAGGGTTTTGTGTGAATACTTACGTTGAGAAAGAGGACCCCAACAGACTCCAGCCCCGCCTTCTCTCTCCACACAAGTTTTTGTTTGGGGGTGTTACTGATCTGAAGACACAGGCCCATATGAGGTAACTAATAAGCTTTCCACGCTGGGGCCCAGGGCTGAAGCCTGTTGAGTGTCCCTCACTGGGAGGCCAATGTGCCACAGTGATTCTGAGGTGGAAAGTGTGCTGGACTGAGGAACTCCTCACGGTTGGTGGGGGTCCAAGCCAGTACTACTGTTTTTGCATCATGGAGAAGATGAAAACAGGCATTCTTAAGAACTCCGCAATCTCATGGCAGGAATGTGCTCTAGAGAAGCATGCACATGTGTCCCAGAGTACAGGTTTAGGAATGTCCAAGCAGGATTATTTATATGATTTGTACACTCTTCACGTCCACCAACAGGAAAATGGATAAAAAGATGAGGTATATACTTCATCAAACAATGACACAGATGCATCAACATGGACTAAATAAATCTCACAGAGTATGGACCAAAAGAAGGAAGAATAGCTACAGTAGGATGATACCATCTATAGAATTCAAAAGCAAGCAAAGCTAAAATGTACTGTTTAGGGATACACACATAACAATCAAGAAAATGATTATCATAAAATTAAAGGTAGCAGTTACCTCTAGTGGGAGGGGTGGTGCAATCAGGAGGCTAATCTGGGGGTGGGCAGTAGCTTCTAGAGTACCAGCAATGTCCTGTTTCCTAAGTTTGACCTGGGTTAATAATATACTTAAAAGACATTTCCTGTGTGTTATGTGTTCCAATAAAGAATTTTTTTTTAAAGATTTTATTTATTTATTTGAGAGAGAGAACGAGAGACAGCACAAGAGGGAAGAGGGTCAGAGGGAGAAGCAGACCCCCCGCTGAGCAGGGAGCCCGATGCGGGACTCGATCCCGGGACTCCAGGATCATGACCTGAGCCGAAGGCAGTCGCTTAACCGACTGAGCCACCCAGGCGCCCAATAAAGAATGTTTTAAAGGTGCTAAATTGGAAGCAAGGAGACCTGTCTTGGCTATCCACTAGTCAGGTGGCACTGGTACTTATCGCTTCAAATACCGCCTCCACCCTCTTGCCGACCTCTCCCCCCTCCCCATCCATTCTTTTGGGACACCAATTACATGCATGTTAAATTTCTCACCTGGGTCCTGTAAATCTCAGTTCAGCCTACCATAACCGCATACCATAAACTGGGTGGTTTAAAGACAAATTTACTTCTCCCAGTTTTGGAGGTGGGGAAGTCCAGATCAAGTAGTTGGCAGGTTTGGTATCTGATGAGGGCCTGCTTCCTGCTTCACAATCCTCTCATGGTGTCTTCGGAAGGCGGAAGGGCAAGAGAGCTCTCTAGGGCCTCTTTGATGATAGCACTAATCCCATTCATGAGGGCCCCACCAACCTAATACAATCACATTGTCCCCAGTAGGGCCTCAGCATGTGACTTTGGCAGTGGTGAGGTGAGACACACATTTAGTCCATGGCAAAATCTCTTGTGCTCTTTCTGTATTTTCTGTCCTTTTTGTGTGTGTATCCTAAAATCTCTAATTCCTCCCATTTACTAATCCTTTCTTTGGCTGTGTTTAATCTACGGTAAACTCACCAAGTTCTTAATTTCAGCTATTGTATTTTTCAGTCTTATAATTCTCACTTTTGTTCCTTTTTATTGCTTCTAATTTTCTACTCAAATTCATCTTGCTGAATTTCTTAATCCATATACCTTAGAGACCACATTGACACATTCAAACTCTGGGCTTCTGTGGGTCTCTTTTTGTTCTCTTTTCCTCCCCTCTTTGTTTTTGGTAATTCAGTCTTGTGTTTTGGTACTTTAATTTGAATGCTGCATACTAATATGAGGTTTGAAATGGTGCTAGTGTCCTCCAGAGAGGATTTGCTTTTGCTTTGGTACTCAGTGACAGTGGGGCAGAACACCTTAATCCAATGAGAAACAGAACTGATGATGGTTAATTTCAGGTTTGCCTTTGCATCTAGTATGTAGACTTTGGGGAGTCCATACTAAAGGCCTGGATTTTTTTCTGGGGCCTTGTCTCCTGCGTGGCCTTGACCTCCAATTTTTGCCCCCCAGCACTGTAGGCTCCTGAAAGACTACTTCTTGGTTGCTTTTTGTTTCACGGTTTCGTCCAGCTTTTCGAGGTGTTTTTGGCAGAAAGTGTTAGTCTGTGAGAAATTAGTCCACCATGACCAGAAGTGGAAACTGGTCGTGTGACATTGGACAAGTGGTAATTTGTTCAGACTCCAGGTCTCTATTACAGTTACGCTATTGAGAAGCAGGATAGTTGGCTGTATTAGAGGCTCGGGAACCAGGCTGCTTGGGTTCATATTCTGGCTCCTTTAGTGACTAGTGTTGTGACCTTGCGCAGATTTCCCAATGGTTTTCTGCTTCAATTTTCTCAACCACAAAACAGAGATAATTCCTGATATTGGGAAGAGACTGGAACAGTTTAATAAACTACAGTAATGTCAGAAGTACAACATCTTCGGGGAAATATTAAGCAAACACTGTCATTTAGGGCTCTTCTTTAAGTTCCTTTTATGAAACTTTATAAAGATAGCAATCAGCATCTTGTCAATATTTAAAAAGATTTCTTTTGACTAGAATTTCTAGAGAATACTTAACTTTCTAAGCTAACTAGAAGAGGTCTACTTCCTATTGCAGAAGCACCACCTTTTACTTCACACGTGATCATGCTGTCGTCCTTACTTGCTTATATCTGTCTCTCCTACTAGGCTCCAAGCTCCCTGAGGAAGAGGCTCATTTCTATCTCATTTTTATATACACAGGAGAAAGAATGGATCTGATACATAAGCACTAAATAGATGGCCACTGAACTATCTGCCACTGAGTATCTTTGAGGTCCCCTCCTGATTTTCAGCAGAGGGAAAATAAACATTATCAACATGACAGGTACTTGTTTGCTCTTTCTTTAAACAACCAATGGTAAAGCTGTGTCTGCTGAACTTTGTCATTTTCTATTGTCGCCTTTCTTACAGTCTTGCCTTCTACCTGGGGTACCATATTACTTGTCTATTGCTGTGTCACACATCATCCTTAAATTCAGTGGCTTAAACAGCAAACATTTATAATTGCAGTTTCTGTGGCTCAGGAATTTGGGAGTGCCTTAAACCTTGAGCTAAAGCCACTCAGCTCCTAATGGGCTGTAGTCAAGACATCATCTGAAGTCTCAACTGGGGATGCAAAAGCTGCTTCTAAGAACCAGGACTGCTCACATGAACCACTCAGGAGGCCTCTGTTCTTGGTCTTATGGGCCTTTCCACAGGGCTACTTGAGTTTCTTCACAACCTGCAGCTGACTCCCTCATGATCAAGTGATCGGAGAGAGAGCAGAGCCAGAATGTCTTTCACAATCCAGTCTTGGAAATCACCTAACATAACTTCCACCACATTCTGTTCATTAAAAGTAAGTCATTAAGTGCAGCCCCTCCTGAAGGTGAGGCAATCTGGCTCCACCCTTTGAGGAGAAGGGTATCAAAGAATTTGTGGACACCTTTTTAAGCCATCACAGGTACCATATTTGTTAAACTTTCTTTGGCTGCACTAAAATCTAATAGACTCAGTCCTGTACCTTCTCTTCCATTTTGAAACATCTGCCTTCAATTCCTGTAGTTGAGCTTCTTCCCACTGTCCAAATTTCCTCCCTTTCCTTCTCCAAATGCTATAGTTACTCTGTATCATTTCTTTTCACTGAACACTGTGCTAACTTTTGAAATTTTCTAATATCAGACCATGTCTTCTTGTTCTCTCCTTCTGACTGTCCCTTAAAGGAATGATTTTTTTTCTATTCTCATGCTTTTGAACCAGAGATTATGAACAATTATCAGTTGGGATAAGCCATTCATTCTACCCGCCCCGCCCCCCCTTTTTTTAGGAAGTCATTTTCCAAGTGGAATGGGAGGATAATTACTAGATTGGCAGAAAATCAACATCTCTCAGGGCTTTTACTAATATATTATTATTTTTGTTTAGGTTTTAGGTCCCCTATTTGAATATAATCCCTCTAAGTAGTAGAACTTGATTTAATCCCACATGTCCACAATAAATGCACTGACTTACGTATTTCCCATTCTGACCATCTCTTCCAGTTTTCATTCCTTTAAGTAATTTTTATATCTCACCTTTTTGCAATTTCTGCTCACAAATAACCACTTTTACAAAAGAAAACCAAAGAACACCCTCTTTGATACTATTTCTATTTCTACAGCTTCATCAACTTGATCCACTGTTTCAAATATTTGCTGTAAAGCACCTCTGCATTTTTATAAAACCGATACCCTTGTCAAATATATTTCTCTCCTTTCCTCAAGATTTAATCACTATTTTCTCATTGATGGAGAAAAAATAGATGCTGAGAACAGTCTGTAATGTCCTTTATTTCTTCTTCCATCCCAGATAGCTTAAGTATTAATATTGATTTTCTTCTTAGCACGTGGCTGGGAAGAAATAACAGGGAAGGGTGGGACCTTGCTCCCAGGCACTCCTGATTCTTAGAACTTCTTATCTTTCACTTTGGAGAGTAGAAATGTCGTTTGTGTGGTTCGCCAAGCCTCCCAGGTACACTCTGGACCTATTTCCAGTCATGCTGGTTTTTGAACATCAACAATTTATGCATATATTCAACAGTCCCACTACTTCCAAATCCAGGTCACCTGGTTGGTTTCTTATCAATAGCTGGATCATTCTTTCCTTCTGTTTGGTAAATGGATCTCTCTCTTTGTCCAGAGAAGTAGTTCCTTGACCAAAAAAATCTGAGTGCCAATGGATTAGAGGCAAACTCTATTCCACTGATCAATACTCTCTCTGTTCTTATCTCAAAAAAGCTGCCTTTTGGTTTTATCATTCTGTTAGATCACCTGCCCTGGTTGTCTAATATGGCCTTCTTTTAATCAAAATTGACTCACTGTCAATACTTAGGCCACTAGCTGTCAACTGATACTACTCTCTGTTTCTACATCCCCAGATTATCTCTTCGATGGTGCTTTCTCTTCTTCTACGAAATGTGTCTTTGAAGTGTTTACTCCACAGACCTGAAGCCAATCCATGTGACATGATCAAACATTCTCATTCTCTTTTGAAATAAACTTTTTTACAGAACTCAGTCGTCAACCACAGAACAGTCTATTAATCTTTAAACGACAGTGTTTAAAGTTAGTATATGCATGTGTGTTTATCCCTCCCTACTTCCCAAAACATATTTCCTAAAGTTAAATGTAAATACTTCAGAGTCTGGGCTTTTAGAATATTGTCCTTGTCACTCATCTTTTTGCCATGTCATGCCCAGTGTAAATGATCAAAAATAAATGACATTCAATAATTCATTTCAGAATCTTACCATATAACACAGTGCTGTTCAAATGGGCTGGAACCAATTTCATATGCCACAATTCAGTGGTTCCCAAATCTGAGCATCAGTGTCACTGGGAGAACTTGTTCACACGGAGGCTGCAGGGCTCCGCCCCAGAGACTCAGATTCAGCAGGTCTGGGGTGAGGCCTGATAATCTGCATTTCTAGCAAGTTCCCTGGTGACACTGATGCTTGTCCAGCAATCATACTTTGAGAATTATTGCCACCAGGCTAAGGAAAATTTTACATGTGTCTTTTCCCATTTGTTTGCTGAACTACTCATGCTTGATTCTGTCATATTTCCAGGGACTATAATCTAGTGGGAACTTTCAAAAAGGTGAAACAGAATGCACTAAGGAAGAATGGGGTGAGCGGGCCAGTTTGTATACAATTCCACTTGTAGTTACTACCCGCGAACCTAATTCATAATGAACCGCTTTCTGTGTTATCAACTCCGCGGGGTAACTCTAGTTTGTTACTCTACCAGGCTCTTGCCATGCTATGGAGGTCATGGGGAGGAGCTGCTTAGTACTAGCATGAGAAACATCCCCAAAGAAGCAAACAGTGAAGCTGAGATTAAGAGGTTACATGCTGATGCAAATCAAAACCACATAGCTGTCTCTTCACACCCATTTGGGATGGTTATCGTGGAAAACAAAAACCAAAAAAACAGAAAGTAACAACTGTTGGCGTGGATGTGGAGAAACCCCGTGCACTGCCGGTGGGAACGTGCTATGTGCAGCCGCTGTGGCAAACAGATAGCAGGTCCTCAAAAAATTAACCAATGAATTACCATTTGACCCAGCCATTCCACTTCTGGTATACATTAAAAAAAAACGAAGGCAGGGACTCGAAAAAATTTTTGCACACCCACATTCACAGCAGCATTATGCACAACAGCCAAAAGGTGGAAGTGACCCAAGTGTCCATCAACAGATGAATGGAAAACAAAATGTGGTCTTTGCATACAATAGAAGCTCATTCAGCTTTAAAAAAGGAAGGCCATCCTGTCACAGGCTGCAACATGGATGAGCCCCGAGAACATTATGTTACATGAAATAAACCAGACACAAAAGGGCAAATACTGTATGATTCCACCCATATGAGGAGCTTAGAGCAGTCAGATTCCCAGAGACAGAAAGGAGACAGAAAGTAGAAAGTCACCAGGGGCTGGGGCAAGATGGAAATGGGTGGTATTTAATGGATATACAATCCCAATCAGGGAGGTTGAAAAAGTTCTGGAGGTGGATGAAGAGTGATGATTGCACAATGTGAATGCCCGTATTGCCACAGAACTTAAAGATGGTTAAAACAGTAAGTTTTATATTATGTACATTTTGCCACTATAAAAAAAAAACATCTCTTAAAGTTTCTGTGAGGGTCTAAAAAGCTTTGTGCAGTTTCGGTGGAAACAAGAGGCATGTGACCGAGGGACCCAAGGCATCAGGACGGGTGAGGACACGTGCTCCTCCCGCCATGGAGGCTAAGCTGCAGTCGTCTGGAGTGCAGTCTCCGGCTGCAGGGGCACTGAGAGGGGCAGGGAGGGGACGGGGCCCAGCGCACCGCTCCTAGTGAGGGCACAGAGGTGGTACACAAGAACTCAACATCTCCTTCAGATCACCTGCAACACCTGGTGACCCTAATTAACGGCTTTTCCTGGGAGGGGGGCATGCAGGGGGGCATGTGGCTGTTGGAGACAGGGCTCAGACACACCTCCTGATCCAAAAATGTGGGGAGCATGCTTTTCCTTTGGCCTGGGGTCAGGCAACAATGATCCCTAAACTTTACTTTTTTCTATGAATCACTTTTTTCTTGACCTTCCAAAAATGCTACAGTGATACAGCCTGGCTTTGGCTGGGACACCCACTGGGCCCTCTTAGAATATTTGAATATTGGTGGTATTAGTAAGATACCCTAGGAAGCTTGTGTGCTGGGCAAGCACTTGCCTTGCACACACCTTGAGACCAATGTATACACTTCTCGCGGAATTCCTTCTATACATTGCAAAGAAACAGTTTTCTAGGGACACTGGGTGAAGACCCCTGGCAGGCAGTCAGGGTCCTCAGTTTAAGGAGAGAAGACATGTGAGCTTGCCTTCCAGGCGCTTACTTACACACAAGAAAATCATGTTTCTGTTTACCAAGTGTCGACCAGAGCCAAACTTAAACATTTCCATCCCGGTTCCTCAGCCATATCTCACTCTCCAATCCTGAAGGCTGAAGACAGCACGGGTGATTTTCCTTCACCAGCAGAGAAACCATATCCGCAGCAGGGAACATGCCCCTGGACTGGCCAGTGGGCACCTCCCGGGGCCTGCAGCCTCACCTGCCCTTCGCTCTGTATCTATGCATGTGTGTGTTGTGAAAAACAAACCGCACAGTTCACAAAGATCCTAATAATTTCTATGCTTTTCTTTCATTGCTAATTTAGTGGCGTGATAGTTGGATTACTGGGAGGTAAGCCTAACTTCTACCTCTTGCAGAAACCAAACGGAAGTCTCCATCCAGAAGACAAATACATTTAGTCTCAGTCTCCGTCCAGAAGACAAATACATTTAGCTATTTCTATAGCCACAGCTAAAAAGAAACCGAGTTAAAACAAAACAAAACAAAACAGACACCACAGAGGCTTACACTGGTACTGCATGCATTTGCCATATAAGCCTTTCTAACAGATAAAGTGCTAAAAACTTCCTTGACCCAGTTTTTAAAAATTTCCATTACATCTTGAAATGTTTTTGGGGAAAAACATTTCTTACAGGTACTGGTGATTTTCTGTGAGAGCAACATAAATATTTAGATAAATAGCAGCTCATGATCTAGGAGATTTTTATGAAAATCTTTCTGAATACTGTTATGGATAAATTATTTACTTTGACATATTTTTTTGTTTTACTTTGAAAGACTTGTTCTTCAGTTGCCAGTGGTTATTGGATGACCATTTCTCTCCCCACTTTGTTTGCAGGCCTGAAGAAAGAGTGTCTGGACCCCCCTCATGGCAGCAAAAAATATGCCAGAGGCCACGGTTCTGATTCAAGCTCAGCAGTGCACTTAGCACAACCCCAGGAGAACACAGGCATGGACAGAGAACTTTGGAATCTTTAGCACTCTTCACTGGTTGGCTGCTGATTCCCATACTGAATCTATTATGCACATTCTGGATAATTAATTCATTGGTTAACGCAGAGTATTTCTTGGAGTCCCACCAAGGTAGTGGGATTCAATGGCCAACAACAGCACACAATACGCACTCCCTGTGCTGAACTGGCCTTTGAAGGGGCCAACACAGCCATGCTCAGCAGCAATGCCCCCCTAGCTTAAGACTGCCCTGTTACCCAGGAGCATGTGGGGAGCATGTGGCCCAGGCCTGCAGGTCAGGAAAGGCTTTGCAGGAGCCAAGGTGGCCAGAATGAGACTTGAAGGACATATGTACATTACACTGGCGAGGGGGGCCAGGGAGGGGAACTGTATTCTAGAATTTTCTAGACCTGTACGAAGGTCTGGAGGAAGAAACAGCCCAATCCAAGAACCCAACAGCAGGAACAGAGGTGCAAGAAGGGAAACTTGCACACTAGGACCTGGAGAGACACGAGGCACGAACAGAAGAGGTCACTCAGCAACTCTCAGTGATACAAGGGGGAAGAGTGGCCACACGCAGCTTCACTACCCTAGTCCGATGGCCTGAGGGAGCCCACTCGGCAAACCTGCACCTGCTTTCTTTACTCGTCACAAGTCAGCTGAGTTTGGGGTAACAGACTACTCTTCCTTTTTGACATTCATCTCCCTCCAAACACAAATCAATGAATTCAGTACTATTTACTTTCTTTTATTTGTAACAAAGCAGAAATCAGACTCCATTTAAAGCCCTTCATCATACATAATGGTTTTCTAAGATTCTCAGGTGCCTTCTGTGTTACTGAAAGGCCAGTTATATTTTGCCTGCTGCTTACATACAATTTTATCGGCAGTCTGCGAAGACATGGGAGCTCCAGGGCAGAGCACTCACTTAACTGAACCAGTCCATCCCCCTCCCTCCCCGGAAGAACCGGGAGCCAGGCCTTTAACTGAGGCCAAGAGCACAGTACAGAAGCCCTCTCTGGGTTCTGAAAAAAATTACGAGTGATACCTTGAGCATATTTGTGATTGGTTATATTTTAAGAACTAGCTTTAAATAAGGCTCATCTTTTTCACAGATGCCAGTTCATAGCCTGGGTTTGTTGATTTGTCTGAAGGTAAATATGGAAGGGCTAGCCAAGGATGACGAGGCTCAGAGCCATCTGAGAGTTGGGTCAAAACAGGTGATGAGGACTGAACTCATAGAAAAGTAGCCTGATGCTTCGGGTTCTTCCAGTTTTAAGAATTCGATAGATTTCAAGTGAGACATACTATAAAAATCCAGGCGTAAAGCTTCCATTCAGTACTGGGCAAACAGCCTGACAATTAAAAAGTAACTTATTATTTTTGCAATTGGAAAGATGCATGTAGGCACTGCTCACAGTAACCTATGCTCTTTCTTAACATTAACCCACCACTGAGAAGACATCTAGAGATCATGGCCCCAGATTGTGGATTTAGAAAGCTCGTGAGCAAGTCACTGCTGGAAGGAACTCGCTCTGGGGCACCCCATCCTCTCAGCTGCTAGGAGGCAGTGTTCACTCTGCTCTGACAACCGTACTCTTTCCCATTCTCTATGAAGCACAGGGCAAAGGCCGCTTGTCTGTTACCAAATTCTAAACAGCTGAAAAAAACAGACAAAAAAGCACTTTAGGAGGTGAACTCCACTCAACAGAAGCCAACAGTTCTACCTAAAGGAAACTTTAGAAGAGATAAATGTTCACCTGTAAGCATGTTTATAGTTCCTGCAAATGTAGGATTAAGCAAATGTAGTATTTCAACGAGTGCTGTAAATATGTCTGAAACCATTCAGGTTACATAATCGTTTTCAAAGTGTGGTCTCGAGCTCAGCAGCATCAGCATCACCAGGAATGTGCTAAGAAATGCAAATTCTCGGGCTCCAGACCTCCCAGGTCACGGTCATGAATGTTATGGGTGGGACCCTGTGGTCTCTATCTTTCCAGGCCCTCAGGGAGATGGTAGCACAATATGACAGCGTGAGTATCAGTGATCTGGAGAGGCAAAGGGATGACATCACCCAGAAATAGAGTTTTGGCAAAAAAAAATATGATTTCTATAAGAAATAGAATTGGAATTCTGTAGCAAGGCACTATAGTAATTCTTTCCTTCTGCTCCTCCCTGGCCAAATAATCTTAATGGATTTTTTTTTTTTTTTTTTAAAGAGGAAGGAGTGGAACAGATGACTGTTCATGTGGCCAACACACACATTATGTTATCTTTAGCAAAGGGCGGTTTTTCTCCATCAGAAACAAATGCAGGGGCACCTGGGTGGCTCAGACGGTTAAGCGTCTGCCTTCGGCTCAGGTCATGATCCCAGGGTCCTGGGATCGAGCCCCACATCGGGCTCCTTGCTCAGTGGGGAGCCTGCTTCTCCCTCTCCCTCTGCCTGCCGCTCCCCCTGCTTGTGCTCTCTCTCTCCAATAAAAACAAAAAAAACAAAAAAAACCAAATGCAGTGTATGACCAGAAATTAGTACCCAAATCCTACTGTGAAACATAATACACGTGAGGAAGGAGATCTCTCTGGGATTTTTAAAGTCTGGCAGAGGAAAATAGCTCCCTAAACCACAGCTAGTGCCCTTGGCAGACCGCATCCCAGGTGTAAGCTGTCTCTTTCCGAATAACCTTCTCAAGGATGGAGGGTAGAGCACCTGGAAAGCTAACTACTGACAACTTCCACAGCTTACTGGAAACCTTGCTGCTGGGTATTCTTAGCTGTGGGCACAGCTTTCCAGCCGTATCCATAGAGTAAGTGTGGGCAAATACATAAGGATGTATGAGGAGCACACAGAGGACAGGTATGAACTTTGAATTCTCTAGACTTAATGAGCTCTGGATTCGCAGGTGCAGGCAGGGTAACAGAACATGGAGAATAAGAAACCGTGCTGTCTTCACCGTGAGCTTCTGAGGAGAAATGACGATTATGGAGTGGAGAAGAAGCGAGAGAAGATGGTAGAAAACAGAGAGTAGGTACTGAGAGTCGGGACAGGAAAAAGAGCCCGAAAAGGATTATTTGGTTATTCCGTTCATTCCTTGATAAAACACGCCTGACAGATACCTCCGAAAACACCCATGACATCACTCACACCGGCTAGCACGGGATGCGGCAATGTTTGTGTTGGTTTTTCCAAAATACGCACTTCTCCTCCCCCAAAAGCACACATGTCCTAGGGCTCAGCGTTGGATATATTTTTATTTTTCAAAACAGAGAAATACTGAGAATTTTTAAATGCAAGATAACGTCAAGCAAGCGCCTCGCTTATTTATATTGGAATCACTCAGAAGATCTTCACGAGGCCTATATGGAAGAAGGGCTCTAAAAATGCTACTGTGCTTATGCAGAAGTCAGGTGTCCCGTGGTAACCTCAACCAGAGGAAAGTCCCAGGCCCAAAGACTGCAAGACAGAAAAGGGAAGCGAAATGATGTCTCTGTGTCCTGCAGGAATGCAGACCCTATCAGAAACCTTTCTGACCCTGGCATGACACGATGTGCTGTCAGATTACAGCTGCTAGATTAAGGGCTCACATAGGTCTGGTGGTTGCTTTGAAAGCCAGGCTCTCATCTCAGAAGAGCCAAAATGAATAGGAAAGGAGACAAGGAGAGGAAGGGATAAGAGAGCACTGGCAAGAGGCAGACGCAGTCAGTAGATGGTGGAAAATGAATAAGGAATGGATCTGTCCATCTATTTCAAGTTCCTCAACAGCCTCAGATGACCCGGGTATGAGCGAGAAAAGCAGACCTAGGTCTGCTGTTGGGAGAAATGCAGCAACATGCCTTGGAGACCCCTGTAGCCTCCCTTTGGCACAAGGCAGGCATCCCAAGAGTGGAAAATGCCATGTGTCAGGGCACAAGCCACCAGGACAAGGTAGCCCTGCACACCGTCAGGTCACGTGGCCCTCCTCACCCTGGTCCTAGTGAGGGTGCAGGGCTGATACAGGGCCATCTCCTGCCTCCATCCTCCTGGAATCACACTATTTGTGTCTCATACCTTGCTTTTCTAAGTTAAGACAAAAATGCAAAAAATCTGGAGAAGGTTCTACAAAAATGTCAAAAGTTAATGTTTCAATTATTTAGAAAGTCAGCATATTCTCTCATAATCTGAGACAAACAAGACACTGGAGCTTATTCCAGTGCTTAGATGGAACCCAGATAATGCAAGTTCAGGCACACCTCAGAGATCATCTACACCACCGCAAAGAAACAAATCTCACACTAAAGCGAATCCAATGAATTCTTTGGTTTCCCAGAGCACATAAAAGTCATGTTTACACTACCCTGTAGTCCATTAAGTGTGTGACAGCATGATGTCTAAAAAATAATGTACATGCCTCAAATAAAAAATACTTTATGGCTAAGAAATTCTAAGCATCACCTTGAGCTTTCAGGGAGTCAAAATCTCTGATCGCAGATCACCATAACAAATATAAACATAATGAAAAAGTTTCAATTACTGTGAGAATTACCAAAACGGGACGGGGACACAAAGTGAGAAATGCTGGTGGAAAATGGTGCCAATCAGACTTGCTCACCACAGGGCTGCCACAAACCTTCAATTTGTGAAAAACACAGTATTTGTGAAGCACAATTAAAAGAGGGGTGCCTGTACCCCTCCCTATTCACAAGGATCTGCTCTCTGGGTTCAGACAGTGACACCCACTGAGTGTGTTTTTCCTACGGAAACGTAGTAGGAGGTCCACCCCAAGGCCGGCAATCTGGAGGGCGTTTTTCTCATCTACCCTGTCCCCGAGCCCTAGACAGGAAGAACAATGAATGAGGCTAAGGGCTACTTTGGCCCCTCTCCATTCTAGAAGTGTCTTCAAAACTCAAAATTTCTTTCTTCTTTTTTTTAAGGATTTTTTTTTTTTTTTTTTAAAGATTTGATTTATTTACTCGTCAGAGAGAGCACACAAGCAGGGAGAGCAAGGAGCTCCATACGGAACTCGATCCCAGGACCCTGGGATCATGACCTGAGTCAAACGCAGGCATTTAACCCACTAAGCCACTCAGGTGTCCCTTTTTAAGGATTTTTTATTTTTTTATTTTTAAGTAAACACCCAACATAAGGTTTGAATCACAACCCCAAGATCAAGAGTCACATGCTCCACCAACTGGGCCAACCAGGCACCCTTCGAACTCAAAATTTCTAAATCAAGATTATACTTTCTGACTCAGGATCATACTTATCCCTTACCTACTCTGGACCAACCACCTTCTACTGTAATTGGTTTTCCAGTGATTCCTCTAAGTTTCTGCTCAAAAGTTAAATGTGCAGCATACTTCATTCTCCTAAGCTTCCAGCATGATCTAAAGGAAGCTATGCACAGAGCTTATGTCACGTGAGAATAACTCAATCTGATGTCTTGCCAGCAACGATAAGCTCTGGCGGCTGGATAAGAAAATCTCAGTTCAGATTTCAGAGGGAGTTAATATCCAGGCCTGGTGTGCTTGCCTCAGCACATCTACGGTGGCCGTCAACCCTGCGACCTGCTGACACGGTGAGGAGTCTGGCTGCCACCACCACGATGCTCCTCCTGCCTCGAAGAAGAACAGATCACAGCTGCCTGTCTCTCAGAAGAGGAAAAACATTTCTGTGGCCTTGAATTCCTCTCAGACCAGTCTGCAGGAGTCTTGAATACGCACTTACTGATGGTGGTACCAACCTCCCCAGAGGACACCAATTACAGTACAGATCACATATTTCCTAGTCTTATAGTTTGCATTTAAAAAAATAAACTGAAAACTGCTAGAACCAATACAACGTAATTGCAATGGACTCTATCTACAAAAGTCTTGTTTCGGGGAAATCTTACTATATGGAAGGTGTATCTGCAAAGGGATCAACAAAACCCGTTGGGTTGAGTATTTCCAGAACGTTTACACATAAAAAGGTGACCTTGCATGACACTGGCCCAGTTCTTCCAGACAGGCCCAGCCACGTCCCCAAAACACAAACCCCACATCTGTCCGCCGCTGGAAATGGATCTGCTACAAGTCAAGGGGCCTCATACCTCTGATTCAGTTCACACATGCAAACTCATCTCTCTCAAGCCCTGTCTTCTTTTCAATTCTGTTCGTAAGTGCTTTAAAAGCTTTTCGGAGATGAACTCCGTGATGCCGCCTGCAGTGCAGATGACCTTAGGACTGGTTGGTTTCAAAAGGAAAACCAACCAACCAACAAAGGCTGTGTCGGAAACCAGGTGCCCCTCCCGCTGAGTGCAGCAGACATGCCTAGGACCCAGAGAGGAAACAGAGTCAACCACCAGGGCTGGGGTGGGGGGAGGAGGGTCATGAACAGAATGGGAGGCCCGGAGAGAAAATGACGTGTGAGTCTGTAGAACATTAAAGGGGTAATCTCAGTAGAGCGGGAAAACCACCTTTGGGAGCTAAAAAGCTATTTGACTTACCATCCCATCCGCGAGGGTACGTCGGCAGGAGAGTGATGGCCACCTTCCCCAGCTGGGTTCCTACACTCACCGCAGACTTAAGTCTATTACAGAGCAGCAACCTTATGCGGGTTTACAGGCAAATCGCATTCCTCTAGCTTAACTGGAGACCCAAATATGGGGGGCTCTAGGCTAATGGGACGGACAAACATTCTTTGGCTATGCGCAGCGTGTGGAGAGGGAACGGTGCCGACCAGCGTGGGGTGCGATGTACACACACAGCCGCGCACTGCGGCGGGCAGAGCTCGGCTGCCCCGGGGCACTTACCGAAGACTCGCTGTCCCTAATGAGGAAGTCGCCCTCGACGCCCCGCTCATTGAGGGCGCACTCGGCCTGGTGCCGCGTCACGTTCCCGTAGTACCACTCTCGGCCCGCAAAGCGCCCGCTGCACGCAGGGCCCGCGTAGCTTATCTGCGGCGCCTGCGAGGGGTGCAGGGCGGGCCCGTCGCTTAGGACCACCACGTAGTTCTTGGGGACTAGGCCGACCTGCCCCCGGGCGTTTTTGCACTTCCACCACTCGGGGTCGTTCTCGGGCTTCTCGATCACCTCCATGGTCTCCCCCTTCTCGAAGTTGAGCTCCTCCTCAGTGACGGAGCTGAAGGGGTACAGCGTCTGCACCACATGCAGGACCCGGGCGCCCTGGCCATTACTCATGGAGGTGCCCTTCCGCAGGCTCAGGAAGCTGGGGGACTCGGCAGCCGCTTCGTCCATCTCCTCTAGGACGTAGTTGGAGGGAAACCAGCCAATCTGCCCATTGTAGCTGCCTCGCCACCAGCCGTCGCTGCACTTCTCCATGACGGTGACGCGTGACCCTTTCACCAGGGACAGCTCGTCCTCCCTTTCGGCCACATAGGCGAACTTGACGAAGGCGGGGATGTTGAGGTCGTAGATGCGGTCGGCGCCGCCCCCGTTGGCGGGGTACTCGGCATCCGTGCTGGGCGTCGGGGATGCATCCCGTGCGCTCGTCTTCCTCTTGGTCTTGCCGAGGCCTGTGGAGACAGAGCAAGGGCTCAGTGGGCACGCAGGGGGCATCACTGGTGCTCGGACACGCTTCCCCATCCCTCCGACACACGGGGGCCACCGTGGGCACACCCTACAGCCACTGCCGGGCAAAGGGAGGTGCAGGTGGGGTGTGCCTTTGCAAAAGCTGGGAATTCCTACACCTCCTCTCTCTCTCATTCACTTGTGAAAGAATACCAGAGTACTAGCAGCACAAAAAGATAACAAAACAGCAGAAAGCTAGTTTCCTTCTGAAGGATACTTTTTAGAAAATTCCTGTGCCCCTCAGAGAGAAAAATAAGGTAGAAAGGCTTAGACAGCATGTCTTCGGCCTTCTTGTACCCAGAGGGAAGTTGGACTGATGAGCTCAGATGTGCTCCAAGTCTAGGAGCAGTCAGAGCTGCCCGCCCTGCTCCCACCTTGCCAGCCCACCGCCTGCACCACTCCAGGGACACTCCAGACCCTCCCAGGGCTGCCTGGCAGCAGACTGGCCCCACTGGGTACAAACCAATACCCTCCTTCCTTTCTTCTCTTCCTGCAATTCTGTCCTTTCAAAACAAGAGACTCATTTCCCACATGTTGTGATGAGCCAATTAGAAAAAATTAGTTGATCTGTTAAGTCTAAGGCAGAATTTTTCATATTGTGATTCAAAACCCACTAGTGGATCATAAAATCAACTGAATGGGTTGTGACCATCTTGTATGTGTGTGTTGAGTTGTTTTGGTTTTCTTTAAGGGAATAAGAAAATCTCAAAGTGCATCAAGCATGGTCTGTTGCTTCAGTTACGTAAGGGACTGAGTGCTGAGTTTCAGTGTGAAACTTCTTCCTGTGCATGGGGAAAACAGGGTGAAAAGCCCTAAGGCAAAAATGTTTCAGCCTGGGTAGAATGCAGAGAATTCTGGAACCTTCTTGAGAAGTGAGCCTAGGGGAGGAAGGCGCATCAACGCTCAGAGCTGCGGTGTGCCACCAGACTCGTAGGGTGGGCCATGCTCCCCAGCTTTTCTTAATAGATGGCTGCCACCCACCAGCTCTGCACCACCTCTTAACTTGGTCAATGTGAGATTTTGATGGTATGGAAACTGTGGCCATTTGCAGATTCTGCCCCCCTTCCCCCACCATGACACTTTTATGGGTAGCTTGTGCCTCTCATTTTCTTCCTTTAAATGGAGTAAACACAGAATGATCCTAAGAATTACCTTTGCTTCTACTCCGTTGTTGACGGACAGGAGTTCAAGAGGAACAAAATGTTGCCCTGTGATCATCCTCTACTCTGGAGTGTTGCACACTGCCTCCCAGAGCAGGCTCACCCCTGGTCTAAGACTCCGCAGCCCCGCTCAGTGCTCCAGCAGGGGCCAGCCACTGAAAGGTCCTTGGACAGCACACGAGGTGACAGCACAGCGATGCGAAGGGGCTGTTCACAAGGTTTTTAGGCGAACATACCAATTCTTTAAACAAATGGCTTCTCTGTCTGTGTGTGTGTGTTTATACAACATTTTATTCAAGCATATAGGAAATACGAAAGTAAACCAGGATATTAAACCAAGTTGATTTTAGACTTCTACTTACAAGTTAACTCACTTCACATGAAAACATAAACCTCTAAATCTTCAAATGAATCCTCTTGTGCGATTTCAAACCTACGTTAGTTTAGCTATGCGTGAGAGAGCACTGTGGTGATTCACTAGCTCCAGAATCCAGAAGGCAGACCATTCGTGAAAGTACACTTCTGTCCAGAAGGCTTGGGCACCAAGGTATTCTAAGCCTCATCAAGGAGTCAGCATGCTAAGGCAGCAATGACCAGGCAGAGGACAATTTCTACTGGTAACAAGACTTCAAGAAATAATATTTACAAATAACTTTTTTTTTTTTAAGATTTATTTATTTTGAGAGAGAGAGAGAGAGAGTGTGTGTGTGTGTGTGTGTGTGTGAGTGAGGGGAGGGGAGAAGGGCAGAGGGAGAGAATCTTCAAGCAGACGCCCTGCTGAGCACGGAACCCGGTACAGGGTTCAATCTCATGACCCTGAGATCACGACCTGAGCCAAAACCAAGAGTCAGACGCTTAACCGACTGAGCCACCTGGGCACTCCTACAAATAACTTGCTAATAGACCTTTTCAAATTTGCGAGTAATGAAAGCTACTTGAGAAAATATGTACAGAAGAGCAGGATTCAGAATATTCATCGGCACAGAAAGGTGTCAGAGCAGCAGAAGAGACAGCATTAGACCTTAGACAGTGGCACTGTGTCAGTGTTCTGGGGCTGCCACCATAGAGTACCACAGCCCACGGGGCGTAAACAACAGAAACTGATATTCTCACAGTTCGGGGGGCTAGAAGTCAAAACATCAGGGTGTCGGCAGGGTTGTTTCCTTCCGAGGCCTCCCTCGTTAGCTGGCAGACAGCCACCTTCTTGCTGTGTCTTCACATGGGCTTCCCTTCGTTGCACGTCTGTGTCCTCATTTCTTCTTACAGGACACAAGTGACACTGGACTGGGACACCCCCCGCCCCCAAAGACCTTGTTTTAACTCAATGACCTATTTAAAGGACCTTTACCAAGTCCAGTCACACAATGACTTACTGGGGGTTAAGACTGCAACATATGAATTCTGGGGGACATAATTCAGCCCCTAACAGGTACCTAAATGCAGACTGTAATATAAGGCACAGGGAGCGCTCTATGAATAACAATTACTACTCCGAGTGAGGGCTTGGAATTTCTCTTTTTCTCAGACACGTATTCTACCAAGAGAGGGCCAAAGTCCTCTGAACAGTCTTGGCAACAGCTTTACCCATGCAAGATGGCCACCAAAACAAAGCCTGCCTGGCGAGCTTCTGGCACCTGAGCACCATTATTCCATGGGAGCACTGTCACACATAGCCGCGGAGGCAGTGAAATCCAAGAGGCAGGTGTCTAGGACTAGGGAGGAACCTGACCTCACTGACACCTACATGATCTGAACACTCCCAACAGCCCCATGACAAAGTGAGAATCCCCCCATTTGTGCAGGGGGGGGACTGAGGCTGAGGGCGATCAGGGAACGGGCCCAACACATACAGCCAGTGAAGTGGTGCAGACTCGCACACCAATAAAGGTCTATTTAATCCATAAGAGCATGGATCAGAAGATCCTGCACCGGGAAATGCATGAGGACTGTGGAGTGTCAAAAGTCTAATCTCACGGGCGCCTGGGTGGCTCAGTTGGTTAAGCGACTGCCTTCAGCTCAGGTCATGATCCTGGAGTCCCGGGATCGAGTCCCGCATCGGGCTCCCTGCTCAGCGGGGGGTCTGCTTCTCCCTCTGCCCTCTTCCCTCTCATGCTCTCTGTCTCTCATTCTCTCTCTCTCAAATAAATAAATAAAATCTTTAAAAAAAAAAAAAAGTCTATCCTCACTTTCCATAAAACCCTCCAAAGCCATGATGAGTGCTCCCTCTGATCCTAGGGAAAGGAAATGGCCCGTGTCTCTAGGTGGAAGCGGGGCTGAGGTTCAGGGAGTGAAGATTTGGGGTAAGGAACGTATCACAAGCAACCATGAGGCCATGAGGCCACTGCCATGTGGAGCTACGAGATCTCAAAGGCTCAAAGGGAAATCTCTGAATGCAGAACGGGCAGTGTGGTTCACGGACGTCTCAGAGGACGGCTGTGCCTGCCCAGCCCCAAGCCCCAAGCCCTGCACCACCGCACAGTGTCCAGGCTCCAAGCAACATTTCTCTCTAATTTAAAGGGAAACCTGTTACCTTCTAGGGAAGGAGGCAGAGTGGGAATTCCACAGCCCCCCCACTTCCCTGTGGCTATTTTGCCCACACATCTGCTCCATTTCTTCTTCTTTCATTCAAGTCATACCATCTACTTTTCCCAGCTGTAGCAAAAGCACCTTGAATTCCAATGTGTATTTTTGATTTTTTAACAAAGATAATGGGATTTTTCTTTCTCTTAGAACTTTACACATTTTCCCAGCAGGAGAGGCAAATCCTCACACTCTTCTGCAAAGTCTCAGGCAATCTTTACCCACTATAAGTAAACAGTAACTAACCAAACATGGTGGACCGGAAGCCCTCATTAACCAGTGTTTCTACTCACACCCTCTCTGTGCCCTATTTTGGAAGAACACACTTTCCCATAGGGCGTGCTCACATTGGCCCAATCATGAATTCCTGGGATAGCCTGGGCTGTGGGCAGAAAGAAGAGCCCAAGAGCAGCAGCCCCTGCTGGGCCACACCCCTTTCCTGACACCCTCTCTCTTAAGTATGGGAGATAGATACATACAGGATACAAGGCAGTTCCAGACCCCACTACATGGGACCTGAAGCGTGGGGGAGTACGGGGTGTTTCAGCAAGATTTGACATGACTTCAAATGATGGGCTTTTCTTCCCGCTCTCCCATTAATCATAAAATCCAACTACACAGATTTTATTTGGTGCTTGAGCGTTTTGGTTGGAGGCTTTGCCGCACTGTGCTCTGCATGAATTGTATTACGGATGAGAATATCTAGAATGGGACCATCAGAAAATCTCTGCAATTGCTGGCATGCTGTATTAGGTGATGCTAAGTAACATTTTTTTCACCAAGTAATGACTTCCTCTACAGCTTGTTCAATAATGTATAAACCGCAACACCTTTGCACAAAGAAAGAACAAAGAACGAATGGAAATCACTGTTAAAAAATGAAAAAGACGCTGTCTCATGTAGCATGTGCTCACGAGTGACCAGGATTTTAACTTCCAAGCTAAAGATTAGGCTCTCAGAACAACTGGGGTCCACACACCCCCAACCCCCCAACTCGCCCCCCGCCCCCCAGCAGCTCCAATGCTCTCCTTGCTCCACCAGGGGTCCTGGGCAGGAAGGTGCTGGACGATGTGCTCCACATATGGAGATGGGTAAAAGTCTTGGAGAGCCTGAACGCCAGCCCAGGATCCCAGGCCAGTTAGCGGTCACACTGCACAGAAGGGTGCAGACCCATGAGCACAGGCTGCCTGGGATGGACTGGGTTTACAGTCGAGGAAGGATGTGAACAAGCTCCTTGACAGAGCCACCTCCGGAGCTGTCACATTAAAGACCAGCCACAACTTGTTCCATGAGCTTTATCTGCATCTAATAACAGTAATAAAAGTATGATTTGAAGTGGCAAACAGGAGAGTTGGCTCTAAACATAAACTATACTTTTGAGCTTTTGTGATGATTTTCTTACACCAAGCTCTGGATCTCTGATCCTGGGTTACATTTTCATTGACAATAATGAGCACATTTTAACTTTCTTGAATAAAATTACATACATTAAAGGCAGAATTCTCATAAAAGCCTGAATATGTCATACATTATTTTATTTTATTTTTTTTAAAAGATTTTGTTTATTTATTTGAGAGAGAGAGAGTGAGAGAGAGCATGATAGGGGAGAGGGTCAGAGGGAGAAGCAGACTCCCCACTGAGCAGGAAGCCCGATGTGGGACTTGATCCTGGGACTCCAGGATCACGACCTGAGCTGAAGGCAGTTGCTTAACCAACTGAGCCACCCAGGCGCCCTATGTCATACATTATTAATGTTGGTGATTTTCAAGTCAAAATCTTTTAAATACTCCTTTTAAGATAAAGAGATGTTATAACAGACGACTTCAAAATATGCTCTGTCACCTTCCAGCTGGGGTTCTGGAGATTTAAGACAAAATGTCAAACAAATCTGATAGTTCAGAAGTATATTCAAGACGATTCATTTAGACATTGTACACCCAAGTTTAGGAGGTCCATGGCAAAGAATTTTATTTTTGTTACTTATCGGACCTGCAACATAAAGCAGATTTAACCAGAAAGCTTCCTTGTACCTAAAATGCCATTTACAGTAAGACTGAAGGTCATTAATTTGTGGGGATTTCCCCATTACGGTTAGGGCCTATCATAAGCGTCAACTAAAAATTCCGAAAGGCTTTTATTTTAAATGCTAAGGAGATCTGACAAAATTTGAATAGGGTACAAAGCATCCAAAGTAATTTTTCATATAAGGTTAGGATATATTTGATGTTTGGTTTCTAATAGATTTTTGTGCTATTATATGTGCATTTAATTTGTGTCTGGTTTTTTTTAGCTATGCCGGAAGATTAGCTTTCACCAGTGCTGAAATTTATGATCAAAATATTTGATATATATAAAGGGAAAAACCCCTCAAATATACTAAACTTCTGATGTTTTAAAGGATGACCATTTAAAATCAATGCAGTGGTCCTCTGTTGTTGTTTTCAACTGTTCAGTATCCTTTATCCCTTCTCTTATTCAACAAAACTCCTCTTCTTATGGCTTCAGCAGGGCCATCCCCACCCCACTGGGCCATCCGTAGGGGACCCATGACTCCCACCCACCGCAGTTATGAGGGAGTACTGGCTCTCGCCACCTGGAGTTGCCCACATTTGTAGAAGTCTGTGAAGAATGAAGGGCTGAGCAGGGATGAGGCCCAGAATGAGAGGAAGAGCCCCTAGATCCAACCATACTTCCCAGTGATGTGAGCCAACGGATTTCCTTTTGAAATTTTCTTTTTTTTCATCTTGTCTACTTTTGATTTGACTTTCTGTCACTCCAATGAAGAGTGCTGAAAAATACAACTGCCCACCCCCCACTCTCACTCCTTCCAGCCCACCTTCCTTCAATATGCCAAACTGTTGATTCTCCCTTAGCAAAGCTATATTTGGGTGAGAAAGTCAAAAAGAATACAGTCATAGTTTGGGAGCACCCAGGTTTGAGTACAGGAGTGAGGGTGGGACAGTGAGGATGGGGGCTGGCGTCCCCACCAGGTCACAGTTAACTGCCGGGCTGGCGTGCCTGCTTTCTAAACCCAGAGAATCCTGGGTTGAAAATACTTACTGCAAGAGCCATCATGGGAAATCTGTGGCACTGGGTGGCCAAAGACATCAGGCTTAACTGACCCACACCACTGAACCTCAATCAGATGGGGGCTAGTGTATTTGACTTATGATGGTCCCAAATGAATTCACTGTGGCTGGTATCTTAGGCACGGCTTGTCAGAGAAACCCCAACGGCAGCTCAAGGGAGGGGGGCAGGCTCTTCAGCACAACTTATCTCAGATAAGGCCAAATCTAAGTCAAAGTCGACTCAAGCAAAAATGCCCTCACACTCAGCTGTTTTGGTTAGCATCTGTTTCTTTTGTCACACAGAGGCTCAAACACGTCACCAACTGCTGACCAGGGATGAGCTCAGGAGAGGAGAGGCAGCGTGGGGGCAGAGGAGACAGGCTGCACGGGGCTGTGAGCAAGACATGAAGCAGGCCATGGGGCCATGCTGCGGAGGACCAGCGGCAGGGCAGAATGTGGGATGAGGCCAGAGAGCTGGGCCATGCTGGGGAGAAGACATGTACAGTGGAGGCCGGCTGAACTGTGTTGGGCAAAGCGAAAAGCTTGTCAACTGAACTCTCTTCTGAGTGTCCCGCTGGCAGAAAAAATTCCACCTGGCATCATGGCTCACCATTAGGAACCAGATAGGCTGAAAGAAGGGGAAATACTAAGTTTCTAACCACTTGTGAGACAAAGGACTAAAGGCATCCTTGGCAGCTTTTGTGTCTCTTTGGGCAACAGCTTCATTTGCAAACCAGCCTTACTGTCATTGCCACTGGGTGCCACAGTCCATCCACGCTCTCTGTAAGGTCTGACAACAACAGGGGAGAATACATCCTTCTGACGGCCAGGCTGGGCTAGAAACAAAGGAGGCTGGCGTATAAAATTGGCCAGGAAACTTTCTTCCTCCAGTGGTTTGAATCTAGCTTTTAAAAATGGAAAACCAAGGTTTTTCCCAAAAGCTTAGTCAGTCTGCATCTCCATGAGCAGACCCCAGGCAATATGACCATGGGAAACATCACGGGCTTGTGGGCAGGACTCAGGGTCAGCAAGTAATTAACTTCCTGTGGGCCTTTCCCCCACAGTAAAACCCCTGCTCAGCACTAAGATCCTCAAACACTAAAACAATGTCACGTCACCCCCATGCCCCCCCCCACAGTACTCTGCCACCTTGATTTCAGTGCCCGCCTCACCGTGCTGCATTATCTCCCTGAGAAAGATGGTGCTTAGTCCTGTTGTGGCCTCAGGGCCTGACATTCAGGAAGTGTTTGCTCAAGTTAATAAGCTCCACTCCCTATCTCACCACCACGATTCTGTAGGCACTGATCAGTCCTTCCCGACTGAGCTCTCCAATGATACACACCCATGTTGCCGGGAGTGTTAACACATCACTGAGAGGGGAGTGTGATCACAATTAGCAACCCTCCCAACGTGTAGATGGAAGGGGGCTGCCCTACCGGAGGCAAATCCCCACTGCCTGGGTAGGGGTTGCCAGCTGAGGGAGGGACAAAGTGACTATTGGCCATCCCTCTGCCCAGGTGGTCCCTCTTCCAATGGGCAGCCATCCGAAGAGCCAGCTCAGAGACAGGTGGGCAGTCACACGGGGCTATGCATCCAGGGCTCTGAACTGGAATCTTTGGGCATCAGAAAGCCTGTTCAGGTGTGAGCAGGCAGGCAAGTAACATGGTCAAACATTTAAGCATGAAAAAAAAAAATCATTTATAGTATAGGATTTTCTATCAAATGTGAAAGTCGAATGGTAACACAGATGCCAATGAAAAGAATTTTTTAAATTTTTCATTATAATTTTTAATTAAAAATATACATATTTAGTACCTCTCAACATGTATCCCCGACCCATTGGCACAGCATTTCTGAATATGCAAAGGGGTGTACGAGACGTGGTGCGGCTCAGCTACGACACACTGCCACATTACTGAACGTGTCAATCCACTGGCAGAGGCTCGGCACGCAGGCAACTTTTTGGGACTGTACCTGCTAAGTAGGATGAAATACGAAAATACATGCAAACGAGTAAAGGGACAGGCACACTTGTGGGGGAGAACACAGGTGGCAAGTGGCTGGCAGAGACGACGGAGCCATACTTCAGACTGCATTCCAAGCCTGGCTCTCACACCAACTATTAGCTTTGGACCTTGGTGGTTCAATAGCATCTCTATCCTTCGGTTTCTTCATCTGTAATATGAGGATATCGGTGCCCCTGTGGGCTGTTAGGAGGGTCCAGGAATGGGGGAGCACACGAAGCGCAGTGTCTCAGACACAGCAAAAGACCAAGCGATAGCCGTCATTGTGTTTATTGCTATTATTAAAACATCTAAGGGTTTCCCTTCCTGGTTGAGAACACAGGCAGGGGCAAGTGGAGAAGAGCACAGGTGGTGTTCTCCCAACAGAGGTGGGCACATACCTGTTTTCTTCCTAAATGCTCTGGCGGTGGGGAGGGGTCAGGCCCTCAACCTCACTCCTGCTTTCCACGTCAGGAGCAGTGATGTCACAGGGCCACCATGATCAGTCAGAGGGAATGAGCGATCAGTGCAAAATGGGCCTTCGCATAGGGTGAAAAAGGAGCCCCGTTTTCCTAGTAGGGATGAGCAGAAAGGCTCACATGCTGCTCTGGACAGGGCAGACACCGTGACTAAGATGCCAGGCTGTACCTGCCCGTGCTCCAAGAAGGGGCCTTTAATGTTCCTGGGCTCCTGGCCTCCAGGCCCCCTTCATGTCTGGCTTCCACGGACAGCATCCCGCCTGCACCTGGAGAGGCCTGGCTCTGCTGTGAATGAGCCTTGCAACATTGGGCAAGTCACTCAATTTGCCTGATTTTCGTAGAAAAGCTTGGACCAGGTTATCTCAAGCCTCATTCTGGTATTCCAGGGTTCTACAGATAGCCAAACTCTCAAATGAATTCCACTTTTTAAACTTAACTATACATATTTGGATAAAAGAAAAAAAAAAATCCACGGAAGAACCTCAAGGGGTTCAAATGGTCACCACAGCATTTTTCTTAGCACCTTAGGTTAAACATTATGGATTTAGCCGGATTAAATTAGTAGCCTAAGAACCACTACTAATTCATGCTCTACTTATAAACACTCCAATTTTCCAAGTCAGACCATCCACTGTGTTGCTCCCTGAAAAAACAAAAATACAAAGTCAAGCAAGATTTCCTGCAAACAACCATCACACAACGGCCCACTCCAAGGAAACGTGATGGCTCCAGCCTTAAAAATGGATGAAGAACTGCCCTCTGGGTGGCTTCCCGGCTGTGAGAACCACTGGAGCAACTGGGGGTATTTGTAGAGTCTGTGGGTTTGCAGCAGAGTTGGGGAAGTACGAAGACAAGGCATCAACAGTGTGGAGGGCCTCCTGCATCCTGCTAATTACACTCCAGCCTAGTGTGGGGATCAGGCAGGGGCCCTGCAGGTGCCCACCTGCCCTCCAGTGCTGAGCTCCCAGTAGGGGCTCAGCGGGAGGAGGCACCACAAAGGAGGTGCCCAGGCGGGCCCTGCAGGGATCTGAGGGGCTCAGCATCAAGCACCACAACACATGCGGGTAAACAAATACCCTCTCTGCACTCCATGTCTACCCCCAGGGGACAGACACAAAAATGTAACAGCGAGAAGGAACATTTGAGACATATGGAGAGGGTCTAAAAAAGAGAGTGTGCCATATGGGGAAATGCTGTTAGAAACATGGTAAGAAGATTTTACTTTAATTCTTAGGCATTTTTAGTTCATGTGTCTCTGTTCTAAAACTCGAGGCTCCCACATGAATAACTCTTTAGTCAAGAAAGGGTGTTCTCTATGTTCTTTAGAAAACTGAAGCAGAAAATGATAATTTTAACAAGCAGCATACAAGGCATCGGTTTCTGGGAAGTACTTAACCTGTGTTCTCCTCCTTCCTCAGGACACGGGGTGGCGGGGGGTGGGTAGTGGCCAGCCCAAGAGCAACGTGGCTCTCGCACAACCACACGTGACTACACGCCTGCTTCTCCTGGTTTTCTGGGGTACAGACCCCTCCTCATTTCCTCTTGCCTCTCCTGGCTTTTCTCTCGTTAGCATTCTTTTTAACAATCTGTCTCGTCTCTAATTATCCTCCCACTAATCTGTTGTGAGTTGTTTTACATTTTTGGTTCTAAATACTTGGACGCTTATGATATACAAAAACAAATCCAAGTTTATTTTGGGTCACTGGCACCACAATTGCCGTAGAAGCTTCCATATTATGTGGGCAATACATTTGGCAGGTCACTTCTATTGGGAACGAGAGCTCCCAAGACAGAATCCTAAAGAATTCCAAATTATGAGACGTGTAGGGGATTCATGGTCGTAACAATGGTAGATTATACAACAGAGACCAGCAAGGTAAATCTCACATGCTTATTTTAACTCTGAGAACCCAGACTCCCTGTTTTGTTACTGTTGGGGGGTGAAAATTGGCTGGAGGAATCGAATGTTCAAAAATCAAAAGGAGTTACTAGGTGATGGGGAGTAAGGAGTGCACCTGTCATGATGAGCACTGGGTGATGGATGGAAGTGTTGAATCACTATACTGTACACCAGAAACTAATAGAACACTGCATGTTACCTATACTGGGATTAAAAAAAAAAAATCAGAAGGCGTAAGTTACCTTAGTCTTTCCACGTGTTATGTACAAACTTTTCATGGGGAATGGTTTGGCTTTGCACTTTCTCGAAACAAAGAACTGGTTCCTCAGGGAGACATAGCTTAGGAATCACATTTAAGTGACTTCCAGGAAGATTAACAGCGATTTTCTTACTCTTGAAGAACATTCCAACTAGGAAACAAACTACTTCTATGACGGATGTACCACAAAGAATCAGCTTCTCCTCCTGCATGGCTGATAGAATATCCAGAACTCAGGGACGTGCTGGGACCAGCATGTGCACCTTGCAGAAAGAGCCTGGTATCATCCGGACTAACGGCAGTGCGACAGCTAGTATTAGTAACAGTGAGGAGTCACCTACACATCGTGGTTCTCATTATATACATGTATAAATACTGAGAAAACAGACACAGATGATTACAGACCCAGGGATGAGTTCTGGGTGAGGAGATCACAGGTGATTTGTATTTTCTCATATTTTCCAGGCTTTTAAAATTAAGTATGCTGTGTTAAATGGTAGTTTGATAAAGTACCGGCATCTCAGAGATTATAGGGCTAAGGAATACCTGTTTGCAGAGACCTGGGTCGTCGAGAGAAACCATGAGTGGCCAAGACGGCTGAACTGTATGTGCCCAGTAGTGGCGGTTACAGGCTTGCTGCTGGCCAAACGGCTCCCGAAATAAAAATCAATGTTCAGACAAGGAGGCATGTTCCCCCTGACATTCAGCTTCTAAATCATTTTAATGAATGGCTCTTGCTCACCTCCACATGAAGGAACTGGGCAAAATTACTAAGTGACTCCCTTGGGGTCAGGGAGAAAATGATGCCCACTGAAGGAGCTGGTCCCCTAGCATTTTAGGGGCCAGAGCAAGAGTGGCAGGAAACCACAATGGCTGTGTGGGTGGGGACCCGGGGAGGGGTGGATTTCATTGGCAGGCACTGTGTGTGTCCCCCCAACCCTGACCGATCTGAATCCCCAATTCTAGCAGCTGATCAACAATAATAGAGGTTGAAGTCAGGCAGACGTGGTGTGAATTCCAACCCTGTCCCTTACTGCGTGTTCCTGGGCACATCCCTAACTTCCCGGTTTTCACACGGGGACCCAGGATATCAGCACATCCCTCTTTGAGTTACTGTGAAGATGAAAAGAGAAATGCATGCAGGCACCTAGCCTGCTATCAGGCACAATGAGGTACTCAGAGAGAGAGATGGTTACTATTGTCCGCTCACTGGCAGCCTGCACACAAAATCCATTTTGGGGTCCTGGTCTGAATTTTTCAGTGGCATTCGCTTTTGGTTTGGCTGTGGGATGTGGGGGGACACTTTTTGCAGGGAATGTCAGGAGCACGGGGAATGTGGGCTCAGGGAGCCTGCAGGCTCTTCTGCCAGAGCACGGCTGTGGTGACAGAGCTCCAAAGCGGGGACCGGAGGCCTGGGACCAGTCCTCGGGACAACAGAAACACTGAAAGACTATCTGAGGTCCCTAATACACTGTTGAAGAAATGTCAGGTCTCCACTGTGGGCCCTGGATAAAAATATTTACACAGAAGTCCAAAACCAAAAATCACTTAAAAATAGGAAGTACATTATCACAAACATCTGAATTTTGTCTCCTGAAGTTGGCATTCACATGCCTAAAGTATCCCACTGAACGTTTTCACGGATGTCCTGCTGTCACCTCAAACTCAAACAGGTCTTGCCCTCATGGCCCTGTTTCTCTTCCTACTTCCCAAATTCTCTGCTGGACATTCATTCAGGCTCAGAACCCCGGAGTCGTCTGTGGCTAATACTTCTTCTAGCTGCTCCATACCCAGTCAACACAGAGTCCTGGGGCTTTCCTGTGAAATCCCCCTCCGCTGCTGAGCTCAGGACTTACATCACCCCTGGGAGGCTCTGAGGCCTCATTCCCAGCCTCTTATGGACAGACAGGCCCTTACCAGTCCCTTCCTAAGGACCAGGCTGCCTCCCACATGCCCTGACAGTCATCTCTGTCCACCATATGGAAACTCTTGGGGGTTCCCTTTCTAAATGGTACCAGGCCTGGTGTTCAGGGCCTGCCATGTGGGGCACCCGGATCCCTCAGGATGCCCCCATGTTCTCCCTCACCCCAGTCCAGCTAGCTCCCTGAACATCCTCCAACACAATTTGAATTCTAGCCTCCAAATCTTGGCTTATGTTCTCCCTTCCTCATCTGAAGCCCCATCTGCTCTCCCGAGGGTCCACTCAGCCTGGGTATTCTTTACTGAATGACTCCATTCAATTCTCAACAATTGCAGGAGACAAGCAGTCATTTATCCCATTTTACAGATAATGCAGTTGAGGTTCACACAGTTCAACAGTTTGGTAAAGACTGGATCTGAACGTGGCGGTGAGTCTCTCTCCTAACCACTACGCATACGGCTCTGTGAAAGGTAGGACAGAGGCCCACACTGCAGTTTTCAATAAGATAGGCCGAGACAGTGCCACAGCTCAGCTGAGGACTGCTTATTTGTGCCAGTGTCATTTCCCCAGTTATCACAAGCTTCCCAAAGTCAGGGATTGAACCTTCTCCTTTCTTCATATCCCACTGGATGAAACAACAACTAGCCAGGCTCCCACTTCTGATCCAGACATACCCTATTGCACCATGCTGATCTGCACATAATGTTTGCATCTCTGTTTCAAAGGCTTTGGTTACTGTTTTCAAAGGTCACTCAGCAGGGGATGAAGTGGCTCAGAAGGGGTTTCCCAGGGACAGGGCAAGGAAGGGACAGCGCAGACTCAGACTCAGCTCCCACAACCCCAGGCTGGGGCATTCGTTACTCACCGTTCATTTTTAACTGACCACCTGCCCTGGCTCAAGCCCTCAGAGCACATCTATAAGCGCGGCAAAGATCCACAATCCTGTGGTCTCTAAACGAAAATTCCCTCATAGTCCACACAATCACGGAGGCGGTGAGCCCAGGAGGTCACTTCTGACCATGATTCTCCCTCTCTCCACTTCAACAAAAAAAGCACACACTGAACTGACTCTGAACAATCTGGGCTGATCCAGCAAGCAGCAGGGATCCCCTCACTTGCAAGCTAGTGACAAGGACAGAACTCTGGATAATTAAAGTTCTCAAGTATTGTGGGAAAGCATCCTGAGGAAGCATCAGTCGGACACATCTACAGCCGGTGTTATTCTTACGTTTTAGGTCCAATGGCAGCAGGTGCTCAGTGATACTCTGATCTCTGAAAGGCTGAAGCCAAATTTAGGGTAAGTAGATGCCTAAACAAAGTTGGGGGTAGGGGGAGCCCAAGTTATATCTCCTCTGCTACAAGCCAACTTTAGAGCCTTGGGTGGTCCCCAAACCACTCACGTCCATCCATTCATTTTAACGTAAAGTTACAACAGTGGCGCAAAAATGTTATTTTCCCTGAGCCATCTGAGAACCGCTCCCCTGTCTACACGATGTTCCAACAAACCTAAAAGCTCAGTGTGTATTTCTACAAATAAGGACATTCTCCTCCACAGCCATAACACAACCATCAGATCAGGAAGTTAACATCAATACATTATTACCTAATTCTCTGAACCCGTTCAAGTTGTGCTAGTACGTTTTTTGTCTCTAAAATAAAAGACTGGGTATCAAGAAAATCTCCTCTAATATTCTAACTGCCCATCTCTGCAACAGAATTCTATCAGATGTCCACCTACTAAATCCGGGTATTCAACTTGAATTTGGATTCAAGTTTGAGATGAAATCCCATCTCCGTCCCACATCAGGACTAGTAGTAGTGTGTTCCTGGGGAAGTCACATAGCCACCCGAAGTCAATCCCAGCATGGCTCTGCCTCTAAGGGCCTTGGGAATTTCACCCATAGGAACCGCTCCCTCCCTGTCTGAAAGCATTAGACCAACAGGGTCCGAGGGCTATTTTACAGTTAGTTAGCATCAGGGAGTCTCCCTCTGCTCCCAGGTCTGGCTTGGAATCAGGGGTGGGAGTCCGGGGGCTAATCACTGGCAGGGTGCTAATTGGCCTTAGGTATGGTCACACTGGGACAAATGCTAAAGAAACAACGGTGGGGGTGGGGGGGTGTGGGGGATCACTTCTGACTCCAGACACCCAGGAAGGCGGTCAGCAAACAGCACGTGTGCCTTGGAACAAACCCTCCCGAGGAGGTTGCTAATAGCTTCTAAATGCAACCGTATCGTTTTGGGCATCCCAAGGCAGCCCATGGACTTCAGTGAACCACCGAGAACAGAGTTAACCTTTGGGGCTTTGCTGGGTCCCAGCTGCTGTCATGAAGTTATAACAAAAACTGTTCTTCAGTAGTCTGAGGGAAAATCTTTGAAAACTACCTCCCTGGAAGCAGCTTCCTCATCTCAAAAGATGTAGCACGGTGCTTTAAAACACCTAACCCGCATGATTTAATAAGCGAGGCTGCAATGTCAAGGCCAGACTGTAGACCAGGAACGCTTCTCATCGCGGAGCAAAGAACTGCACGGTTTGAGCCCTTCAAAACATCAAGTGGGCTCAGCCAGGAGAAAGGGTTCTTAACAATTGCCCCTTGTTATCTGCGGAAAAGTTCTCTTTGACTGTTCATGATCATAAGTTGAATATGAGAGGAGATCCAGTGTATAAATGTTTTGCTCATGTGTAAATAAGAGCTCATATGGTTTTATTCAATTATAAATTATTAAAGGAAAAGAAAGAATGTGAATCCTTTCCTAACAGATCTTTTTGTCAAAGGTACTGCTTTCTAGAAGTTACTCTAACAAAGTATTGCATGTGATTAAACGGAATTTTCCACTGACCTCAACAGAGCAACTGAGTATAAGAAAGCAGGAGGGAGCTCCACAGAGTACCAGTTCTCTGCAACAGAGACATAAACACATTCATAACACTGTGACTTTGCTGGGGAGTCCGATGCTATTTTATTCCAAACCAGGCACCTGCCAGGGAAATTTTATTCCGGATTGAGGAATCAGGTGGATTTCCATAGCGTAAAAATCACAAATGTGGATGACACCATGACTAGCTACTGGAAGGGCAACACAATGCCGTGTAGTTTTCAACATAATTTTCACTCCTTCTAATATGCAGAGAGAATTTCTGCTGGCTGCATCATCAACTAAAATCACACTGTAATTGTGACAGCATGTTGGTGACAATACTTTAAAAGCAGGGAGCCACAAACACCTGGCTCCAATCTTTCTAGCCATAGGGACAAGTGGGAGGCACGACAAGCTGTGGAAGGTTTTCTCACCTTCCTTGTTGACAACGATGCCGTGTCAGGGCCGACTGTGGGGGATTAAGAAGTCACTCCGCTGTGGGGATTTCTTATGGGGAGGGGGCCCTCCCTTCCCTTTGGTACTTCCCTTTGGCAATGGAAAACCCATGCTGGAATACCAAGGTCTCTCTTGGTGCAACAAAAGCAAGGCTTCGAGGCAACATGGTAAACACGAAATAAAAAGATACACAAAAACGGTGGTGGTGGGGGAGCATTTCTCCACAGATACGGATGTTGAAAATATAATTTTATTTGTGTTTTTACAACACGTAATGCTTAGCACAAACGTGTCCAAGCAGATGCACGCCTGAACTGTGACTGAGGCCTGGTGGGGAGCTGTCATCTTCCAAGAGAGGAATACGCATTAACTCAGGCAGCTCTCGAGAGCCAAGGGGAAAAAGTTAAAGAAAAGCAAACTTTGATTCTATTTAAGGGAGAGCTTTCGAGCAATCTGTGTTCTCCAAAAATGGAACTGGCTGACTGTCGAGGTAGAAGTATTCTGGCAGAGCTGGGTGGCCATCTGTCAGGGGCGGGGCAGGGCCCAGCACCCAGCACCGGGAGGGTCTGGTGGAGTGAGGTTCCTCTATGCTGAGAGCCCACAGTACCCCCAGCACCCAGCACCCAGCACTGGGAGGGGCTAGTGGAGTGAGGTTCCTCTATGCTGAGAGCCCACAGTACCCCCAGCACCCAGCACCCAGCACCGGGAGGGGCTGGTGGAGTGAGATTCCTCTATGCTGAGAGCCCACAGTACCCCCAGCACCCAGCACCCACCACTGGGAGGGGCTGGTG